>NC_041234.1:110573611-110586692 GCF_002837175.3 Physeter macrocephalus
AGATGCAAGAGGGAGGAGATATGGGGATATATGTATACGTATGGCTGATTCACTTTGTTATACAGCAGCAACTAACACAACAGTGTAAAGCAATTATACTCCAATAAAGGTGTTAAAAAAATAAAATTAAATTAACAAAAAAAACCCCTGATGAACAAATGAAATCCTAAGGTTGGTTTTGAGATATCTAACAACCAGGGCACTGCCTTATTGTTATTATAATAAAGAAAGAAAAGGGAAGAAAAAAGTAGGAGTGTTTCCTTAATAGAAAGCATTAGCTAAAAATGCCCATCCTCCCCCCAAAAACCTTTCCAACAGCCTCCAGATTATTCCCTGTGCTGTGAAGTGTGGCTAGTTCTGAGAGGTTTAGTGTGGAAAAGAAAATCTCATACCAATATTAATAATTTGTTTATATTGATCACATGTTGAAATGATACTTTTCGGATATACTCTATTAAATAAAATATATCTATTAACCTCATCTGTTCTTTTTACTTTTTTTTTTTTTCAATGCGACTACTGGAAAATTTCACAACACTTCTGTGGCTTGCATTTGGAGCTCTTACTCTCTTCGATTGAACAGCACTAGCCTAGAAGCCACTGCTGCACATTTCCTGGGTCCACCTTATTTTGGGGTTTGATGAGATTCTCCTTATCCCTCTAGACCTAGTGCTAGTGGTTCCCTCCCCTTTCCTCGCTCTTTGCTACAAGCAGGCAGTTCACCATTCCTTCTGGTCGGCCCTGACCCTGTACCTGTAAGGTCTGCTGACTCCCATAGTCCCTTGCCCCAAAGGGCAGTAAAGGGGGCCACCACTCCTGGGCTATTGGCGGATTTTCCTCCCTGGTCTCCTCACAATATCTGGTTCATGCCTCCCCTTCAGCATTGCACACATTGGTTTCTGGTTAGCGATTTATAGGTCTCTCTTGGTGCCACATACTATTTAACTCTGATCCCCACTGACCAGGGTAGCATCTTGCAGAAATCGTGTACTCATTAAGTACTCCAGGGACCACAGCTTACTCTCCAGCTGCATTTCCTGTTGCCAGTTGCCCCCAGCAGTCCCAATCCCACTGTTGCACGACCTCCAGTTCTCCGGTGAGATTTCATCCATAGCTATCCGTCACCTCCCTTGCCACCAGGCTCTCACTGTAACTGTTTGGATGACCCCTACTCTGCTTGTGGTGTAGGCTGGCTAAGCTGGAGCACAGCAGGTCAGGGAGCAGTTCCAGTTTGCAGCCCGCGGGGCGGGGGGTGTCACGGGGCGAGGGGTGAGCTCCCTGGAGAGGCAGCTGGTGGCTGTATGGTCAGTGTGTAGGCAGCTGAAATCGGCTGTCTCCTGCCTGGTTGCAGGGATTTGCCTGACCTTCTTTGTGGCGGGCGTCCTTCCAACTTTGTGGTGATGCTGCCATGTCATTAGTGGTGAGTAAATGATGCACAGAAAGCAGAGTGGGTAGAACCTTTTGGCAGATGTGGGTTTCCTAGCAACATCATTAACTAAGTTGGACCACCATTTAGTGAGCTTTGCCTCCTGTGGCCTGATAACCATGGATACACCGCACTCTCTCTGGCCACTCCATAAACCTTACACTCCTGGTTCTCTATCTTTAGAGGAACTGGGGAGAAAGATCACTTAGCAATGTGCTGCCAAGAAGCTAAAATCGATGGCAACTTTCTGCTTTCTTCCTTTCTCCCCTGAGGACTTTGACTGTGTACTTTGTATGATTTGTTTCCTGGGGATGGACAGCCTTGTAACCTTTCTGTCGTATAAATGTAGAGTTTTTGCTGAAGCATCCCATGTCTCTCTCACTGTGATGGCTGGGAGTAAAAATTTATTTATAATGATGAAAATGATAGACTATTTATCTGGCTTAGGTTCTACCCATTTTATAAGGACTTCCAGTCCCCATCAAATTTCTTCTACAATGTTCCAAGAATTGTCAAGGAGTGTTTGATGTGCGCTTGTGAATGATTCCTCCCAACAGCCTCATAGCATTTTTTCCAAGGAGTGATGGTCTCTTTGCTCTTTCTCCACTCCAGATGGGGACTGACCTGGTTCTGTACACACATTGCTGCATCTGCTCTATATTTCAGAGACTTTAGAATCTCTTTCTCTCCTTATCCCCCCTCTTTTTCTCCTCTTCCTCCTCTTCTTCTTCCTCCTCCTTCCCCTATTATGCTGGTCTTGTCACTCTAGGACCACTATTCTACTCTCTGCTTGTATGAGTTCATCTTTTTTAGATTCCACATGTATGTGAGAACATACAGTATTTGTCTTTCTCTGTCTGATGTCCATCGGCTTCTCTATCTGCTTGGGTCTGCCCTAAAACATCATCAGTCTGGGCATGGAAGAACCCATTCCCCTGGCTAGGGTTTTCTCAGGAACTCCACATGGCATCCACAGTCAGAATCCTTGACTTTCTGATCCTAAGATGCCTCTTTCTTAGAGTGTGTTATTCACTGTGTATTTCCCGAGCAGAGGCTGGGGGCTAGGCACCATGGGAATGCTTCGAAGGATCAGACATGAATTCTGTTTTGAAGGAGCCTCCAGAATAGAGTTTGAGATGATATGACTCAACAACCAACCCCAAAAAGGAATCTCTGTAACAGTACTTCTGTCCTGTGCCTGGATCTTTACCAGTTTTCAAAGAAGGGCTTTCCACTGTAGAGCAGTTTGAATTGTTAGCGATATTTCCTTATTTAAAGCTGAAATCCATTTCTCTAACACTTGGTCCTAGCTTGTATTGTCTGTAGCCAGACAAAACAGAGTATTTCCCTTTCATGGTAGCTCTGAAGACTTCTTAAAACAGCTCTCATAGTCCTTCCAGTATCATCTTTCCTCCAGTTTTTAACACAGTTTTCTTCACATGTCAACATCCCTCTCCTCTGTATGTTCTCTTGTTCTGTAATGCCTTCTTTGTGTAATAAAACTCAGAAGTAAATTCAGTATTCTAGGTGTGATCTGACCATCAGGAATAAAGTGGGAATATCATCTCTCATGATTTGAACTTTAGACATTAAATGCAGCATCTTTATTTTTTAGGAGCCCTTCATTGCCATTTCCTTTCTATGAGCCTGACTCCTCTAATAGGAGCTAAGAGCATCAAAGGCCAGCCGCTCATTCCCCCCAGTACTCCTTGCAAGAGCAACGGGGACTTCGGTGGGGTCCTGGGTGAGCCAGATGTGGCCACATTCTCACTGTGATGTGCAGTACTCATGTCAGCAGCACTGTCCGTACTATTACCGTGTTTGTGGTGTGATTTTGGCCACGTCTGTAGCTGTCGCCAAGTTCCTTTTACCCCGGACTATTTCCCTGGAAGCTAATGATGTTGAACATCTTTTCATGTTGCTTATTTGTCATCTATATATCTTCTTCGGTGAAACGTCTCCTCAGGTCTTTTATCCGTTTTTTGGTTGGAACATCTGTTTGGTATTTTTAACTGCTGAGTTTTTAGAGTTCTTTATATATTCTAGATTCTAGTCCCTTGTAGCCTGTAGGGTTTTCTTTTAATACTTTCGCCCACTCCATAGCTTGTCTTGTCATCCTTTCCAGGTGGGCTCACACTGAGCAAAAGTTCTTAATTTTGATGAAGTGCAATTTATTATTTTTGCCTTTTATGGATCGCGCTTTTGGTGTCAAGTGTAAGAACGCTTTGCCTAGCTCTAGATCCCAAAGATGTCCTCCTATTTCTTTTTGCCGAAAGTTGTGTAGTATTACATTTTACATTTAAGTCTATGATCCACTTTGAGTTAATTCTTGTACAAGGTGTAAGGTTTAGGTCAATGATATTTATTTGTTTAGCCTATGGATGTCCAATTGCTCCAGCACCATTTACTGAAAAGACTATCCTTCCTATTACACCTTTGTCAAGAATTAGTTGGGCATATTTGTGTGAGTCTATTTCTGAGTTCTTTGTTCTGTTTCATTGACCGATGTCACAATATCTTGATTACTATAGCTATACAGTAGGCCTTAATATCAGGTAGATTGATTTCTCCTTAATGATTCTTTTATTATTCAACATTGTTTTAGCTATTCTAAGGCCTGTGCCTTTCAACATAAATCTTTTTTTAACATCTTTATTGGAGTATAATTGCTTGACAATGATGTGTTAGTTTCTGCTTGAAAACAAAGTGAATCAGCTATACATGTACATATATCCCCATATCTCCACCCTCTTGTGTCTCCCTCCCACCCTCCCTTTCCCACCCCCTAGGTCACATAAATTTTTGAATAAGCTTGTACATATCTACAAAAATGTTGCTGAAATTTTTATGGAATTGCATTAAGCCTATATATTAATATATATACTAAAGAATTGATATCTTTAGTATGCTGAGCTTTCCAATCCATGAACATAGTATGTATCTCCATTTATTTAGATTTGCCATCCTAATGGGTTGTTTGCCTTTTATATTTGAGACACAAGTGTTTTTTATATAATCTTGATACAAGTCCTTGGCTAGATATATGCATTGAAAATATTTTCTCCCAGTGTGTGGCTAACCTTTTCATTTTCTTTACAGTGCTTTTAAGAGCAGAAGATTTACCTTTTGACAAAGTCTATTTTATTATTTTTTCCATTTGTAGTCTGTATTTTATCTTTCCCATCTAAGAAATCTTTGCCTACCCTAAGACCACAAACACTCCTGCCTGTGTTTTCTTTAAGATGCGTTATAGTTTGAACTTTTACGTTGAGCTTTATGATCCATTTTGAGTTAGTTTTGGTGTGGATGTGAGGCAAAATTTGGAGTTTACAGCTTTTATATAGATATCAAGCTTTCCTAGCACCATTTGTTAAATAGGCTGTACTTTCCACATTGAATACTTTGACCTCCTTGTTGAAAATCAGTTGAACATATGTGCGTGGGTCTATTTGTGGACCCTCTATTCTGTTGCATTGACCTAGTGGTTGATTCTTAAGTTACTCCCGTACTATCTTGATGACCATAGTTTTACAGTAAGTCTTGAAATCAGGGGGTTTTAGTCCTTTCAAATTTATTCTTTTTTCCTCTACAAGATTGTTTTGGCTATTCTAAGCCCCTTGCAATTCTATATAAATTTTATAATCAATTTGTCAATTTCTACAGAAAACTTTGTGAAGATTTTATTGGGATTGCATTGAATCTATAGATCAATTTGAGGAGCATTGACATCTTAACGATATGGAATTTTCTAATTCATGACTATGGTATACCTCTTTACATATTTAAATCCTTATTCATTTATCTTAACCTTTGTAATTTTCAATGTAGAGATATTGCACATCTTTTGTTAAGTTTATTCCTAATCATTTAATATTTTGATGTTTTTAAATGGAATTTTTTCCATTTTATTTTCAAATTGTGTGCTCCTACTATATAGAACTATAATAACTGGATAAATAACAAGGTCCTATTGTATAGCACAGAGAACTATATTCAGTATCCTATGATAAACCATAATGGAAAAGTATATTAAAAAAAAGAATGTATATATATATATGTATAACTGTATCACTTTGCTCTACAGCAGTAATTAACACAACATTGTAACTCAACTATACTTCAAAAAAAAAAATAATAGAGGGCTTCCCTGGTGGCGCAGTGGTTGAGAGTCCGCCTGCCGATACAGATGGTATACTATGATCTTAATAAATTTACCTCTTAATTTGTTTACTTATTTTTTTCTAGATTTCTTAGGGTTTTCTTTAATACATAAACAGTTATGTTGTCTGCCATTTATTTCTTTTACTTGCCTTATTGCAATGGCTGGAATGTCCAGTATAATTTTGACAGAAGTGGTAGAAACATACATCCTTATCTTGTTACTGGTATTAGGGGATTGATGTTCAATATTTACCATTGAATATGATGTTAAGTTTTAAGACTTCTGTGATATTGTTTATCTGAATGAGGAAGTGTCCTTTAATTCCTAATTTACTGAGAACTTTTATCATTAATGGATATTGAGTTTTGTCAAATGATTTTCCGTATCTATTGAGATGAACATATGTGTTTCCTCCTTTACTGTGGTGAATTATATTGTTTAAGTTTTGAAGGTAAAAACCAATCTTGCATTTCTCATATACACATCAATTGGTGATGTTGTATTATCTTTTTAAAATATATTACTGAATTGAATATGCCACGGGTCAGCAAACTTTTTTCTGTAAAGAACCAGATGTTAAATATTTTCAGTTTTATAGGCCATATGGCCTCTGTGGCAACTATGCAACTCTGCCTTTGTAGTCAGAGAGCATACGTAATTGAATGGACATGGCTGTGTTTTGATAAAACTTTTATTTACAAAAACAGGTGGCAGGCCAGATTTGGCCTGTGGGCCATAGTTTGCCAACCTCTGCAATATGGCAATGTTTTGTTAATGATATTTGCATCTATTTTCATGAGGGAAATTTTCCTTTCTTGGAATGTCTTTCACAAGTTTTGAAATCAGCATTATGCTGGCCTCATTAAATGAGTTCAGCAGTGTTTCCTCCTCCTCTGTTTTTCTGATAGAGTTTGTGTAAGTTTAATATTATTTCTTCCTTAGTGGTTGATGAAATTTACCAGTGAAACCATCTGGACCTGAGCTTCTTTCTCATGGAGACATTTTTTTTTTTTTTACTGCAAATTCTATCACGTTCATTGATTTAGCGTTATTTAGATTTTGTATTTCTTCTTGAGTCAGTTTTTGGAAGTTGTGTTTTTTAAGGAATTTTTCAATTTCTTCTAAGTTATTGAACTTATTGGTATAAAGTTGTTTGTAATATTGAATTTTTAGCCTATGAATGACTATAAGTTCTCTAGTGATGTCTCCTAGTTTACTCTTTTATTGGGAGTTTGTGTTTCCTTTTTTTATTCTGGTCACTCTTGCTGAACACTTATCCTTTTTATTTTTTGCAAAGAACCAGTTTTTTGTCTTCTTAATTTTCTCCTTTTTCTTTTCTTATGATTTTCTCTTTCATAGATTTATACATTTAGGATTTTACTTAATTTGGATTTAATTTGCTCTTTTTTTCTAGTTTCTTAAGGTTAAAACAGATCGTTGACTTTTAAACCTTTTTTATTTTCTAACATGAGCATTTAAAGCTATACATTTGCCACCCAATAATGCCTTACTTGAAATCCATAAATTTTGAAATGTTGTGCTTTTATTTTCATTCAGTTTAAATATTTTCTAATATCTGATGTGATTTCTTCTTTGGCCCATGGATTATTAAATCTGTTACTTAGTTTCTGAATATTTAGCGTTCTATATAGTTGTTCTCTTTTCGATTTCTAATTTAAATTCACTTTGGTCAGAGAAAATACTCTGTATGATTTGAATCATTTAAAATTTATTGAGAATTGTTTTATGACCTGTAATATGGTCTATCTAGATACATATTCCAAGTGTATTTGACAGGCATATATATTCTGCAGTTGGTGGGTAGAATGTTCTATGATGAGAAGTTTGTTTTTATTCTTAACTTTGTTCCTCTATACCTAATACGGTTTTTTTCTTCCTGCATTTATTTTTTGTTGTTATCATTGGTTTTCAGGAATTTCATTATGATGTGTTTGGTGTGGATTTCTTTGTATTTATCTTGCTTGAATTCATTGAGCTTCTTGCACATGTGGATTTATAGTTTTCATCAGATTTGTATAATTTAGGAGCCCTTATTTTCTCAAATATTTTTTCTGCACACTGGCTTTCAGGAACCACAATTACACGTATGTTAGAACTGCTTGATTTTGTTCTGTAGGTAGCTGATAGTTGGTTCATTTTATTTGTCTTTTTAAAACCTTTATGCTTTATTTTGTATAGTTTCTATTGTCATGTCTTCAAGTTTACTTGAAGTTTAATTCTTTCTTATCAGATATCTAATTTGCTGTTAATTCCATGCAGGGTATTGTTTTTTCCAGATATTTTATTTTTCCTCTGAAGAAGTTCCATTTGATTATCATAACCATTTCTCTCCTCACTATGTTCATACTTTCCTTTATGTTCTTTTTTAAAAAAAAATATTTAGTTATTTTTTTGGCTGTGCCGGGCCTTAGTTGCAGCACACAGGATCTTTGTTGTGGCATGCAGGATCTTTTTTCATTGGTGGCACATGGGATCTTTGTTGCCATGTGTGGGATCTTCATTGCAGCACACGGGATCTTTGTTGCAGAATGTGGGATTTTTGTTGCAGCGTATAGGATCTTTAGTTGTGGCGTATGGGAGATAGTTCCTTCATCAGGGATCAAACCTGAGCCCCCTGCATTGGGAGCACAGAGTCTTAGCCAGTGGACCACCAGGGAAGTCCCTCCTTTACATTCTTCTTTTTTATAAAGATGTTAATTTTTTTTATCTTTTTTTAAAAAAACATTATTTATTTTATTTTTGGCTGCATTGGGTCTTCGTTGCTGCACGCGGGCTATCTCTAGTTACAGTGAGTGAAGCTACTCTTCGTTGCAGTGCACGGGCTTCTCACTGCGGTGGCTTCTCTTGTTGCGGAGCACGGGCTCTAGGTGCACAGGCTTCAGCAGTTGTGGCGCATGGGCTTAGTTGCTCCGCAGCATGTGGGATCTTTCCGGACCAGGGCTTGAACCCGTGTCCCTTGCATTGGCAGGCGGATTCCCAACCACTGAGCCACCAGGGAAGGCCCCTCCTTTACATTCTTGAGTGTCATTATAATAGCTGTAACAGAAATACCATATAATTGCATTTTTATTGTTTAATTTTTTAAAATATATAAATGTATACCTTAAAATTGGAAAAAACTTTTTCAATCTTTACTTGTCCATATCTTCCTAAATCTTCTTCCCATGCTCAGAGATCAGTAGTAGTAACATTTTAATGTGCATACCTGAAACTTTTTTCTGTGCATTAACATATATATATATATATATGTTCTCACTCAAATATATAGTTATCTAAAACATAAATAGGATCATCCTATACGCATAATGTTTTGCAGTTTGCTTTTATTTTCCCAAAAACGTATCTTGGGAAACTTCTCATGTTAATATATGTAGATCTATATCAATTATGTTATCAATTTGTGTTTCATGATTTTAAAGTCACAATTTATTTAATTATTGACATATTTAGATTATTTCTAAGTTTTTGCCATCGCAAAGAGCAATATACTTCCTTGTAAAACATCTTTGTACAGTTATTATTGTTCTTCTTACTACGGCTAACAGTTTGCATTTATTGTGTGATTACTGTGACCAAACAGGTTTTTAAAGTATCATTCTTGTTACTGTGTTGAAAGGGAATAGGGAGTTAGGTGCAACTAGGGAGACCAGTTAGAAGGCTATTGCAATACTCTAGGTGAGGGATGATGGTGAGAAGTGGTTGCACCATAGATACATTTTGAAGGTAGTATCAGCAAGATTTGCTGCTGAGGTGGATAGGGAGTGTGAGAGAAAGGTAGGAATAAAGAATGACTCCAATGTTTCTGGTCTTGTGTAACTAGAAAGGATGAAATTCTCATCAGCTGAGATAGGGAAGACTGCAGGAAGAGCAGGTTTTGGGAAAGACAGGGGTTTGATTTTTGATCTTATAAATGTGAGATGACTATTACACATGCAATTACAGCTGTTGTATATACACATCTAGAGTTTAAGTGAGAGGTATGTATTGGGAGTTATCAGTATATAGATATTATTCAAAGTCATGAAATTGGATGAGATCACCAAGTGATTAAGTGTGGATTAAAGAGGAAACAAACTCACCCTCTCTCTCTCTCTCTCTCTCCATATATATATATATATATATATATATATATATATATATATATATATATATATATTAGTGGAAAGTTAGGAGAAGCTATATAAATAGCTGCCAGCCAAATGCTATTACAAGTCAGAAGTAATTCTAGGTTTATTCTGACATTAGCTTTTGTTCCTTTGTGAATCAGTATATGTGGGGGATGTAGTACACATTTGTGTTTTTATATTGAATTAATAAGCAATATATTACTAGGTGCAATTTTTTAAAAAAATTGCACATGTAATATACAAGTGCTGGAAGACCCAGAGTAAAGCAATAATTGATTTCAGATTGGGTTAAGGGGGAAATTTTTTGAGAGGTGAAAGCATCAGCATATAGGGAGCTAAGTCTTTAGTAGATGTGTCAATAGTTCATTCCTTTTTATTTCTGAATAGTATTACATCACATGGATATACCACAATTGGCCCATACACTTCCTTTTTGGGTTCTTCCAGTTTTTGGCTATCATAAGTAAAGCTGCAGTGAACATTCGTGTACAAGTCTTTGTATGGACATATGTTTTCTTTTCTCTTTGGTAAATACGTAGATGTGGAATGGCCAGGTCATATGGTAGATGTCTGTTTAACTTTTTAAGACATTCTCAACTATTTTCCAAGGTAACTGTACCATTTCACATTCTCTCCAGCAGTATATAAGAGTTCCAGTGCTCCACATACTCACCAACATTTCGTATGGTCAGTCTTTTCAACTTTAGGCATTTTTACAGACTTGTTGTGGTGAGCATTTATTCATGTGATTTTCTTTTTTGCCACTGTGTATGTCTTTTTTGGCTATGGGACTGTTTAAATCACTTTTAAATTTTTTATTGGGTTGTTTGATTCCTTTTTATTGTGTCTTGAGAGTTCTTTATACAATATCAGTTCAAGTCCTTTATCAGATATGTGACTGGCAGATATTTTCTCCAAGACTGTGGCTTGTCTTTTAACTCTCTTAACAGTGCCTTTAAAAGAACAGGAGGGCTTCCCTGGTGGCGCAGTGGTTGAGAATCCGCCTGCCGATGCAGGGGACACGGGTTCGTGCCCCGGTCCGGGAAGATCCCACATGCCGCGGAGCGGCTGGGCCCGTGAGCCGTGGCCGCTGAGCCTGCGCGTCCGGAGCCTGTGCTCCGCAAAGGGAGAGGCCACAACAGTGAGAGGCCCGCGTACAGCGCAAAAAAAAAAAAAAAAAAAAAAAGAACAGGAACTCTTCCTAAAATTTAGCAATCCATATTACTATAAGTATTGTGATAGGTGTATACAATTTATTTCAAAAAGAAAAATAAAAAGGATACAGATACTGAAAAAAAAAAGATCAGGAGCTCTTAATTTGGATGAAGTCCAAATTAAGAGATTTTTATCATATTTAAAAATTGATGAATAACCCAAGTTAATAAATATTTTATCCTTTTTTCTCTTGAAGTTTTATACTTTTAGGTTTTACATTTAGTTTTTTTTTAACATCTTTATTGGAGTATAATAGCTTTACAATGGTGTGTTAGTTTCTGCTTTAAAACAAAGTGAATCAGCTATACATGTACATATATCCCCATATCTCCACCCTCTTGTGTCTCCCTCCCACCGTCCCTATCCCACACCTCTAGGTGGTCACAAAGCACCAAGCTGATCGCCCTGTGCTATGTGGCTGCTTCCCACTAGCTATGTATTTTACATCTGGTAGTGTATATATGTCCATGCCACTCTCTCACTTCGTCCCAGCTTAATCTTCCACCTCCCCATATCCTCAAGTCCATTCTCTACGTCTGCGTCTTTATTCCTGTCCTGCCCCTAGGTCCTTCAGAACCATTTTTTTTCTTAGATTCCATATATATGTATTAGCATACGGTATTTTTTTTTCTCTTTCTGACTTGCTTCACTCTGTCTGACAGACTCTAGTTTCATCCACCTCACTACAAATAACTCAGTTTCATTTCTTTTTATGGCTGAGTAATATTCCATTGTATATATGGGCCTCATCTTCTTTATCCATTCATCCGATGATGGACACTTAGGTTGCTTCCATGTCCTGGCTATTGTAAATAGAGCTGCAGTGAACACTGTGGTACATGACTCTTTTTGAATTATGGTTTTCTTAGGGTATATGCCCAGTAGTGGGATTGCTGGGTCATATCATAGTTCTATTCTTAGTTTGTTAAGGAGCCTCCATACTGTTCTCCATAGTGGCTGTATCAATTTACATTCCCACCAACAGTGCAAGAGGGTTCCGTTTTCTCCACACCCTCTCCAGCGTTTATTGTTTGTAGATTTTTTGATGATGGCCATTCTGACCAGTGTGAGGTGATACTTCATTGTAGTTTTGATTTGCATTTCTCTAATGATTAGTGATGGTGAGCATCCTTTCATGTGTTGTTTCATTAGGTGCCATTTGTTTATTATTGTTTTTATTTCCATTTCTCTAAGAGGTGGGTCAAAAAGGATCTTGCTGTGATTTATGTCATAGAGTGTTCTGCCTATGTTTTCCTCTAAGAGTTTGATAGTTTCTGGCCTTACATGTAGGTCTTTAACCCATTTTGCGTTTATTTTTGTGTATGGTGTTAGGCAGTGTTCTAATTTCATTCTTTTACATGTAGCTGTCCAGTTTTCCCGGCAGTACTTATTGAAGGGGCTGTCTTTTCTCCATTGTAAACTCTAGCCTCCTTTATCAAAGGTAAGGTGACCATATGTGTGTGGGTTTATCTCTGGGCTTTCTATCCTGTTCCATTGATCTATATTTCTGTTTTTGTGCCAGTATCATACTGTCTTGATTACTGTAGCTTTGTAATATAGTCTGTGTCAAAAGTTTTCTCTGCATCTATTGAGATGATCATATGTTTTTTCTCCTTCAGTTTGTTGATATGGTGTATCACGTTGATTGATTTGCGTATATTGAAGAATCCTTGCATTCCTGGGATAGACCCCACTTGATCATGGTGTATGATCCTTTTAATGTGCTGTTGGATTCTGTTTGCTAGTATTTTGTTGAGGATTTTTGCATCTATGTTCAGCAGTGATATTGGTTGTAGTTTTCTTTTTTTGTGACGTCTTTGTCTGGTTTTGGTATCAGGGTGATGGTGACTTTGTAGAATGAGTTTGGGAGTGTTCCTCCCTCTGCTATCTTTTGGAAGAGTTTGAGAAGGGTAAGTGTTAGCTCTTCTCTAAATGTTTGATAGAATACACCCGTGAAGCCATCTAGTCCTGGGCTTTTGTTTGTTGGACGATTTTTAATCACAGTTTCAATTTCAGTGCTTGTGATTGGTCTGTTTATATTTTCTATTTCTTCCTGGTTCAGTCTCAGAAGGTTGTGCTTTTCTAATAATTTGTCCATTTCTTCCAGGTTGTCCATTTTATTGTCATATA
>NC_041234.1:110586894-110619739 GCF_002837175.3 Physeter macrocephalus
ATCTGTGCTATTGTTTTCTTTGTTTCTATTTCATTTATTTCTGCTCTGATCTTTATGATTTCTTTCCTTCTGCTAACTTTGGGGTTTTTTTTTTTTTTGTTCTTCTTTCTCTAATTGCTTTAGGTGTGAGGTTAGGTTGTTTATTTGAGATGTTTCCTGGTTCTTAAGGTAAGATTTTATTGCTATAAACTTCCCTCTTAGAACTGCTTTTGCTGCATCCCATAGGTTTTGGGTCGTCGTGTTTTCATTGTCATTTGTTTCTAGGTATATTTTGATTTCCTCAGTGATCTCTTGGTTATTTAGTAGCATATTGTTTAGCCTCCATGTGTTTGTAGTTTTTACAGTCTTTTTCCTCTAATTGATATCTAGTCTCATAGTGTAGTGTTCGGAACAGATACTTGATACGATTTCAATTTTCTTAAATTTACCAAGGCTTGATTTGTGACCCAAGATATGCTCTATCCTGGAGAATGTTCCATGAGCACTTGAGAAGAAAGTGTATTCTGTTGTTTTTGGATGGAATGTCCTATAAATATCAATTAAGTCCATCTTGTTTAATGTGCAGTGGGTCTATACAGCCAAAATCACACAAAGAAGCATACACATACACACTCACAAAAAGAGAAAAAGGAAAAAAAATATGTTTATCTTTTGGGAGGTCTTAGGTCTTCTGCCAGCATTCAGTAGGTGTTCTGTAGGGGTTGTTCCACATGTAGATGTATTTCTGATGTATTTGTGGGGAGGAAGGTGATCTCCACATCTTACTCCTCTGCCTTCTTGAAGGTCTCTTGCCACTGCCCACAGTCCGTCCCTCGGTTGTCATGGCCGTCCATCAGTCCCACAAGCCTCAGAGGGAGGACAAAAGAGGTGTCCCCATGCCTGGGACAGGCTCTTAGCGGGGCGATGGGAAGGACCCGAGTGAGGAGCCGAGGCAGCTACAGCCGCTCCTGCAGCGGATGCCGCTGATTCCCCCAGGCCGGAGGTGTCGGAGAGGCCATGTCCTCGGGATTGCGGCGCCCGGAGCGCAGCGCTTGCCTCTGGTGCAGTGGCTGAGCGCCAGGATGCGGCGGGCTGGGGCTGCGAGGCCTACATTTAGTTTTGTGATTTAATTTTTTATTTGGTGTGAGGTATAGATCAAAATTTATTTATTTCCTTTTACATACAGGTATCTAATTGCTCCAGACTCCATTGATGAAAAAACTATTTTTTCTCCTATAATCTTCCTTTACATATTTACCTATCATCAGTTGTCTCTATATACATAATGTGTGGGTCTATTTCTTAACCCTCTATTCTGATCCATTGATTATTGTTGCTTTATAATAAGTTTTGTAATCAAGTAGTGTAAACTTTCCAACTTTGTTCTCCTTTTAAAAGTTCTTTTGGCTGTTCTAGATTCTATTTCTGTATGAATGTTAGACTTACCCTATCAATTTCTATAAAAAAGCTCTTCTTGAAGTTTGATTAACATGGTGTGAAATCTGTAAATGAATTTAGGAAGAACTGATATCTTAATATTGAGTCTTCCAACTCATGAGCAAGGTTTATATCTCCATTTATTTCATTAATTTCTCTGTGCAATGTTTATAGCTTTTAGTGTACAGTTCCTATTTTGGTATAATTGTAGGTTCATATGCAGTTGTAAGAAATAACAGAAAGATCCCAGTATACTCTTTACTCAGTTTCCCTTAATGGTAATAATTTGCAAAATTATAGTACAACATCACAACCAAGAAATCAATATTGATACATCTACCATATTCAGATTTCTCCAGTTTTACATGTGGTATATGTGTGTGTGTATTTAGTTATACAATTGATCATATGTGTAGATTCATATGAAGACCACCACAGTCAACATATAGAAGAGTGCCATCAGTACAAGAATCCCTCCTGTAGCCCCTTTATAGGCACACTCACTTCCCTCTCCCCCGAATTCTGTAACCCCTCGCAACCACTAATCTCCATCTCTGTAGTTTTGTTGGTTCAAGAAAGTTATATAAATGGAATCATATGGTATGGAACCTTTATGGAACTTTTTTTTTACTTAGCATATTCTCTGGAGATCCATTCAAGCTGTTGTGTATATCAGTAGTTACTCATTTTTTATTGCCAAGTAGTATCCCATGGCACCATGGTTTGTTTGACTATTCACCTATTGAAGGACATCTGGGTTGTTTCCAGTTCCCAAACTAGTAGGAATGAAGCTTCTATGAACATTTGATTAAAGGTTTTTGTGTGAGCATAACTTTTCCATTCTCTGGGATAAAATGCCCAGGAGTGCAATTACTGAGTTTTATGGTAATGGCATGTTCAGCTTTGTTAAGAAACAGCCATAATTCTTTGCAACATGGTTGTACCAGTTTACATTCCCACCAGCAATGTATGAGTGATCTAGTTTCTCTGTATCCTTGACAGCATTTGGTGGTGTTGCTATTTTTTATTTGTCATTCTGATAGGTATGTAGTGATATTATGATTTTAATTTGCATTTCCTTGATGGCTAATGATGTTGAACATCTTTTCATTGCTTTTGTCATCTTCAGTAAAATGTATGTACATGTCTTTTGCCTATTTTGTAATTAGGCTGTTTTTGTTTTGTTTTACTGTTGAGTTTTGGGAGTTCTATGTATGTTCTTCATACAAGCTTTTGTCAGGTATGTGGTTTTCAAATATTTTCTTCCAGCTTGAGATTTCATGGTCTTCTCAGGGTCTTTTGAAGCACAAAAGTTTTAAATCCTGATGAAGTCAAAGTTTAAAATATTTTCCTTTGTTGATCATGCCTTTGATATCAAATCTAGGAACTGTTCACCTAGTCCTAGGTACCAAAGCTTTTCTCCTATGTTTTTATCTAAAAGTTTCATAATTTTCCATTTTCCATTTAAGAGCATGATCCATTTTGAATTAATGTTTGCATAAAATGTGAGGTGTAGGTTGAAATTTGTTTTCCCTGTGGAAATTCCTTTTTGGGGAGCTTTTAAATTATGAATTCAAATTTTTTAATGGATTATAGGATGACTCAGGTTGTCTATTTCATATTGGTTGCGTTTTCAAAACCAATTGTTCTGGTTGCCAAATTTATGAGTGTGAAGTCATTCATATTCCCTCATTATATTTTTACTAGCTGTAGGACCTATAGTGATATCCCTTGCTTTATTCTAGATGTTGGCAATTTGTATCTTCGTTTTTGTTTTTTTTTTTTGTGGTACGCAGGCCTCTCACTGTTGGGGCCTCTCCCGTTGCGGAGCACAGGCTCCGGACGCGCAGGCTCAGTGGCCATGGCTCACGGGCCCGGCCGCTCCACGGCATGTGGGATCTTCCCGGAATGGGGCACAAACCCGTGTCCCCTGCATCGGCAGGCGGACTCTCAACCACTGTGCCACCAGGGAAGCCCTGTATCTTCTTTTTAAAAAAATCTTTATCAGTCTTGTTAGAAGTTTATTAATTTTAATAATCTTCTAATAGAACCATTTTTCATTAATTTTCTCTATTTTCTTTTTTAAAATTTTCTCTATTTCTGCAATTACACTCATCTCTCAATATCTTCAGGGGATTGATTCCAGGACCCACCCCCCGCCCCATACCAAAATTTGCCGATGGTCAACTCAAGTCCCTTATATAAAATGGCTTTTTGTACCATCAGCTCTCCATATTCCACAGATACTTTATCTGTGAGTGTATCTTTATCATTTCATTGTTTCTGTTTGCTCTGGGTTTATTTTGCTCTTCTTTTTTCCTAGTTTCCTGAGGTGGAAACTTACATTATTGATTTGTGACCTTTACTTGTTTCTAACATAAGCATTTACTTCTATAAATTGTCCTCTCTGTACTATTTTGGCAGTACCCCACAAATTTTGTTATGTTGTAATTTTCATTCATTTTTATAGGCGTCTGATAACAAAACTAGATAAAACAGTACAACCAAAACAAAACAAAATGACAGACCAATATCTTGAACGACTCTATGCACAAAAACCCTCCACAAAATATTAAGCAATTGTATCCACCCATGTATAAAAATAATTATATACCATGACCAAGTAGGATTTACTCCAGGTATACAAGACTTGTTCAACATACAAAAATCAATCAATGTGATCCGCTGTGTCAACAGGCGAAAGAAAAAACAATATGATTTAAGAAACTCATGGGAAAAAAGATAGTTTCTTATATTTACCCATTCCACTGTTCTTATTTCTTTTCTGAAGTTCCAAACCTTCTGTCACAATTTCTGTCCATTTAGACATCTTCCTAAAACCATCCTTTAATGATAACTTTTTTGGGGAACAGATTCCTAGTTTTCCTTTGTCTGAGAATGTCTTTATTTCACCTTCATCCCTAAAGAAGCTTTTCATAGAATATCGAATTTGTGGTTGACTAGCCCCACCTGGCACTGTTGGGTGGGGGTGGAGGCTCATATCATTGCCAAACTCTGTGGTGTCACCAATATTCTCCCCTACACTGTT
Organism: Physeter macrocephalus; assembly: GCF_002837175.3. Taxonomy (NCBI): domain Eukaryota; kingdom Metazoa; phylum Chordata; class Mammalia; order Artiodactyla; family Physeteridae; genus Physeter; species Physeter macrocephalus. Next base: position 110,591,360 of record NC_041234.1, read on the forward strand.
TAACACTGAACTTTGAAAAGTATTTCCCTTTTTATAAAAATTGAAAATAGTTGACGTACAATATTATGTGAGTTTCAGGTGTTCTACGTAGTCATTTGCATACATTATGAAATGATCACCATGATAATCTAGTAACCATCTGTCCCCATACAAAGTTATTATAATATTATTGACCACATTCCTTATGCCATATATTACATCCCTGTGACTTATTTATTACATAGCTGGAGGTTTGTACTTCTTAATTCCCTTCACCTATTTTGCCCCCCCCGCACTGGCAAACACGCATTCATTCTCTGTATCTATAAGTCTGTTTTCATTTTCGTTTTGTTTGTTTTGGTTTTTAGATTCCACATCTAAGTGAAATCATACAGTATTTGTCTTTCTCTGTCTGAACTTTTAATTTACATAAACCCATGTGATTCCTACCCCAGAATTGATATAGTTACCCCAGTTTTACATATGAGGAAATAGTTTGCTGACATATTAAAAGAGTTGCTCAAGATAACACAAGAGTAGAAAGTGAGAGAGGCAAGAGAACCTACATCTTTCACCTAGAAGTTCAAAGATTCCTCTACTCTGGGACACCACCTCACTTCATCTTCATGGCCAGTTTCCAAATCCCACCATTTCTTCTTCTTTTTTAAAAAATTTTTATTGGAGTATAGTTGATTTACAATGCTGTCACCATTTCTTCGTTTGCTCTAACTCTTGGATTTGTCCCCTCCTATCCATTTCCATTGGCCAATCCTTTTCACAGATCTCTGTCACCTCACCTGGATGGGCACAGTAACCCCTTAGGGAGGGCTTTGACAACTGACAATAGAGTTGCTACCATCCTACTCTGAAATCTTTTCACTCTATCTGGAATAGTTCACATCACCTATTTAGAGGCATACATGCCAAAAAGTCTGGTTGCTTCCAGCTCTCCCTAGTATTGCTGACACTGGTGTATATATATATATATATTTATATTTATATTTATATTTATATTTATATTTATATATTTATTCACCAGGTGTCTATACAGATATTCTGTGACTCTGTGATTGTAGAAATGAAAAGGGCCTGAATGACTAAATGACGACCACAAAGGTACAGTAGGGAGTGTTTTGTTTTGAGCTGAGTCATTCTGAACCTTTGGCCTCTGATAGTGGTTCAGTCAGTTAGCTGTTTTATGCCTCTTTCCTTATGCCCAGCCCCATTTCAATTTTGAATTTTCTAGTATCACTTAACTCACTTCTCTTTAAAAGCTATTTTGTAATAATGTGTCATTTATATGTAAACTTACGACCTTTTCTTGTTTGCCATGAAAGAATGCTCATTGGTATGTATCAGCTGAAATATGGTTTTTGTCATTCTACTAAGAGGTAAAGAGTCACTAATATGGTCTCTAAGTCCTAAAAGACTTTAATACTTCTGCTTATCTTTGATCAACTTGGTTATAGAACTCTAATTATATAAAAAATGTAACTATCATAATGTCAACCACATTTAACCTTCTTGATATCCCATGATTCTTTGCACTAAGGGCATAAGGCCAGGTCTTTGCTGACTGCTTGATAACTGAATGAGTGATTATTCTCCTTGTTAATGGACAATGATATAGAAAACTCTTCAATATGTACAGAATATTAATGAGAAGCTGCACAAGCTGAGATAAGACTATAAGATGCTGCAAGCAATCACTTATAAGAACATTATAAAAAATATTACTCGTCAAGGATGTAGCCAGAGCCGGGGTCTCTGTGTGACGAATGAGGAGGAAAAGGGCGAGATACACTCTTACTGTGAATGACAGAGTAATTCACAAACAACACTTCTCCCATGGTTTCTAATATTGAGTTTTCCATTAAAATTAAAAAAAAAAACTTTGTGAGATAGCACTGCAGATTGTGAAATGGGGAAGGGAAATATCTTGCTTCCTTCTCAGCCTCTGTAATCCTTTCTGTGCCCGCTACAGTGTGTCAAGTATCTGTCCTTCATGAAAAATATCACCAAGATGACCTGCTGAAAGAAATTTCAACCAACTCCAAGAAACTGGCCCAGCCATAACACTGTGAATTTCCTCAATTTTGTTTTCAGTTTGGGATATTGTCTCTAATTGGAAAATTTAGGAAAGCCATTTTTGTTGTCTGCATTTTTGGACGATATACTAGAAAAGGGGGAATGTTCATTGGATATTGTTTAATTCTCCACTTCAATTCACTTGGGCTCTGTAAATAGGATCTCTGAGTCAGTTCCAATGGACACATGGAACGTCACAGCCACAGGGCGCTGAGACATCATTTAAGCCTGTTTTTCTCAACTGAGTAATGTAGAGATCACTTTTAAAGGGGGAAAAACTCTTACTAATCCCCAGTGTTGACTTAAATTATTTTCATAATGCTATTAAAATAAGAGTGTAATAATATAAATGAAGTGAATAATATAACATATAATATATTTATATATAAATATATATTTTAAGTAATACACATAAAATTAGGTATAAACTCCTCATACATAGAACACATGTGATGATTCGCTTCTCTCACTCCTTTCTTCTAGTCAAAGAAGGACACCTGCATCCTATACGGCACTTTTTAAAAATTTATTTATTTATTTATTTATTTTTGGCTGTGTTGGGTCTTCGTTTCTGTGCGAGGGCTTTCTCCAGTTGCGGCGAGCGGGGTCACTCTTAATCACAGTGCGCGGGCCTCTCACTATCGCGGCCTCTCTTGTTGCGGAGCACAGGCTCCAGACGCGCAGGCTCAGTAAGTAGTTGTGGCTCACGGGCCCAGTTGCTCCGCGGCATGTGGGATCCTCCCAGACCAGGGCTCGAACCCTTGTCCCCTGCATCGGTAGGCAGACTCTCAACCACTGCGCCACCAGGGAAGCCCAATATACAGCGCTTTTGTTTGGCAAGAACACATCTTTTGTCTAACACGTCCACCTTTGTGGCGTTTTTTGTCTAGCTTTTAACAATTACAACACTTGGTTTCCATTCAGTTGGTTAACACAAACCCATAAATGGGCAGAAAAATAGCATGACAGCACTTGATTATAAGAATATACCTTTGGAAACTTTTAAATAAATTATAGAAATGAAAACACAAAATTCGAATTTTCTAATAGCAACGGACAAACAATCTCCCATGATACATCTTCAGAGCCTAGTTTAAAAAACATCCATTTACAAAAGGAGAACTGTTAAAGTCATAAACAAGCCAAAAGTAGAGCTGGAAACAGAATCCATAACTGAACCAGTTTCTCGGAATTTAGTACGGCAAATTTTCTGCAAAGCAATACTGATTTTACTTGTATGATTTAAATGTATCCACTCTAACACTAAAATCAGAATAATGCCACTTCATGTTATCTCTCATAATGTTTGGAGTTTTATATCACTTAGGGATCCATGAAGCTTTGTATATCTGCTGTTATTAGCTGTTTTCTTACTTGAAATCTTATTTGTTGTAACAATAGAATGGTGTCTTACTTTTATGTCCATGCCATTAGTGTTCAAGGTATGAGGAACAGATGATAATAGGAAATTTTCTGGAAAAAAAAAAACAGCTTAGGAAAAAAGATCAAGGCTCCTGGATGTACTGCATTTGGCTAAAGCAATATGAGTTTAGATAGTGGAACAGTGACAACTTCTAAGATTTGTAGGTAGCTGTTATTATGGCGGTTCTAAATTCCACCTTTGGGGACAAAAAATAAAGGTCACTGGACGAGGAGTTAACCACATTTCCCCCCTTGAGCTTTATTTCCCCACATGTAAGATGAGGCAGTGGGTTAACTGATCTCTGAAAGCTTTCAACTCTGATACTACGTGTTGTTATAAATCAGCAGTTTAATTGCTGCCCTGCATTTAAAAAATAAATTTATTTAATTAATTAATTTATTTATTTTGGCTGTGTTGGGTCTTCGTTGCTGCACGGGGGCTTTCTCTAGTTGCGGCGAGCGGGGGCTACTCTTCACTGCGGTGCACAGGCTTCTCATTGCGGTGGTTTCTCTCGTTGTGGAGCATGGGCTCTAGGCGCGCCGGCTTCAGTAGTTGTGGCACGCGGGCTCAGTAATTGTGGCCTTCGGGCTCTAGAGCGCAGGCTCAGTAGTTGTGGTGCACGGGCTTAGCTGCTCCGTGGCATGTGGGATCTTCCCAGACCAGGGCTCGAACTCGTGTCCCCTGTATTGGCAGGCGGATTCTTAACCACTGGGCCACCAGGGAAGTCCTGCCCTGCATTTTTTCACTTTATTTCCTCCTATAATTTTGTTCTAGGTTTTGACTGAAATACAGTATAACTAAACAAAATATAGTTTGCTCTGAGCCTTTTTTGATGCCCTTAAAATCAGAGAGATATAAAGTGTTTCATGCGGCATAATTACATAGATTGATAACAACTTCTTTGGATTCAGTTTTACTTGATAGTCCTTATATTTTTTTATTATAAAATTTAGCTTAATTATAAGTTTCAAGCAAAATACCATGGTGTGCATGTATAGAGACAGAGATTACAGAAATAATTTGTCACTGTCACCATTAAAGGACACATGAAATGATGTTTATGTGACACCTTGAAAGATGGATAGGATTTGGAAGGCCAGTGGATAAAAATAGAGGGCATTCGAGGCTGAGGAGGAGGCTGGCCAGATGATCCTGGCATTTTCATGGAACAGTAAAGAGCAAGGGAGTGGTGGCGAGAAGGGAGAAATTCAGCAAGACTTTCGGAGAGGAGCCAGGCTGCAGAGGGTCTTGGATGTCAGGCAGGGACTTTGAGCTTGATAAGCAGACAAAAGGGTCCATCAGGGCTTTCTGTTGCCTGTGTGTAGATGTTCCCAGCTCAGCATTCAATAATGGGCCTGGGTCCAGTCCTGCCAGGTCAGTTGGTTTTGTTCATCCTTTGGGGTGATGTGCTCTTTCTTTCCTCGAAAGCTCCCTTAGCACTTTGTCCCTTCTTAGGGCTTGCTTTAGGTGACCTTGAAAAACCACTTGGCCTTTAGTTTCCTCATCTGTATAGTGAGGGCATGAGGGTAGATCTGTCTCTCAGTCTCTTTCTTGCTTTGTCTCTCTCTTCCCTAAGACACTTGAGTGATGGTATGCTCTCATCAGTGAAGTGTCTCACTACAGTAGCTGTTACGTACCTGTGTGAAGGTGGCATGAGTATAGTTTGGGAAAACAAATCCCACAGATGATTCTCCTGCCAACTTTAAAATCCATAAATTTTAAAAGTTTTTCCAAGCTCTGACATTCTGATTTACAGTGCTAGTTTATGGAAGAAAAAAAAAAAAAAGGTCAATTTGGTGACTTTGGAGAATATACAGGAAAAATCAACCATGTTTTTAACAGGATGCTTTTGACTGCAATTAATAGAATATCTAACTAAAGGTGGCTGGAACAATGAGGACGTTTTAATATCTCACATCCAGAGGTAGGCTGGTTCTAGGGTTACTTAATTCAGTGTCTCAACCGTGTCATCAGAACTATAGGGTTTCTTTCATCTTTCTACTCCGTCATCCTCAGCATCGCCAGCATGGTGGTGTCTCCCCTCTTGGTTGCAAGATGGCTGCAGCAGCTCCAGATATCATATGCAGGAGAAAAATGTCCAGCGAAGAGGAATAAGGGACGTTTCTTCTTATTTTTTCTTTTAATTATGGAGGAAAACCTTCCCTAGCCAACTGCCCTTGGGTTCCACTGGCCACATACTTCTTAGCAGCAAGAGAGGATTAGAATGTGGGTATCTGGCATATCCAGCTTCTATAGTGAGAGGTAGTTCTGCTTGAATAGGAGAAAGGGGGAGGAAAATGGGTGTTAGGAAAGCAACTAATAGCTCCTGCCACATATGTTCTTTTTCCAACACTCATCTTAAGACCCCCTCTTCCTTTATGTAGCCGCTGGCTAATTAAAGCTAAGTATTTAGCATAAATCAGGGCTTTTGTGAATTATCTGAATAATTAGAGTCATTGTAAGCCCAGGGCCCTTATTTTATTTCATCTAAAAGTTTAATGATAAATAGGCTTCCATTGCCCAAAATGAGCTTGTCTGGTTCTGAAACCGGATGTAATTTTTTATTGAATTGGGCTTTAGGAGAATAACTTAAAATGTACAGGGATTGTGATAAAGAGCAGCTTAAATTCTCAATTTTTTTTTTTTTTGCTTTACAAATCTCCATCAGCTACCAAAAATAAGAACAGATTAAAGGGGTATGTGAATATTTAATGTAAACTTAGGAATATGTTGCTAAAAATCAGGAAGGAGTTTTAGAGCTATGACCATGAATAAATTGTGAAATATCAGCTTACTTCTCTGCTACAACACTGACCTAAAGAAGCTTTTCAGTTTCCCCAGCAACCTCGTACGGCATTAGCTTGCTTCCCTCAGAGTAAATTAAATGTGATTTTCAAGTACTACACTTCATTATTTCAGAAATCACAATACCTAGCAGAAATAAGAACATTTCATAAATCACATTGGAGTTTATTTTTAAGCCAGAACAGAGAAAGTATTTATTTGGAAAATGTTTTTTTCTTTTAAATTTACTATATTTCCAAGGACTTATAGATCATCTCCATGATGAAGTGGTAAATGGGACATATTACGCTTAATTTACTTAAAATACATTAGTGATCGCCCAATAATATTTTTTTAAAAAAGAGTTTTAGTTCGCCAGGACATAAGAAAGAGAAAAGCCACATTTCAAATGAACTACCTAACTTCATGATCAGAAGCTCTGGAGGATAAAAATCATAATGCTAACAACCCTTTTCTAAAATCAACCTCTCTTGTTCATGCATTCTATCACTTGTGACTGTTTTCCCAGACTTGGCACATATATTATGTATGTTTTATACACACATACACACACCCATATAGATGCATTCCATGCATTGTGTACCCCAAATCAGTGTATTTCAATGTTTGGATAAGTCAACATCTGATTTATCTCCATCTGTCATTTTTTTTTTACATCTTAGTACTGAAATTGACATAACAGCTTATCTTTCAAACTATTTAGTGGACAGTTTTTAAAGGGCTTTTGAATTTAACCTGTGTCTGTCATACTTAGCCCAGTCTGCCTTGGATGGGAGTAATCCAAGTGGGTGACTGATTCCTTTCTAGATTGTGAGTAACTTGACAGCAGAGAAAGTGTTCGGTTTACTATGCACCATCCATGGAGGCTAGCAAGGTGCCTTGTGTCAAGTAAGTCACCAATAATGATTCTTCAGTCAAATCACTTAATCTGTGGCTAGAGCCAGGGCTTGCTTCCTCCAGAGCAGTGGTCTCCAGAGTAGACCCCTTTCACCCCTAAGGGTGTGTGTGTAAGATGATTCATCCGCGAAGTAGAAAGGATATACTAAAACTTGTATTTACTTTGATCCTAACAAGAAATAAATGGATCTTTAATAATAGCTAATATGTGATTTGCTAGAAGTTCAAGTATATACTTTAATGCATACAATGAAATATGCTCATATTAGGAGCGCATGTTCCGATTTTATCACGGATAATGATGACAGAAGTTTGGAGACCACTGTTTCAGTTGTGGAATGTCCAAGTGGGTTGATTTCCTTATGTGGGAGGCACACTGCTCTCCAAACCTTCTCAAACTGCTGGCAGATGCCCCAGATTCCACCACATTGCCTCTTTCTTTAGCATAATCACGAGTGTAGACTTAGGAGTCAGATCGGATTTCCACTTACAGTTGCGTGACCTTGGATAAAATAGTTCACTTCACAGTTTTCTCATCTCTAAAATGGAGATATAAATGCCTACCTTGCAGGGTAGTTGTGAGAGCTTATAGACATACGAAATAATTAATATAATAAATAATAAATAATATATATATTATATAATAATAATAAATAATAATATAATTAATATATGGTTGAAATTCAGCAAATACTAGCTGCTTTCACTGTATGTTAAAATTTTAAACATGGAGGCTGTTGGTTATTATTCATCAATCCTTCTGCATAAATGAGTTTGCGATTGTTTTATAATTGTGGTAAAACACACATAACATAAAAATTACCATTTTAACCATTTGAAGGTGAAAATTCATGGTATTGCTGTGGTCTAAATGGGTCCCTCAAAACTCATAGGTTGAAATCCTGATCCCCAAAGATGATGGTCTTAAATGGTGAGGCCTTTGGGAGGTGCTTAAACCATGCCGGTGGAGCTCTCAAGAATGAGACTAGTGTTCTGAAATCGCTTGCCCCTTTTACCATGTGAGGACACAGAGAGAAAGCACAGGCTATAAGCCAAGAAGAGGGTCCTCAGGAGAACATGACCATGCTGCTGTTCGATCTTGGACTTCCAGCCTCCAGAACTGTGAGAAATAAATTTCTGTTGTTTATAAGCCACCTAGTCCGTGATACTTTGTTTTAGCAGCCTGAATGGACTAGGATAAGCATTTAGTACGTTCAGTGCTGTGCAACCATCATTACTATCTAGCTCTAGAACTATTTCATCACTACAAATGGAAACCCATACAAATTAAGCAGTCACCTCTTAATCTCTCCTTTCCCCAATCCCTGGTAACCACTAACCTGGTTTGTGTGTCTATGGATTTGCCTATTCTGGATATTTTATGTAAATGGGATCATAAAATATGCACTCTTTTGTGACTGGCCTCTTTGACTTAGCATGTTTTCAAGGTTCATCGACGTTATAGCATAGATCAGTACTTCATTTCTTTCTATGGCTGAATGATATTTCATTGTATGGACAGACCACATTTTGTTTATCCAACCGTCAGTTGATGGGCATGTGGGTTGTTTCTGCTTTTTGTTTATTGTGAATAGTGTTGCTATGAACATTCGTGTATACATTTTTGTGTGGACATGTGTTTTTAATCCTCTCATGTGTATAACTAGAAATACAATTGCTGGGTCACAATGGCTGGAGCTTAAACATGCAGGCTGGGGTCTCCACGTGGGAGGACATGAGGGTCCTCATGGAAGTGGTGGAGCTCGGAGAGGAATGGGAAGAGATGAGGGAGGGGTAGTCTGGGGACAAGGACTTGCTCCTCCCCTCACTGCCACATTCTGACTGAGTACTCCGGGAATTTGAAAATTCTCTATTTGCAACTGGTTTTCTGTAAAGTCGCAGGTGTCGCTGTTTCATTTTACGAGGCTTCTCAGGGCATATCTTTTTGCCTAGGGCACATCTTCCAGGAGTCTAAGTGTTTCTCTTAGAAGATCCTATCTCACAGACTCCTCCTGATCCAGGGGAGGGGTCTCTGATTTTCATATTGCTACTCGAACATTGTTAGCGTGGGTTGGGTGGATGCTACAAACCTGGAAGGAACTCGTGTCTCCGCCCTCCTCGTTCAGTGAGTTAGCCATTTGGTTGCATGTTCCATTCTCCCTGCCCATTCACATTGGCCTTGAATCAGAAGTCCTCTTGAACTGCAGCCCTAGGACTATGTTTCAGAGACAGGTAGATAAGTTGGATCATTCCACATTGATTTCTAAAAACCAGTATGTTTTTCTTAATTGAGTAAAACTGCAGTCCCGCTCCAACTATTATAGAATTACAACTCTGCCCTAATACCGTCAAACTGATATTTGGCTGAAGATAGGGCCAGAAAAGGGCTTAGTTTGTTCTTCAATGTTCCAGACTCTCCTTTCTGCTGTCTGCACTCCCACTTAGGGTTACTGAAGTCACAGATCACTTTTTGTTGTTTTTAGATAATTTCCTATAACACAGCCTGCCCAAATCCATGGATTTCCAAATTTGCCAATGTAAAATGGTATTTCCTTGACCTACTTAGGCGTCTTGCTGAATGCTTCCTGACTAGCCTAAGCTGGCCTTGAACGAATCTTCTATCCCTGACACTATCATAAAAAAGGTGGTGCCGATCCGTTATTAATGCCAAAGACACATGTCTCATAAAGCAAAACAAGGTCAAATACGAAATAAACACCTCACTTTTCTATTCATCACACATGTGTTTGGCCCCAGTCCTCAGCTAGGCTATGGGGATCTAGAAGATGAATGGCGTGAATCTCTGCCATAGACTCCTAGAGTGTCCAAACCAGGAAGGCCATTCAAGATTACATCATTTAAGAGATGAGGGGACTACTACTGGTATTCTGGGCCAGCAAGTCTAGACCAGCTCTCCCGACTTGTACTTTAATGCTTTCTACCACATGACCACCCTGTTGCCTGAATGTAACTCGGGGGGTTAAGATCTCTCAGTCATGAGACACCTTGGGTTATTTGCATATGCCCTGGGAGGCTGGGAGGCACATGCTCAAGTATGTGAGCAGGGCACCTGTTCTAAGCCCTTTCAAGTCAGTGGTATTCTCCCTCTTCAAGCAAGCTGTGAATTTGGTGAGCTAAGTGTACTCTCTCTCTGTCACACTGAATCTGAACCAGAGCACCCTGGCACCCCGGAGTACCCCAAGTCCTTTATAGTTACATGACCATAATTTCATGCCAGCACCAAGGAACAACAGTATGATGCCTGGGAAATTTAAGAATTTGGCTTAGAGAGTATTTGAGAGCGCATAAGCCATCAAAGCAGTAAACAGTTCCACTCAAAGAACCACATGGGTGTGCAATAATTGTGTGTGTATTCCCAGCCGCAGAGAAATAGTGATTGTGAGGCTGTTACCATTCACATGCTTTGGCCTTTTTTGAATCTTTTAATCTCTTTAAGTGGACTGTCTAAAATATAGTGTTTGTCAGTGTGCCCTGTCACAGAATAGCTGAGAAACAGGATTCTAGTGGAACCTGCTTCTGCCCGCTAATGAACTATTGTTGAAGCCTCATGGAAACTGTCAGGAGTGAATTCAGAGAAGAGGGAGGTCCTTTCTGTCGGGGATAATTAAGGAAGGTTTTGTAGACAGGGTAGTATCTGAGCTAGATTTTGAAACTAATTGCGCAAGTACAGGATGGAAGAGATGGCGTTAGCAACCCGTATGAAAAGGGGTTGGGGTTTTAGTCCGTAGTAAGCCCGCGAATTAATGTCTTCCTTAAAACTTTCCCACACCTATACTGGGGGAACTGTGCTCAGTACTGGAGACAGGGAGCTGAATCAGGCTTGGTCATACCCTGCAGATGCTCACAGTTTAGTTGAGGAAGATAGCTAATAGATAGCTGTTATATAGGTGAAACTACCTGCCCATTTGGCACCTGAAAGCAATTTGGAAGGCTTGGCGCACAGGGCTCAAGACAATATGTGGTGAAAATTGAGACTGGGGCCGTGGGCAGAGGCCAGATCATCTGGGGTCTTGTCCAACATTTTAAAGAGATCATGCTTCATCATCTATGAGTCATGAGTGCAAGATGTGGTTGCCATATTTCCCCCATTTAAAGGTGCTTTCCTTTGCTTACAACTTGCATCATTGACCCCAAATGATTTCTGTTGGACCAGATAAAGTACTTCACATTAAATGTATGCAGTTATCTCTCACTTTCAGATGCATTGAAATGTAGAAATCATGAAACTCAAAATTGAGGAAATATAGTGAGTTGATGTTAGCCTATATTAATTGAAGTTCGGAGTCTGGAATGATGGAGATGTTCCTTGCTATGCTGATCATAATACACCTCTGTGCTTTTTCTGGTTCATTTTAAAAGGAACATCTAGACAAACTAAGTGCATTGGGGGAAAAGTGACAAGGCTAGAGAAGGACTCCACCATTCTCTATGTGAAAAAGATACAGAAATCATCTGAGCTCCTGTGGTACTCCACACGCCATCCCTAGAACTCTCGCCACTCTCAAGACCAAAGTTTATCTGTCTTCTCTGCTAGACTCTTAAGTTTCATGAGGTAGGGAGTGCTGTCCTCTGCTGTGTCCCTAGTATCCGGCACAGTGCTTGTGCTTAAATTTGGCATTTAATACATATTGAATAGATGAATTAGTGACCGAGAGGTTAAGGCTTGGAAGCAGAGATGAGGAGAGAGAACTATTAAATCTTGGGAAGGCTGGCATGTGGAAGCGGTAACATGCCTGTTTCCTATGGTGTCTTTATAAAATTAGGTCCAACAGGTATAGAAAGAAACTATAGGGATACAGAATAGTCTCCAATAAAGGGAACTCTTTTCTTTTCTAGTCACCTGAAGACAAGATGAGTCAATATATACTGTAGCAGTTTTTCACCTTATTTGGGGCAATCTGATGAAAACCAAGGTCAGTATTCCCCCCCACACAAAATGCATATACATACATACAAACCTTCCATAGCCTGTTTGTGGCCCTTACGTTAAGGATCTCATTTCCACTGCTTTGCAGTTAACAGAGCACCTTCATACACATTGTGTTAGGACTAGTGACACGGTGGGGGAAAGCAAGGCTGAACTGTGAAACCCATTGTGCAGGTGAAGAAAATGAAGCTCAGAGAGGTTAAGTCATTTGTCCGTGGTCACACAGCCAATAAATCCTAGAGCAGGGATGTGAGTCCAGATGTGTCAGACTCCAGATTCCAGGGGTTCTGCAGTATACCATTGCTGCTTCTGTGTCCCTAGAAGTGTTCAAACAGGCTAAGTTACCCCTGGGCAGGCAGATAGAGGTGTTGTGAGCATTGACAGGGTGAATGTGAAATACTTGATAAATGTATAAAATACTTTACAGGTCAGAAAGTGCTGTGTGCGTGTCTGTTATCAGAGAGGCTATAGAGTATAGGAGGTACGGGGGTAGACTCTGGAGACAGACCATCCAGCTTTGAATCCCATTTTGGCCACTTAGCAGACACATGATCTTGGGCAAGTTATTTAACTTTACGTCTCAATTTCTTCATCTGTAAAATAGGGATAATGATAATATCTACCTTATATGTTATTGAGAGGCTAAATATGAGATAATATGTATACAGTGCTTAACACATACCTGGCACTTGGTAAGCACCTGCTAAACTTTAGCTGTTCTCAATAAATGATAGCTAGTGTTGATGTCATTATTGTTATCATCTGAAGTAATCTTCATTTCAATAACACCATTAATCTCTAAGGAGGGAATCTTGCTTCTCACATCGAGTGCTGTGAAGGAGTTTTTCTGTACCTTTCTTCAAGCTGTGAGGTGACGTGGATATGCGGCTTTAACCCACGCTACACTGGATGCTGCCTATTTAGGTTTTGTTTTTTCTTTTAAGAGTAGGTATAGGGATTTAGAAAAACAGTGGAAATGATGACCGTAATTTATATGGTTTTAGTCGACAAAGAAGCTTATAATGAATATTTGTATTTTGACAATGAAATGATTTACTGACTTTTAACACAGTGTAAAGCAGCTTCAAGAAAGAGAGAGAGAGAAATGCAGTCTCCCCTGAAAAGTAAGCATTTCATCACATTGGCTGCAGAAGGCACAAAGGTATTGATAGACTCCGTCCGGAAGGGTCACTTTTGGAATGCTGAGCATCAGGAGGTGAAGCGTGGGGTAACGGCTAGCGAACTGGGGATTGGGCAAAATCCACAACCGACATCCTACGGTAAACTAGAAGAAGCGTTAGGTTTCCCTTGGTGATTTTGTCAGTGTCACTAATATCTGTAAATGTAAATTTTGTTTTTTGGCAGACAGGTGTTAGATTAGGAAAGACAGTTGGCAAATATGCCCCTTCAGATTTGAATGGCAGATGACATTTAAATTGCAAGTGGGAACAAGAATGGTTTGATAAAGTGACTTTAGGAGGGTCTCATCCTGTCACTTCGTCCAGCAGTAGATTTTTCTAAGCTTTTTTCTTTCCTCCTAATAAAAGCAGGTGGCATTGAGTCTGGTTATGTGTGGTATTTTTAATTATAACCCGGTCTATGTTTTTATACAATATTGAACTGTATTAGGCAAACGTAATGGCAAAATCAATGTCACTTACATTTTACCTATCTTTAATTTTATAGGATTTGAGAACAATTCTTTTAAGTTTTGAATAAAGCTAACTACCAACCAAGATGTCAGATTTACCAAGTGAGGCTTTATTTTTTCTTCCCGGGTTGCAAGTTTTCTCAGAGTTCCAAGCTTTCTCTAGCTCTGGTAAGGGAAATAATGGAAGGCAGAAAATGAATTTATATTTTATAAAGGCAAAAGAAAATAATGGAATGGCGACTTAGAATTTCATGTGCTGGTTATGAAAATGATCATATAATATTTATCTTTCTATGTAAAGGGAGGTGGAAAGTTGAGGCAACTATTTAAGAGGGGGGAGAAGTCCCATGTTTATGTCAATTATTTTGTCTAAAGGTTTGCTTACATCCCTCCTTGAGTGTCATGATCTGGGCACCCTTGATCAAGGCCAAGTTTACTTCTTCACTATAAAGTGAAGTATTCAGCTATGTTCTCTGAATTCGTGTCTTTCCTAGATATATTTCAGTATTTCATCTGTATAGTGGGAATACTAGCAAAGCTCATAGTAACTGCCTGCCTTCCTAGGAAAAATGCAGTTAGCAGACATTTAGGATTTTAAAGCAACCTATACAACGATGCCTCAAAGTACAAGGTGCTAGTGTTTCTCCACCACAACCAAGGGAAGATATTTGGAATTAAAAGTACCTGACTTCGGCCTAGGTTTGACAAATCCTTGAGGCGTTATTGTAATTAAGGGGACTGACTTTTGTGCTCCTCCATTCCTTCCAGTTACCAAATAGGGTTTTTTGTTTTTTTTTTTTTACATCACAAAAGAAAGTAAAAGGGTTGGAAATGAGTAAGGATTAACATATACACTTCCCTCTGTCATTTCTTATGCCTGATTGCCAAAGTTCTGCACTGACTAAAATGAAAGTATTGCCCAAAAGGTACGAACGTTGAACCTAATACATTATAGAGTCTGTATTACACGCAGGCAGACAGTAGCTTTGGATCAGAGCTATCAGTCACATGGACTGCGGAGGTATTTCCTCATGTTATTTTAATATGAAATAGTATGAGTGACAATCTAGAATAGAGAAGGGATTGCTACTGAGGAGATTCCAGTACTACAAACAGAGGTGTCCTCTGCTATAGCTGCTTGCAATGATTTCTTTTTCTAGGGGATTGTACTTTTTCAATATGAAGATGATGATGGTCCAGAAAGACATCGATTGAGAGTCTTAAAATAAGGTCCTCTATTTTTGTACAAAATAACAGGTGAAAAAATGAGCACTGAGGGATGAATGGGTCGCCGTGCTTGGCCAGTAGCATAGTATTTTGTTACCTGGACTTATTTTTCTGTCTCTGTTGCAATTATTAAGCTGTACCATCACTGTCTTATTTTTTTTTTTCCTTTCTCCCCCGACCCCAATTTAATCCAATACACTGTTGAGTGGAGTGGGTAAGGTGGCTTGTCCACATCCCTTTAGGAGATTCTCGACAGGGACTTAGTCACAATTTCCTTTTTTTCAGTTTGAAGAGGAGATGTGGGGTAGGTTACTTTGATGGTAGAGCAGAGGATCTTGTGGTCTGTTGTGCCATCCACGTTGGGAAATCGGTTAAATTCTCTTCAGCTTCCTATCATGCAATTCTGGAGAGTGTTGGCCGATGCCCTAGATAGCTCTAGCCCCAGAGAGGGGAGGGAGTCCGACGTTAGTTACCTGCCCACCCACTTCTCCAGCTGAGTCCTGTGATCAATAGTGTATCTTTCCATTCCACGTGCAAAAGACACTTGCCACTTGCTGAGAGAGGGCATTTGCCACTCTGCAGGGAGAGGGCCAGGGGTGGAGGTGGGAGGTTGTTCTTCGGTCAAGACCACCCAAGTATTTTCTGCAGTTTTAGGACTCAGCCAAGGATCCTGAAAAGGGGGAGGAAGGTGTGATGAAAAAATGGTGAGGGATTTCAGAATGTCAGCCTACGCTCACCTCGGATGTTCCCAGGGCAGTTGGTGTGGAATGTGGCATAGCTCTTAGGTACTTTAAGGTTGGGGAAAACAGCATGGGGTCGCGAGAGAGCTTGGGATTTGGGGTCACTGGGCCAGTACCTGAGTCCCCTCTGTGTGACTTGAAGCAAGTCGCTGTACCTCTCTGAGCCCTGCCAGTTTCACAGGGCTATGGTGAACATCCAATTCAACAATGAACTTGAAAGCATTTTCTGAAACCACTAAACCCTAAATCAATGTTACTTACTTGTGTGAGAGCTCAGGACTGGAAATGTAGATGTGAGCCATCAATACAAACGTGGGAATGAAAGCTTGCAGGACGTCTTATGAGATTCTCTGTGTCAGTTTAACTCCTTAAATTAACGGATTTCATAAACCCAGATTTTCTCATATCAGTTTTGCATCTCCTGTTGTTGACCTTCTGCCCTTGATGGTGAATTATGGCCTTCCAAAGCCATAATCCTGGCAGGTAGGCTCTACATTGATCTGTTCAAAAAGAGACTTGTGCCGTTCAGCCCTGCCACTCCGTCATCTAACTGTGTGGGGCATTCCTTCCTGACCCTCCAAAGGGAAGCTGCTCTGACACCTGAAAGAACTTGCCCGGCACCGTGGGCACCAGGGAAAAAATCTGCTCCACAGAGCGGATAGACATCTAGGGAACTCCAGTCATACTTGGATAACAGTGGCAGACATTCCCACCTCAATTGAACGCGTCTGAGGAACAAGGGCTGTGGCTGAGGAGGGGGTGGCCGGAGGGGGAGGACAGTCCCCCTGGGGTCCAGGTGCGGGGAGGGGGTGGGGGGAGAATGAAGAGGAGATGGAGAATTAAAATTCACTTTCACAGTTCTAAACTTTGGATTTGGCTCTTCCTTATTTGGGATGTCAATCTTATTTTCAGTATGTTAAATAAATGATTGGGGATGGGGGTAGGAGGCGCTGAAAAAATATGAACTACAACTATTAGATGAAATTTTCTACAATATATAACTTGAAGCACTCGTTTCACTTCAAACTTCGGCTTTCATCACATAGCATGCAATGATTCGTTATGTGATTTTAACGTCAGCTTTCTGAAAATATCATAATCCATAATGTAGACTAAGTATTTAAAATTGCCAAGCAGGGAGGGTCTTCTGTGAGAAAAACCAAACCAAACCAAACCTGGGACACACTAGTGAACTGCAATAAAGGCTGTAGCTATAAGTACAGATACTTAGAAATAAGTTAGAGGACTAGCTATTATATTCCCTGTCATTTTGTACATACTGTGAAGATTCAGAGTGGTATTATTTGGCAGGCAGTATTATTTGGAGGCAGGTGTTAGACATGCAATTATCATAAAGACTGTGAAGAGAGTGACCACATGATACAAATTTATCTTTCTTCTGATATAGTTTACAGAGTTTTTTTCTGACAGATTACACTACACTTTGTGGAAACGTAATATTTTGTATGAGTGGGAAGGGTAAGCCTAGTTGCATGCTAATGAGGGAGACAAAGTAGCCTCACTCTTATTTGCAACTGGCCCAGACCTTTCCATTAACAAATTAAAATCTGTTCAAATTTATTTACTAATATATTAGGAGAAGCTTCAGCCTAACCCCTTGACCTATATTATATAGCAGACAACTATAGCAGTGAAAATAATTAATAGCACGTAATGCACCTCCTGTTTATTTCTTCTTCATGCCCAGGGGTCAGTTGTATAGTGGGTTTGCCATCTGCATTCGGTTACAAGGGTATATTTACTTAAAAATTATTAATTATAGTTTTAAATGGCTTTCCTTAATTGCAGTCTTCTTATTCAAGTGTGATACATATCATATATATGCTTTGTGTTTATTTGTATATCATATCACCTGCTCCTGACCAAGTCTGAGAGGAGCCTATTCATTTGAAAATAATGTCTCCCGAAGCCTGCTATGTTGTTTGTGTTTACTGCATAATCGTGAGAGCCATGGCTTTGTTCATCCTTATTATACCAACACTGAAACGATTAATGTTCACTCGCTATATCTAGGAGAAACCTTCTCTCAATTATCTTGTGGATCCTTATAAGAGAGGTTTGGTTGCTAATGGACCTGAAATTTGCAATGTGAATGTCAGGGTCTGCTGAGGCTTCCTCGGAGTAGATGAGTGGACTGGGCTTTGCTGACCTCTGCTGTCTATTTTAAAAGGCAGTGGTGCTTTTTCTCTCCGCAGAGAGAGTTGTTTCCAGGCATTATTGAGAGTCTCATTCTACTGTAGAGAGGATCACAATTTTGAGCAATGGAAATGAAAGTGCTGTTGGGATAGCAAGTGCACATAGATAGTACCAGAAGGACATGCTCTGTACCTTTCTTATCTGAGAGCCAAGCCCATGCACCTTTCACAAATATAATTCAAAATTCGAGACCAGGAATTCTCACACATGCAATGCTATCCTTTTGTTGCAATGTTTTCAAAATCTTCGTCAGAAAAATTTTCAGCATCTCACTGGTTCAGAATAATATCTGTGCCGGGATAGTTTTATGATGAGAAGGTCCTCCAGGTAAAACTAAGGCTCAAAGAGAAGAGGTGGAAATGGAATTCTGAATTTTGGGAATGGTTTGGGATACAGGGCTGCAGAGTACCTGGGAGAGTGGGAGGGAGATGGCTGATTTCTGTTTGACAAAGGTGAAAGGTGAATTTCCTTATGTTTATGATCCCAGGGAATTGCATCCTCCTTTCTCTCTAAAATTCACCAGGTGAAGTTTGTTCTGGCTATCGTCTACCTGCTTGTGAACCTCAGAAGCAATCATAAATTGGAGTGATGAAAGGTGAGGGCAGGTTCTGATGAACTCTGTAGCATCCAGCATGTCAGTATCCTCACATTTCTACACGCCAAAAAGTAGAGCCAAAAAGAGTTGTTCTTTTTCTTGTCTCCTTGAGCACAATCCTGTGGTAGGGTGAGACTAGGTGTTACTCTATTTTCTGTTTCTGCATAATCCAGGCTGGGCAGATGCCTTGAGTCACAGCAGTGTCTTCTATTTGTATAATATACTAGGTCTACTGAGCTCTCCCAAATAGCCTGGGAAGTGGTGGCAGCAGTGGTTATCTGCCTGTTTCACAGATGAGCAAAAACAAGTACAAAAATTAAGTGGCATGGATAAAAGTTGCTGGATTGAAACATGAGAGACGTAGAACAGAACCAGAACGCATGACTTCAAAGCCTTCAAAAAAGCATTTAGCTCTGGGAGGATTCTGAACTACAAAATCCCTCTGAAATGCACATCCTGCACTAGCACCATCTTTTCCCCTGGAATCACCACCCCTTTCTTACTTTCTCTCCTTACCGCCCTCCTACTCTGTGTGCAAATTCCTGGCCAGTGCCTTTCATCCCTTTCCCTGCTACTCCTGTGGCAGCCACTACCCTTGACTCAAAGCCCAAAGAGCCACAACATGCACCTTCCAGGTTTGGACCCATACTCCTCCTCTTCTGAAGTGAAATTGAAAGACTTGCTTATCCTATGAGAAATGAATCATTTGATAATTAGAGTAAATTGCTCTGCTGATGTCATAAGTGGAACTACTTTTACCTGTAAGCCTTAGGCCCTTTTTTTCCAAATGGCTAACATCTTCCTCTCTACGCATAGGATTAAGGTCCCTATTGAGAGGCGACATAGGACTGTAGGCTCTTAGGTTGTTCCTTGACAGGTTGCAATCAGTCTTTTGATTGTTCTGATTAAGTGCTTTATCTGCAGTAATAAACTAGAGCATTGTCCATAGTTCAGTGGTTCCTACCCTACGGGCTACCCCAGGCATTTACTGTGGACTGAATAAATAATATTTCAGAAAACTAAAAACTGTAGTTTTAAAAAATGTATGTAAATACTGTTATGCCTAGTTAAAGACAAATTGCTTGAAAAATAATACTGACTTTATAGTAACAGTTTATGAGTTAAGAGTTTCTAAATGTACAGATACTCATATCATGTGGAAGTCAATGAAATATTTCAGTGTTAGAATGGTATCCTAATATTTAAAAAATAGAGTATCTGTAACAAAAAGAAATGAGCTGGAACTCAGAGGAGCCGGGTTCTAATCTTGGCTCAGTTATAAATTCTGGGTCTGTCTGGAGCAAGTGAGTTGTTCTCCAGTCCTTTATTTTTCCAGTCTAATAAAAAATTTACATAGCACAGGGAACTATATCCAGTCTCCTGGGATAAACCATAATGGAACATATTAAAATTTTTGTTTATTAAAAAAAAACATAATGGAAAATAATATTTTGAAAAAAGAACATATGTATGTGTATAGCGGAGTCACTTTGCTGTACAGCAGAGATTAGCACAGCATTGTAAATCATCAATACTTCAATTAAAAACAAACAAAAAATTTGTTTATTGCTAAATATTTATTGTGATTCTGTTACACTGAAAACACATATTCAGTACTTATCAATATGCCATTCCTCAGCCTTTTAAACATTCACAGTGGCCCTGTGAGGTAGGTATTGTCACCTCTTCTTCCAGAAAAGGTTAATGAAGCACGTGGAAGGAAGGTATTTGTTCTTTTCTATTATTACATAATTTTTCAAAAAAGGTCTTTACTTCATTTAGCATTCACTGTGGCATCCAGTGAGAACTTCAGTTAATTTTATTTTTCCAAATAAAGTTACTATTTACTCAATCTTCTTATCACTTATTTTATTTTATTTTTGACTGCGACACGCGGCTTGAGGGATCTCAGTTCCTTGACCAGGGATTGAACCCGGGCTACGGCAGTGAAAGCCTGGGGAATCCTAACCACTAGAACTCCCTCTTATCACTTATTTTAAATTCAACCTTTATCATATACTGAATTCCTATATATACAGGATCTGCTTTTGGACTCTATTTTCTGGTCCATTGCTCTGTCTTCCTAGTCCTGTGCTGTTTCATTGTGTCAATGATTGTAGTTTAAAATCTTTTGACATTTTGTAAGGCATGTGTAACTTTTTAATTTTTCCTTAATATTTTCAGGAGATTAAAAAAATCCAGACCATTCTTGTCCATTTTTCTCTTCTGGATGAATAATGAGACTGAGATTTTCAAGTTTAATTGGAAAAAATATATTGGATTAAAATTAATTTGTGGAGGGACTTCCCTGGTGGTGCAGTGGTTAAGAATCTAACTGCCAATGCAGGGAACACGGGTTTGATCCCTGGTCTGGGAAGATTCCCACATGCTGCGGAGCTACTAAGCCCGCGCACCACAACTACTGAGGCTGCACTCCGCAACTACTGAAGCCCGCATGCTGCAACTACTGAAGCCCACGTGCTGCATCTGCTGAAGCCCGTGCGCCTAGAGCCCATGCTCCGCAACAAGAGAAGCCACCGCAATGAGAAGCCTGTGCACCGCAGCAAAGAGTAGCCCCCGCTCGCCACAACTAGAGAAAGCCCACACGCAGCAACGAAGACCCAACACAGACAAAAATTTAAAACAAACAAACAAACAAACAAACAAACAAACAAAAACTGGCTAAAATTAATCTGTGGAGAACTGACTTTTCCAGACCATGGTAGGTGTCTTCATTTATCTTCGTCATCTTTCATATGCTTCAGTAAAGTATTGTAGTTGCATTAACGTAGGTCTTAAGCATTTTGTGTTAGGTTTATTTCTAGGCATTATTATTATTGCTTTTGTGGATGCATAGAGCTAGTTTCTGAAGGAGGGATAAAATTTGGATTTGGGGAACAAAAATAGCACGATTGAAGGCTTAGTGAAGAAAATAAGCATGTAGTGTCTGGGAGAAGGTATAAGGGTTAATTATTGGGTGGTAAAAACTATATGGGTGGCTCTCTGTTATGTCCAGGATAAGTTTTACTAATAATACTTGCCTTACCTCCTTGATGGGGCTATTATGAAGGTTCTTAAAGTGTGTGAGATATATGAAAATTAGTCTTCTAGTCTAATGCAAATAAGCAGAATTGTTGAGGACAGATTAAATGTTAGATGAACACATTCTGACACCTTGTGGTCATTTAAGGGTATGTATGATGTTGGAATTCCATTGGTTGAACTGAAAGCATATGGATTGTTCACAAAATCATATTTAGAGCTAAAGAGGGGTCTTAGAGATAATCTAATCCAACCTTCCTGTTTTACACATGAGGAAAGTGAGTCCCAGAGAGCAAATGGACTCTACTCAAGCTCACACAGCTTCTTAGTAACAGAGCTGGGATCATTTTTTCTGACCTCTTGCCTATTGCTCTTTTTACTGTATTATGTCCCACTTGCTGATTTTTTACAGTTATAGAAGAAAAGAACTCAAATAAAATTATCATAATTTTAAATTCCTGAGAGATATTGCTACATAATTTTGATGTCATCTCTGAGGAATTTAAATCATTTATGTGAGTATGTGTCGGGCTGCTGGTGGTGGTGTTTTCTGCGAGTGTGAGGGAGAAAGAGGGCTGATTTCTGGGTGTTCCTAAAGCTGGCCAAATTGTAAGCCCTAAAAGATTTAGTCATTCTGGCTCAGTGCAGTGGATCTACACAACACTTTGAACTTCAGGGACCTAGAATATTTTCTAAGCTATTCACAGGGTTTTCTTAATAGTCCAAGGACATCTGTATCTTCCAGGAATGGGTCTGTCTCTCTATGCCTGCTGCCCTAAGTCACTGGAAGTAGAGCCTCAGCCTGAATGTAGTGATGGATTCAGAGCATAGCAGCTGGGGCCAATGGGTCACTGTCACTCTCTGGGGAAGAGAATCTGAACGGTGCATTTTCATGATCACAAGAGGGCTTCCATTGCTTTGCACAGATGTACTTCTCCACACAGGTTCAAGGAGCAACTCCCCCATGGTTTCCATGTACTTCTTTTCTGAGAAGGACTTAGGAGGGGCAGATGAGTGGAATGACCTCAGCCCTACCCATTGCAGTTGATCTTGGGACTAAAACTGGCATTCGTCTTCTACCTCCTCTACTCTGCATTCTAAGTTCACCTCGCCCTCAGCTGCCTCCTCAGCAGGTCTCGTGGCTAACCTGGTGGTGTGACCCAAACCTTCATTCTTTAATGGTTTGAACCCTTGGAAATCACACCCTTCTCAGTCTGGTCTTGCTGTACTTGTCCATTCACAGTTAGAATGGGGCAGGGGTACCCAAGTGGATCATCTGGGTTCCACAGCTAATTCTTCCTACACCCCTGGTGTAAAAGCAGTCCTACCTCCTTTCTTCTGATAAGGGTC
The DNA here is from genome assembly GCF_002837175.3 of Physeter macrocephalus. NCBI lineage: Eukaryota > Metazoa > Chordata > Mammalia > Artiodactyla > Physeteridae > Physeter > Physeter macrocephalus. Next base: position 110,614,322 of record NC_041234.1, read on the forward strand.
AATTATCCCTGCCACTATCTCGACTCATCTTCTTGCCTGCTGGTCCTTTGGCACAAGGAATAGTTTAATGGGACCCTTGCTGTGTCCCCTCCCCTGGAAAGATTGTGCCCCCTTTGGGAAACAGGACCTACAACCCTGTGGACCTCAGAGTTGAGGGAACAGAAAGCATAAAATCCTTGGATGGTTACTGGGAGTACAGTTAAGTAGGACGACTACTACCTCCACTCCTTTGTTCTCAGACCTATGTGTTCTTCCTAGTGAGGACATAGCACCATATTGAGGTCTTTATTACATACACTGCATTTCTCAGGGTGGCACCCCATCCTTTCAGAGTGTTGTCCCCAAGCTAGTGCTTCAGCTATGCCTTTGGAAAGCCATTCTAGTTCTCTCTGGGGCTGGCTGCTTTTGAATGGTGTGCTGTGTTACATAACTAGTAGATCCCATGGTCATGGGTCCACTCCCACACTTCGCTCATTGTGAATTGAGTCTTCTGGTTGCATGCTATACTCACATCCCTCTGCATTCTCTAAGCCCCAGGATAGTGGTGCTGGCTGAGGCTCTGCCAGCAGGGAAGGAAAACCCATTGCTGGAATAAATATCTATCCTCGTATGAATCACTGGCCCATCCAGAACAAGAGGGTTTGATTATAGTCTGTTTGAAACCAAGTGGTTAGTAAGTCTCTTTGAGGAATAGGGCCATACCAGGAGTGGGGGTAGCAATATTCATATCACACAAAGTAGACTTTAAAACAAAGGCCATAAAGAAAAAATAAAAGTGGACACTATAAAATGATAGGAGGATCAGTACAAGAGGATATTACACTCATTAACATATATGCACCTAATATAGGAGCACCTAAATACATAATATAAATACTAACAGACATGAAGGGAGAAATTGATGAGAATACAATAATAGTTGGAGACTTTAACACTGCACTAGCATCAATGGACAGATCTTCCAGACAGAAAATCAATAAGGCAACAAAGATCCTAAGTGACACAATAGAACAGTTGGACTTAATTGATATTTTCAGGACATTACATCCAAAAAAACCCAGAATATACATTCTTTTCAAGTGCATATGGAACATTCTCTAGGATAGATCACATACTAGGACAGAAAACAAGCTTCAACAAATTTAAGAGGATAGAAATTACTTCAGGCATTTTCTCTGACCACAATGGCATGAAACTAGAAATCAACCACAGAAAGAGAAATGAGAAAAAAATGATTGCATCGAGACTAAACAACATGCTATTAAAAAAAACCAATGAGTCGATGAAATCAAAGAGGAAATTAAAAAATACCTTGAGACAAATGACAATGAAAACACAACTATACAAAATCTATGGGATGCAGCAAAAGCATTTCTAAGAGAGAAGTTCACAGGCCTTCCTCAAAAAAACAAGAAAAATCTTAAATAAACAACCTAAGCTACCACCTGAAAGAATTAGACAAAGAAGAACAAACAAAACCTAAAGTCAGCACAAGGAAGGAAATACTAAAGATCAGAGAGGAAATAAATAAAAGATTAAAAAAACAATAGAAAAATCAATAAAAACAAGAGCTGGTTTTTTGAAAGGGTAAACAAAATCGACAAACCTCTGGCCAGGCTCACCAAGTAGAAAAGAGAGAGGACTCCAAAGAAACAAAATAAGTAATTAAAGAGAAGAAATAACAACCAATATCCTAGACATACAAAAAGCCATAAGAGAATACTATGAACAATAATATGCCAACAAATTGGACAGGCTAGAAGAAATGGACAAGTTTCTAGAAACATACAGTTCACCAAAACTGAATCAAGAAGAAATAGATAATTTGAACAGACCAATCACTAGAAGTGAAATAGAATCTGTAATAAAAAAAAAAAAAAAACTCCCTGCAAACAAAAGTCCAGGACTGGATGGTTTCACTGGGGAATTCTACCAAACATACAAAGAAGAACTTATACTGATCCTTCACAAACCCTTCCAAAAGATTGAAGAGGAGGGAACACTCCCAAGGTCATTCTATGAAACCACCATCACCCTGATACCAAAACAAGACAAAGACACTCCCAAAAAAGAAAATTACAGACCAATATCTTTGATTAATATAAATGCAAAAATTCTCAACAAAATATTAGCAAACCAAATCCAACAACGCATGAAAAAGATCATACACCGTGATCAAGTTGGATTCATCCCAGGGTCACAAGGATGGTTCAACATATGCAAATCAATCAGTGTGATACACCACATCACCAAAAGAAAGGACAAAAACCACATGATCATCTCAATAGATGCAGAAAAAGCATCTGATAAAATTCAACATCCATTCATGGTAAAATCTCTTACCAAAGTGGGTATAGAGGGAACATATCTCAACATAATAAAGGTTATTTATGACAAACCCACAGCCAACATAATACTCAATAGTGAAATGCTGAAAGCTTTCCTGCTAAAATCTGAACAAGACAAGGATGCCCACCCTCACCACTTCTATTCAACATAGTATTGGAAGTGCTAGCCACAGCCATTAGGCAAGAAAAAGAAATAAAACGTATCTATATTGGAAGAGAAGAGGTAAAATTGTCATTATATGCAGCTGGCATGATACTATATATAGAAAACCCTAAAGAATCCACACAAAAACTACTAGAACTATAAACGAATTCAGCAAGGTAGTAGGATACAAGATTAACATACAGTAATCTGTTGCATTTCTTTACACCAACAATGAAATATCAGAAAGGGAAAGTAAAAAAACAATCCCTTTTAAAATTGCATCCCCCCAAAAATAAAATCAAATACTTAGGAATAAACCTGACCAGAGAGATGAAAGACTTCTACACTGAGAATTATAAAACATTGATAAAGGAAATTGAAGATTATTTAAAGAAATGGAAAGATATCCCATGGTCTTGGATTGGAAGAATTAATATTGTTAAAATAGCCATACTACACAAAGAAATCTACATATTTAATGGGATCCCTCTCAAATGACCTATGACATTTTTTCACAGAACTAGAACAAATAATCCTAAAATTTATATGGAACCACAAAAGACCCAGAATTGCCAAAGCAATCCTGAGGAAAACAAACAAAACTGGCGCTATAACCCTACCAGACTTCAGACAATATTACAAAGGTACAGTAATCAAAACAGCATGGTATTGGCACAAAAACAGACATAGAGATCAATGGAACAGAATACAGAGCCCAGAAATAAACCCACGTACTTACAGTCAATTAATCTTTGACAAAGGAGGCAAGAATATACAATGGAGAAAAGACAGTCTCTTTGGCAAGTGGTGTTGGGAAAGCTGGACAGATGCATGTAAATCAATGAAATTAGAACACTCTCTCACACCATACACAAAAATAAACTCAAAATGGCTTAACAACTTAAATATAAGACAGTACACTATAAAACTCGAAGAAGAAGACATAGGCAAAACATTCTCTGACATAAATTGTAGAAATGTTTTCTTAGGTCAGTCTCCCAAGGTAATAGAAATAAAAGCAAAATAAACAGATGGGACCTAATCAAACTTATAAGCTTCTGTACAGCAAAGGAAACCATAAACAAAATGAAAAGACAGCCTATGGCCTGGGAGAAAATATTTGCAAATGATGTGACTGACAAGGTCTTAATTTCCAAAATACACAAACAGTTCATACAACTCCGTAACAAAAAACCCAAACGACCCAATCAAAAAATGGACAGAAGACCTAAATAGACATTTCTCCAAAAAAGACATACAGTTGGCCAACAGGCATATGAAAAGATGCTCAATATCACTAATTATCAGAGAAACACAAACCAAAACTAAAATGAAATTGCACCTCACACCAGTCAGAATGGCCATCACCAAAAAATCCACAAATAATAAATGCTGGAGAGGGTGTGGAGAAAAGGGAACCCTCCTACACTGTGAGAACGTAAATTGGTGCAACCACTATGTAAAACAGTATGGAGGTTCCTTAAAAAACTAAAAACAGAGTTGCCATATGATCCAGCAATCCCACTCCTGGGCATATGTCCAGAGAAAACTCTAATTCGAAAAGATACATGCACCCCAATGTTCAGAGCAGCACTATTTACAATAGCCAAGACATGAAAGCAACCTAAGTGTCCATTGAAAGATCAATGGATAAAGAAGATGTGGTACATATATAAAATGGAATACTACTCAGCCATAAAAAAGAACAAAATAATGCCATTTGCAGCAACATGGATGGATCTAGAGATTATCATACTAAGTGAAGTAAGTCAGACAGAGAGAGACAAATACAATATGATATCATTTATATGTAGAATCTAAAGTATGATACAAATCAACTTATATACCAAACAGAAAAAGACTCACATAGAAAACAAACTTATGCTTACCAAAGGGCGAACAGGGGAGAGGGATAAATTAGGAGTGTGCGATTAGCAGATACAAACTACAATATATAAACTAGATAAACAACAAGGACCTACCATAGCACAGGGAACTATATTCAATATCTTGTAATAAACTATAATGGAAAAGAATCTGGAAAAGAATATGTGTGTGTGTGTGTGTGTGTGTGTGTGTATAACTGAATCACTTTGCTGTATGCCAGAAACTAACACAACATTGTAAATCAACTATACTTCAGTAAAAAATTAAAATAAAAAATTAAATAAATAAAAAAAATATATCCTATGTTCCCTTGTGATTTATTATTTGACATTTGACCTGTGGGTTCTTTATAAGTGTTCTATGTAATTTCCAGTAGTTATGGATTTCCCCAATTTTTTTTTCTTCTGTTCTGGGTTTCTAATTTAATTCCATTTGGTGAACAAACTTTGTATAATTTCAGTTCTTTTAAATTTATTGAGATTTGCTTCATGGCCTAGTGTATGATCTATCCTGAAGAATGTACCATGTACACTTGAAAGTGTATACTGTATTCTGCTGTTGTTGGGTAGGGTGTTCTCTGGATGTCAGGTCTAATTTGTTGATGATATTATTCTAGTCTTCTATATCCTTGCTGATTTTCTGTCTATCAGTTATTGATAGGACGATGTTGAAGTCTCTATTATTGTTGAATTGTCTATTTCATCCTTCAGTTCTGACAGTTCTTGTTTCATGTATTTAGAGTTGTTAGGTATGTATTTTTTTTAACATCTTTATTGGAGTACAATTGCCCTACAATGGTGTGTTCGTTTCTGCTTTATAACAAAGTGAACCAGTTATACATATACATATCTTTCCCATATCTCTTCCCTCTGCGTCTCCCTCCCTCCCACCCTCCCTATCCCACCCCTCTAGGTGGTCACAAAGCACTGAGCTGATCTCCCTGTGCCATGCGGCTGCTTCCCACTAGCTATCTATTTTACGTTTGGTAGTGTATATATGTCCATGCCACTCTCTCACTTTGCCACAGCTTACCCTTCC
>NC_041234.1:110624991-110660819 GCF_002837175.3 Physeter macrocephalus
TCACTCTGTATGACGGACTCTAGGTCCATCCACCTCACTACAAATAACTCAATTTCGTTTCTTTTTATGGCTGAGTAATATTCCATTGTATATATGTGCCACATCTTTATCCATTCATCTGATGATGGACACTTAGGTAGCTTCCATGTCCTGGCTATTGTAAATAGAGCTGCAAAGAACATTTTGGTACATGACTCTTTTTGAATTATGGTTTTATCAGGGTGTATGCCCAGTAGTGGGATTGCTGGGTCGTATGGTAGTTCTATTTGTAGTTTCTTAAGGAACCTCCATACTGTTCTCCATAGTGGCTGTATCACTTTACATTCCCACCAACAGTGCAAGAGTGTTCCCTTTTCTCCACACCCTCTCCAGCATTTATTGTTTGTAGACATTTTGATGATGGCCATTCTGACTGGTGTGAGATGATGTCTCACTGTAGTTTTGATTTGCATTTCTCTAATGATTAGAGTGGGGTGGTCCTTGAACTAAAGTTGGCTGTCAGAGGAGTCCTGCATCTCCCAGGAATGGGCCTGCATTCTAATCCCTGCCTTGTTCAGTCACTGTCTCGGAGTAGCTTATGGAAAGCTTGGCTTCAGTGCAAATTCAGTGGTGGATTGCAGAGCACAGCAGCTGGGGCGGTCAGTGAAATGTACTCCCGGTAGTCAGAGTGCTGAGAGGCACAGTAAAGAGAAGAGATTTCATGGCTACCGCACTTATTCTTTATTTTCCTTTTAAAAATAGCTTCTCCAACTTTTCATTTTTACTTAATCTCTTATTTTCAACACATCTTCTTTCTTTCTTTAAAATATTTTTATTGAGGCATAGGTGATTTACAATGTTGTGTTAGTATCAGGTGTACAGCAAAGTGATTCAGTTATACATATACATATATAAATCTTTTTCAGAATTACTAGTCTTTTGTATTTTATAATTAATATTTAAATAAAATGTTACTAATTCTTGAGTAGTAAAAGTGGAAACAAACTGGGTCAGAAAAAAGTGTGAAAGGATAAAGGTGTGAACAGTGGAATTTCAAAGATAAAGGTGTGAACGGTGGAATTTCAAGGGACTAATATATGCTGATTGTCAAAAAAGGATGTTGAAGTTTGAATTTTAAAATTGTTTTCCCACCGTCCTTAAAATTTATGAAGAATGTAGAAAAAATTTACCCTATGCTAGAAATAATATTTAAAATATTTTTTCTATAGGGTATGACAAGGCCCATCTACTTCAGTAAATATCCATTTTTTCTTTGTTTCTTGGGCCTTTCTGTATGACTTGAATCGTCAGAGGTAGCCTCGGCACGACTCGGTTAATGTGTCTTAACAGTGCCCTTCACTACCTAATGTTTTGACTTCAGATTTTCTTAAACAGGTAACCAGAAATCTTAGAACTCTTACAAAATCAGGTTTATATGATCATATATGTTGCATTTTTACTGCTATTGTATGCAGAATACATTTATTACAGGCTTGCCTCTAAGATAGGAGTCTTTCACTGGGGTGAATGTTTTCCCTATCATCCCCTCATGTTGTTTGCACAAGGATGCACATAAGTGGGCTTGGATCACGTTTCTTTATCAGATGGAGGCAGTTGGCATGAGTGGAAGAACTCTCTGTCTGTGTTGTAACATCAGGAATAACACCACATCAACGTGCATGTTTATGGGAAATGTTTTGTCTAAGAAAACAGTTGGCTCACAGAACTCTGTCTTAGATACTTGGAATTTCTCTGCAAAATGAAGCAAGCAAATAAATAAGCTGTTTGTTCCCCAGCATAATTTGATGAAAACTGCTCCATTTCTGGAGGTGTGGCACTGGATATTAATCTTTATTATGTTTAACTGCATCAGATCCCATTTAGCATTGCTGTTGAAAATCAAATTATCATTGCTAGCTTAGCTTTCATGTAAACTTGAATCTGACAAAGTGAATGGGTAGATTTACTACTTGAAAGAAAACTTTTTTAGTACCTTCTCAGTTTCTGTGGACACATCTTTGTCCTCCCAGCTATCTTCCTGCACTACTGATAATGTTGTTTTAGCATTTTGATAGAGCCACATAAGTTGAAGTCTTTCCTCAAGCTGTTCACGACAACTAGACATATTAATATGTATGAATTTAGGAATAAATTTTAACCGGGAACCATCATGTGTTAATCATGTGACCATTTTACCCAAAAGATGTATAACCATCTGCATGAGTCTCTAAGTCACTTGTGGGTGTGGGTTAGTAGGAAAGTAGGGTAGAAATGAACCTCTAAACCATTATAGTCAGTTCTCAAATTTATGTGCTGATAAGTACAAAGAGTGGATCATCTAACAGCTGTTTCTCTTTGATTTGGAAATGGATAATGGAAATTTTTATTTTTTCCTAACATACTGACCTTCTTAGTTCTGTTTATGTACTAAAAACTAATTTTTTTAGAAAAAAAACTAATTTTTGACTTAGCCTATTTGTTCCAGGGGCCAGGAGTGGGAGGAGAGAAGGCACTCCAGAAGCATGCTGCTTGATGGGAAGAATGTGGACTGTATTAAACGTTGTTAAAGATACTCAAGAAATTGGGTAAGCCACATATGGAAACTGTGAGAGAATACTGTAACTCAGCTCCTTAATTGAACACTGAATGATCAAGGGGATATTCTTTCAGTTTAAATTTTAAAGAATTACTTTAAAACACTTTATATATGTTTTGATATTTGTGTGCCCTTCTGAATAAATCGAATCAGTGCAGATTGAGATAATCCAGATGTCTAAATAACCAAACTAGATAACCCCAAAATAAGCGTTCCAGTTACTTTTTCTCTCAGTAACAAGTTTTAAAAATTTTGTTTTCCACCTCATTTTGCCCACATTTGCTTATTTCAAATTGGTCCTAAAGTGGCTACATGAAAAAATAACTACACTTACATGTCAATATCATCCTTTTTTTTCTACTTAATTGTAGTGGAATGAAAAAGTTTGTTCTTCTTCAAATTCTTTATGATGTGATGTATTTGAATAGTGGAGTAGGAATCAGAATATGTGGGTTCTGTTCCGAGTTCCACCTTTTCCTGGTAGTAATATGATGATACATCACTTTGTCTAATACTAATTTCAACTTGATAATACCACCTGAAAGAGCTTGAGCCTGAACACAAGCTTGATATGTACAAACAGTGTGATCTATATTCAAAAAAACTTCTAATATTATCACAGGCTGGGCTGAGAAGGATAAGTATCTAGAGAAAAGAAGAAGGTGGTCATCCTTTTCTGATCTGCACTGTTAAGACTTCAACTTCAACTTCAACTGTTCATTTCATGACACCACATTTTGGGTAAGTTGTTGGGAAGATGACCAGCATCTGGGACAGTGGCTTTCAAAACTTTTTTGATGACCCATGATAGGAAATATATTTTACATTACAACCCAGTATGTGTGTGTGTGTGTGTGTGTGTGTGTGTTGTGTGTCTGTGTAATAGAAAAGTGTCATAAAACATTTAAAACATGTGACACAGTCTGATATTTCTATTCTAGTAAGTTGTATTATGTTCTGATTCATTTTTAAACAATTGGTATCATGAAGCAACTCAGGAGCGCGTCCCCACATTTTGGAAAACGTTGATCTGAAATATTTATTTGACTATGATAATTTAATGATTCTTATCACCGTCATCATTAGTTGACACTGCATAACACCTTAGTTAATATGCAATTGCTTATCTAATGAGTAGTGTGTGCTGCTTGATATAAACTTATATATTGCACAGAACAGTCATTGTACCTATCAGAGAAATGCAGGTGGCTGGCTACATACACAATTAAAATTACTTTAACAAGAGCTGGTCCATGTGGAATCACTGCTTAAAATGAAAAGGAAAGAAAAGAAATTCTCATGATAATTTTGTTTTAACTTTGTGTATCAGTGACATATCTGTCAATCATATTGTTATTCCTATAGGGGAATAGAAAAGAAAATCAGATATACCTAAAGAAACCGCAAATGCTATTTTAAGCAAATGAAACAGAGCTAAGACTAGATTGCACAGTCTGTGTAAACAAATACAAATTAAATGCCTACTGAGTGCCTGGCTCCCTTATTTCATCTGCCTCCTGTGCTTGGTCAAAGCACCTCTCTCCCGTATTGTAGAGAATCTGAATTCCTGACTCGGTATGATACTTGTAATCTATTTGGTTGAAAGAAGAGTGGCCATACTTTTCTGATTAAGTGATGCATTTATTGTCTTAATTTGTGTGGTACTGTATAAAAGGGAATTGATTACAAGGCTATTTGCGATTGAGTTTTTTTTTTAATTTATTTATTTTATTTATTTTTACTTTTCTGGGCTGTGCTGGGTCTCCGTTGCTGCGCACGGGCTTTCTCTAGTTGCAGCGAGCAGGGGCTACTCTTCGTTGCAGTGCACAGGCTCCTCATTGTGGTGGCTTCTCTTGTTGCAGAGCATGGGCTTTGGGCATGCAGGCTCAGTAGTTGTGGCTTGCAGGCTCTAGAGCACAGGTTCAGTAGTTGTGGCACACGGGCTTAGTCGCTCTGTGGCATGTGGGATCTTCCCGGACCAGGGCTCGAACCCATGTTCCCTGCATTGGCAGGCAGATTCTTAACCACTGTGCCACCAGGGAAGCCCGCGATTGAGTTTTATAAATCCATATTCCCTATATTCCATTTGATGTATCTTTTAGGTATAGCATATGTTATATCACCATCTCTCTGGATTTTCATCTCTTGGATAACACTCATTTTTCATTATACCTGGAATTAAAAAAAAACAGAGATTATTGTTGGTATAAATTGAGTAAAAAGCAACAAGTGATATCACCATATTACTCATTCATTCCTTAAATCTGACAACCTGAGTTTACTGTCCCTAGCCCCACACTTTACCTTCCCTCTCACTTTCTGTCCCTTCACTGGTACAGCATGGGGTGGCTCAGCCAACTAGAGCTGAAAAATGTCCCTAGGTTCATGGCACCAATAGAAAGGGAGAGTGGCCTGATGAAAATGTCACGGGCTGTGAAAAGCAAGTAGAGTAAAATGTTTAATTTTAGTATCTAGATGATGGGTGTGTTCAACGTACAATTCTTTCAATTTTTCTGTACATGTGAAATTTTCATAATAAAATGTTAGTAAAAAAAAGAAAAGTGGTTTAGGTAAGATAGGGCCTGAGAATTGCCCACGAAATGGTAATGTGAAGGTAATCAGAGACGGTAGCAAGAGAAGTTTTGATGGAGTGGTGAGGATGCAAACCTGATTGGAATGAGTTTGAGAGACAAGGGGAGGAAAAGAACTGGAGACAGCAAGTTTGAGCAGCTCTTTTGAGGAGCTTTACTGTTAAGGGATAGGAAATTTCCTGTAAATGGGGCAGCAGTGGAGGGTGTGAGGGAAGGAGATGATGCCTGAAATGACACATGCCTGTATGCTAATGGGAATGATCCAGCCGGAAAGAAAAATGACAGGAGGGATGTCCTTGAGTGGCGTTGGGTAGAAGTTTGTGCACAGGTGGAGGGGTTGGCCTTAACGTGGATAGTTCATCTGTAGCAACAGGCAGGAAGGCAGAGAATATGACTCCGGATGCAGGTATAAGGGGGGAGGAGTGGTAGAAGTTGGTGGAAGTTCTCTTTTGACCATTTGTATTTTCTCAGTGAAAGAAAAACAAGACCATCACCGGGGGTGTGAGGCTGTGGGAAAATGTCAGGGATTTGAGGGGACAGGAAAATATATGAGATAGTCTTCTAGGAGAATGGGAGAGTAAATGGACTAGGGAAATGGAATAGTATATTTTTTAGGAAACAAGTCCTAGAAGTTGAATTGCTGGGTCAAAAATCGTATGCGCATTCTTTTCTTTTGATAGCTGTTGACAATTTACCTCTATAAAAGTTAAACCCATTTATACACCTACAAATGATATATGAGCTTTTCTGTTCACTTGCTCCTTTGCCAACACAGTATGCTATCAAACATCTTGATCTCTTTCAATATGATAGTCGAAAACCCATATTTTGGTGTACTTTTAATTTGTATAGCTCTTATTATGCATGAAGTAAGCATCTTTTCATATGATTAAAAGCTGACAGGAGAAAACTGGATTTTTTCCAGGGAACTACCTCTCAACCTTAAGAGGTAAACAATTCTACTTTCTGCCTCTATGACTAAACCTACACTGAGACCCAGCTTAGGAGTAGAAAAGGTCTTAGAAGAGGTCTTAGGTTTTGTCCAAGCTCACAAGAAACAAGTAAGTCTTAGAATAAGGACCATAAGCCAGGACTTCTGATGTCCTGGCCAGGGCTCAAGTTCTGTGCTTGGTGCTTGGGGAAGACAAATTAAATTACATTATATATTATATATTTATATAATATTTATATAAATATATACTATGTTATAAATTATTATATTATATAGGTATTATTCACTTTGTAAGAAATTGAATCATTTTTGCATACCGCATGTCTCCAACAACTATTCACTCTCTGACTGTAGAGTTTCAGGTGTTGATTCCTGTCTTTTGAGATAACCAGAACTCCCACTAGCATTCGAACAATAAAAACCAAAGCACAGGGCTTCCCTGGTGGCGCAGTGGTTGAGAGTCCGCCTGCCGATGCAGGGGACACGGGTTCGTGCCCCGGTCCGGGAAGATCCCACGTGCCGCGGGGCGGCTGGGCCCGTGAGCCACGGCCGCCGAGCCTGCGCGTCCGGAGCCTGCGCTCCGCAACGGGAGAGGCCAGAGCAGCGAGGGGCCCGCGTACCGCAAAAAAAAAAAAAAAAAAACAACAACAACAAAAAAACCAAAGCACAGTAAAAGACAAGTAACTTTAAAGAAAGCTGTACACTTGCAAATTATATGTGTCTGGACTAATAGTCTTTACCACCAAAACACGTGCATCAAATTACAATTAAAGTCATACAGCCATGTTCATATTATCTGTTTAGGAAGGAGGATTTTGTGTGCCAAGGAAAAAAAAGTGAAAGCAAGGAAAGCAGCGATCCCTAAAGAGAATGTTCATTTTAAAGATTATGGAAGATTATAGTATTTAATTTATGAGCAAATGCTCATCTAATTTATTGTATTTTACGGACAGTGCCGATAACCAATATACAGGCGAAGACAGAATCGTATAGTATGTGAAAGAAGACCTAGTCTATATTTTCTTTTGAAATAACTATACTCTCACTGAAGGTGAATATTGTATTCATTTACCTGAGGATTTGATGGATATCCGCTATCCTGATGACCTCCAGTGTTTTCATTTGGCCTGGCTGGTGATCCATTGAATTTTATGGGTGCTGCAAAATAGTTTTGAATATTTACTGTCCTGAAAACTTCTAACAGTGAAAAATAATTACTCTTGGATACAGTTTTACTTCCCCAGTGGCTAATGTTACTGTTTAAGCCTATCAGTTGTCCAGTTAACTTTTACTCACTGGAATAAGCCATGTGCGAATGAAGGTGACGTTCCACTAAAAATACAAAAATAAAAAGATAAAAGAACTTTGGAATTTTGTCCATTATTTAAATATTTTTACTCTTTTTGTCATATGGAAAAAGGGGAAAGTGTAACTGTAGTCCAATTATCTGTCTTTTCTCTATCCTTTGAACGAAGATACTCTGCTTCCTTGAGAATTCTGAAGTGGAGCCAGTAATATGAGGTCACGCATTACTTCATAGAATCAAACCAGCTGATGGGGTGACTGAGAGAATGAAGGGGTGGGCCTAGAGGGCTGCTTAGGGTTCCTGCTGGGAGTGTAGACATAGGGGTGAATGAGACCAGATCTCTGCCCTCAGGGAGACTGTAGTTTAGTAACAGAAGGCAGACAAGATATCAGTGACAATTCAGGATGACACAAAATCACACAAAGATCAAATAGAGGAGGCAGTAGAGTGTAAAGAGGAGGGATTCGGTGATCAAAATGCCTGGACTCCATCCCGTTCTCTCACTCGCTAGTTGTCGATCTAGAGCAAACTACTTGCTCTCTGAAGCTCAGTTTCCTCATCTGTAAAATGGGGGTAAAAATATCACCTCTTTCACAGAGTTATTGTGATGGTTAAATAAGATCATCAGTGTAAAGTTCACAGTAGTGTCTGACACCACAAATCTCAGCTCTTGCTGTTATATATGACAATATCTACATGCATAGTAAACCAACAACTCAGTACACCTCTAGCCTCTGGGATACTATTCAGAGAGCTAAACCCCAGAGCGGCTGCCTCCCAGAGTTTCCTTTATGGAGACAAATTGGATAATCGCAAAACCTGTCTAGTAGTCACCTGATATCCCTAGGCAGTTGATTATGGCAGGTTTTTGCTTTATTCCTATAAGACCCCATTCTTGTCTTTCCCCCATCATTCTGTGATTGCCCCACTCTGTCTCTGCCCTAGATTCTCAGAATTTCATCTGACTCACTCCTTCCATATTGGTTTGTCTTTTTTGGACTTGGACAGACCCTGATGTTTGCTCTCTATTGACTTAGTTTTGCACAGTCAATCTCTCGAAGGCACTGAAGCTTTAATCAATGTATAAGTCAGGATTCTACCAGAGAAGCAGAACCAGTAGGAGATATAAATATCACATATATCACATACATATATGTATCTTTGATATATATATATGAGATATCACAAATATATATATCTCCTATGATAACTGTATCCACCTATCATCTATCTATCTATCATCTATCTATCTATCTATCTATCTATCTATCCTTCTATCTATCTATCAAGGAATTGGCTTCCGTGGAGACTGGCTAGGCAAGTCTGCAATCTGTAGGGCATGCTGGCAGGCTAGAAGCTCTTGGGCAGGAGCTGATACTGCAGTCTACAGGCAGATTTCCTCCTTCTTCAGAAAAACCTCAGTTTTTCTTTTAAGGCCTTTCAGCTAATGAAGCCCACCCACATTATTGAGGATTTCCACAGTCGTGGAGACTGGCTAGGCAAGTCTGCAATCTGTAGGGCATGCTGGCAGGCTAGAAGCTCTTGGGCAGGAGCTGATACTGCAGTCTACAGGCAGATTTCCTCCTTCTTCAGAAAAACCTCAGTTTTTCTTTTAAGGCCTTTCAGCTAATGAAGCCCACCCACATTATTGAGGATAATCTCCTTTACTTAAAATGAACTGATTGTAGATGTTAATATCATCTACAAAATACCTGCCCAGTAGCACCTCCAGTAGTGTTTGATTAGATAACTGTGTACTATAGCCTAGCCAAGTTGACACATAAAGCTAACTAAACGTCCCACTCAGTTTCTCTGAATTCCCCTAAGGTCTAGTGAACATCTAGCACCCCTGAGACTTGGTCCTTCCCTTGGCTTTAATATGCCATGTACCCAGCCCAGCTGGCTACCCCTGCCCACCCACAAGGATATGGCTCCTTTATTAATGATGTTGACTGAGGTGTAGAGAGAAGTATAGGTTTGAGGGCCATTTAAATTCTATCCCTTCATTTCATAATCTCTCTGGAGTTAGAAGTAAATCCTTAGTAAACAATTAGGCTTGAGATAAAGTAATTAATGCTGTATTGCTGATATATTAAACAGCTCATTTCAGGTAATAGTATGTTGAGAATCTTCTAGTCCACTGATCTCTAAACCTGCCGATACATCTTAATCCCTTAGGGAACTTTAAAAATACAGATTTTTAGGTATCAACCCCCGAGAGCTACTAACTCTGTATTAGGGAGGTACTGCATATCTGCATTTAAAAATATTTTTCCTGGTGATTTTGATGCATAAGGCAGTTTACAAAACTGTTGACATGGTCTGGCCCCCTTGTGCGACTGATGAGGAAATTCTTACAATGATCTTTCAGCTGATCTCTACAGCTTACCCATTCTGTCTTTCAAAGTGCTTCTCTTATTTCTAAGAAAGGGTTCCCTTTAGGGTTGATTCTCTTTCATAACTTTATGCATGTTCCTTTCCGTTACACTTTTCACTTGGGCTACAACCTCCCACAAACAGGCTTAGCCTCACTCCAGAATCCAGCACTCTTCCTATCTCTCCATCAATTACCTGGCACCACCATCCATCCACCCAGTTACTTATTTCAACAACTAACAGTCATCCAAACTACTTTTTCCCCTTACCCGGATTTTATTTTTCTGTTATAGCAGCAATAATATCCTGTTGACTCTACTTCCAAAATGTGTCCTGAATTTTAAACCTTTCCACCATCTACTCTGCTTCCATCCGAATCGAGCCATCAACATCTTTTGCCTGGGCTCCTACAAGATACTTTTCAAAAAGCTCCCTGCTTTCAAAACTTGCCAAGATGCAGTCTGTTCTCAACACAGTAGCCAAAATTAAAGTTTAAAAGGATAAATCACATCATGTCATTTCCCTGCTTAAGTCCCTGCAAAAGCTTTCCATTGCAATCAGCTATCACATATTACCATTTCCAATAGGTCCCTGTGTAATCTAACCCTTGTCAACCTTTTTGGCCTCACCTCCTACCCTTTTCCATCTCTTTGTCTCTGGACATGTCAGGCTCATTCAGTCTTGGGACATTTATATTAATTGTTCTGTCAGCCCAGGAAGCACTTCTGCCTATAGTTTCTTGGTTTACTCCTCATCAGTCAGACCTTACCTCAAATGTCACTCTCTCAGAGTGGCCTTTCCTCACTACCCAAGATGCTCTAGCATATAACTCTGTTTAAATTTCTTTGTAGCACTCATTTTCTTACATTCTTATTATTTGTTTGATCCCTCATATTGGTCTGTTTTCCCTCTTAAACTTGTAATTTTTTTTAAGGCATGGACGTTGTCTGTCTTATTTGCTGTTGTACCAAAGCACCTAGCACAATTATTGGCTTTCTCCCCTTCCCCCCTGCTTGGCTATATAGTGTCCACAAGTACTTTTGATCAGCAGAAGTCACAACACTAGGGACTTCCCTGGTGGGCCAGTGGTAAAGAATCCGCCTTACAATGTAGGGGACACGGGTTCGATCCCCGGTCAGGGAACTAAGATCCCACATGCCGTGGGGCAGCTAAGCCCATGCGCCACAACTACTGAGCTCAGGGGCCTCAACTAGAGAGCTTGCGTGCTGCAAACTACAGAGCCCACGCGCTCTGGAGCCCGTGCGCCACAACTAGAGAGAGAAAACCTGCACGTCACAACTAGAGAGAAGCCCGCACGCCACAATGAAAGATCCCACGTGCCTCAACGAAGATCCTGTGTGCCACAACTAAGACCCGATGCAGCCAAGAATAAAATAAATAAATTAATTAATTTTAAAAATAGAAGTAACAACACTAGTCTTCTCTGTGTTCTTCAGCTAAAATCTGGACTATTTTAATGAGTTTGTAGCACTACTCTCTGAAAGACACGCTAGAGAGTCTCCAGAGGAGGATAGCCCGAATGGTGAAAAGTTTTGAGGTTTCGGTTGCATGAGGAGCAGGTCAGGTGTAATGCCTGCCGTGACTCAGCAGTGCTGCTCTCCTTTTCCCAGATGGGGACCCAGGGTCTCATGCAATCAGTACTGTTGATGACCTGCCTTAAGAATCCAGAGTCCTTCCTGCTGTAGAGCACAGGGGACTCTACTCAACACTCTGTAATGACCTGTATGGGAAAAGAGTCTGAAAAAGAGTGGATGTATGTATGTGTACAACTGATTCACTGTGCTGTACAGCAGAAAGTAACACAACATTGTAGAGCAACTATACTCCAATAACAAAAAAAGAATCCAGAGTCTTAGATTAGTGTCTTCGAGGATTCTTCCTAAACAGTTTATTTCATTTCCAATATTTTAGCTAAATTGGGTTGCATTTTAATCAGGGAATAATTTAGGTCAGGCCTAAAATAGAGTCGGTCCTTGGGTATAAATATTCTTCCCTGAACTCTCCAATGAAAATATTTATATATTATCTGGAAGTGGTAACACTCACTCTAGAACATAAAATGGTAATTTTCACTTTTCCTGCTATCCTTTACCAGAGTTGATATCACAAACTGTACTAGCATCATAAAAGACATTGGGGAAGCTGGGCCTGGGAAGTTATTTTTGTTGTTTAAAAAGAAATTCCTCATCAATCATCCACTAAGTGGTTTTCGCAGCCATGGAAGATTGTGGCCTAGATTCACTGTTTCGTTGAGGGTTGCAAAATGGTGATGTTTTTCGAATTCTCTCATTTCTTCTGCACGTATCAGCTCGAAACTTTTTTTAAAAAAGTGCTGTCGGGCTTCCCTGGTGGCGCAGTGGTTGAGAATCCACCTGCCAATGCAGGGGACACGGGTTGGTGCCCCGGTCCGGGAAGATCCCACGTGCCGCGGAGCGGCTGGGCCCGTGAGCCACGGCCGCTGAGCCTGCGCGTCCGGAGCCTGCGCTCCGCAACGGGAGAGGCCACAACAGTGAGAGGCCCGCGTACCGCAAAAATAAATAAATAAATAAATAAAATTAAAAAGTGCTTTCACTCATTAGCTACTTGCTTATGCTGAAATACAGCCTGTGCAGGAGAGTTAAAGTAAATGCATATTTTCCTTTACTTATCAATTTTCAGAGTGCGGCGTTGTTACCCTAGTAACTACCAAAGGTGACCAATACTTTGGTGGGGGAGTTAATTCTGATTTTTATGTATTTAATGCATTGCAGTAATTGCAGGTGCTTTTTGATGCGCCTTAGGAATCCATATAGTTTTCTCTCCGTGATGTGTTATTCTTTTATTTATGGCTAAGTGATTACTTGGGTGCCTATGCTAATCTTTTCATAACAACTCTTCATTCCTTTTACCTCTTTGTGTAACGTAAATTAAAAAGTGCTTTCACTCATTAGCTACTTGCTTATGCTGAAATACAGCCTGTGCAGGAGAGTTAAAGTAAATGCATATTTTCCTTTACTTATCAATTTTCAGAGTGCGGCGTTGTTACCCTAGTAACTACCAAAGGTGACCAATACTTTGGTGGGGGAGTTAATTCTGATTTTTATGTATTTAATGCATTGCAGTAATTGCAGGTGCTTTTTGATGCGCCTTAGGAATCCATATAGTTTTCTCTCCGTGATGTGTTATTCTTTTATTTATGGCTAAGTGATTACTTGGGTGCCTATGCTAATCTTTTCATAACAACTCTTCATTCCTTTTACCTCTTTGTGTAACGTTACTACACTGGGACCCACCCTCCACCCCATCCCTGCCCCGGCTGAGCGTTGAATATAAGTTGTGAAAGCAGATATCACTCATCTTGTTTCCAATTTCAAAAACAAAGCTTCCAGTGTTTCACAGAATGTATGAGGTATGTACACTCTCTCTCTTTATGTACACACACACACACACACATTTGTAGATATATTTTGCCGAGCATCGAGGTAGTCTCTAAGTCACAAGAGCGGCTAAGTTTGGCTTGCTAGTCTGCCATATATTCATTAGGTAAGAAGTCAATGAGCCAAATGGATGCACGCAGTTTATTACGTACAAGGACAGCAGAAGCGAGATCAGAGCAGCATGGTGTCAGCTACCCATATCCCTAGTCCCACAAGAAGACAATGAACCAGAGGGACAAGGTGACAGATGACATGAGCAGTGAGTCACTCCATCATGGAGGAGCTGTTTCCACATTACATCTAGTTTGTTTTATAGCCTGAAGGTGTACCCTACGGGAGGAAGCAAGACGGAAAGCCCCACGCCTCGCTGGAATGAGGGCAGCCTTCCGCAAGATAGGGAGGGGGTGAGAAGCAGTCCTCGCAAGGCTGCTTGCCTTGCCGCGTTCCAGGGGGGATCACAGGGCGTTCACCCAGACTTAGGTCAGCTCGCAGTTGATTGAGTCTTGCCTGTGGGACCCGTGTGGAGAGGTGCCAGGTTGTTAGGACACCTGAGCAGAGGCGTTCCCCTATAACCAAGAACAAATTCTGAAAATTAATGGAGACTTTTAACTATATTGATACACAGTAATAAAAATACTTTTATTTATTTATTGCAATAAAATTGTAGCAATATTTAATGGGTCAATTTTCAAATTGTGTTCTTTAGAACAGGGGTCCCCGACCCCCGGGCCACGGACCAGTACCAGTCTGTGGCCTGGTAGGAACAGGTCCTCACAGCAGGAGGTGAGCGGCGCGCGAGCGAAGCTTCATCTGTATTTACAGCCGCTCTCCATCACTCGCATTACCACCTGAGCTCCGCCTCCTGTCAGATCAGCAGCTGCATTAGATTCTCACAGGAGCGCGAACCCTACTGTGAACTGCGCATGCGAGGGATCTAGGTTGCGTGCTCCTTATGAGAATATAATGCCTGATGATCTGAGGTGGAGCTGAGGGGTGACGCTAGCGCCGGGGAGCGGCTGCAAATACAGATTATCATTAGCAGAGGGGTTTAACTGCACAGGGACCATCATAAATCCATTGCTTGCAGACTCCTATCAAAACCCTATCAGTGAGTGGCGAGTGAAAACAAGCTCAGGGCTCCCACTGATTCTGCATTATGGTGAGTGGTATTAATTATTTCATTATATATTACAATGTAATAATAATAGAAATAAAGTGCACAATAAATGTAATGCGCTTGAATCATTCTGAAACCACCACCCCCCCCCCGCCCCGCCCCGGTCCGTGGAAAAATTGTCTTCCACGAAACTGGTTCCTGGTGCCAAAAAAGGTTCGGGACCGCTTTAGAAATCCTTCAGTCTTGGTAAATCAGGATCTTACCACTAGATGGCGTGTGACAAGTATTCATCATTCAATTGGTTTGCATGGAGGGACTACAAACTTAATTCTCATTAATTCTAAAATGTATATACATTTTAACTTTAAATATAATTATCGTACAATAATTATTTTTGTTAAAGTATTTTATTCTTTATTTTCTGGATTTTAGAGCAAAAACCACAAACACCTGCATGTACTTAACCTAGATTTACCGATTATTAACATATTGCTACATTTGCTTTACATATCCTCTCTACGATTGTTTGCTAGAGCATTTCAGAGTAATTTTAAACATTATGGAACTTCACCTCTCAATACTTCAACACGTGTCCCATGAGAGCAAGTCCATCATGCCACATTATCATACCAAACTACTATATTGATCTAATATTATCTAATATCTAACCTATATTCAAGTGTCCCAATTGTTCCCAAAATGTCTCTGATAGCTTTTTTTTTTTTTTTTTTTTTTTTTTTGTGCGGTACTTGGGCCTCTCACTGTCGTGGCCTCTCCCGTTGCGGAGCACGGGCTCCGGACGCGCAGGCTCGGCGGCCATGGCTCACGGGCCCAGCCGCTCCGCGGCACGTGGGATCCTCCCGGACCGGGGCACGAACCCCCGTCCCCTGCATCGGCAGGCGGACTCCCAACCACTGCGCCACCAGGGAAGCCCTCTGATAGCTATTTTATTTTCTATCCAGGATCCAATCAAAGATCACACATTGCATTTGGTTGTCATATATCTCTTTTGGGGTCATATTTCTTTAATCTTCTTTAGTCTAGAACAGTTTCCCTGCCCCTCCTTTAAAAATATTAATATAATAATATATTAATTAATTAATATAATAATTCTATAAATATGTAAATGCACATATATATTTATATTTTAAAATAGTTAATGTGTATTTATTTACTTCTTCCACTCACTGGGTGTCCTAATATTTTTAGGCAGACAGTGTAACATCCCTAATTATAAATGTTACCCAAAATGGATGAAATTTTTTAAAAGATAAACAAAGTGCTTCTATTTCTAAATGCAGCAGTTCTACATGTCATGTATAATAAAAACCCATATAAAAGTTTTGGGGGTAGTTGTTTGTTAGATTATGAGCTTTTAGAAGGGGAATGGACTGTGTTTATTCATTTTTATAATCGCTACCCCCAGCCCAGGATTTTGAAAGTGGTGAGACTCAATACATGTTTGAGGGGTGAATGAATGGTTCTCTCTCTCTTTTTTATTGTAGTAAAATATACATGACATAACATGCATCGTTTTAACTATCCTAAGTGTACAGTTCAGTGGCATTAAGTACGTTCACATTGTTGTGCATGGCTCTCTTTTAATAACCCAACAACTACAAAGTTAACTGTAGAAAAGTTATTAAATAGGTAATCAAAAAGAAAAATGACCTAAACACCCCTCAGATTCTACCATCCATAGAAATCCAGACGTAATTACTCAACATTTTGGTATATATCCTTTCAGATTTCTTTATGTATATTTATTCCTATCCACATAAGACAACAAAGTGATCATACTGTATATATACTGTATAGTAACCTGCTCTCATTTTCTCAACATGCAGTTAATATTTTCCTTGTTAATAATAATAAGTAAATGGGTTGTTTTTGATCTGGTTATATTTCATCCACTATTTTTATGACGTGTACCTCCAGTAAGCACGCTGATGGGTGGGGATCGTGATGACAGGGCTAAAGATACAAATGAATTCTGTTCTCAGATACAAATGAATTATTGTTCTCAGTGGAGAACAATACTGGTTTAGGGCCTGGATTTCTAGTTGTGGTGCTGTTGGTAACTTGGCGATTGCAGAAGGGGTTAGGCATCTTTTGCTGAGGCCCATCTTTAGGTCAGGGGTCTAGTGACAGCGTCGCACCAAGGGAAGGACAAGAACAATCTCTGTCATGTGAATGGAATGTCCTTTGAATCTGAAATCTTCCCTGGGAGAACTTGTTACTGAATGCCTGACTCGCCTTTGTTACTTACCTGGGGAAAACGCATCTTGAACGACAAAATGGTAATGCCCCCTACCAGAGACTAGACCTTGTGAATGTTCTCTGATGCCTAGTAGGACCACTGCAGAGAAAAATATTAATGAGACTGTTGCTAGGAGACGGGAGAGCCAAAAGCCCATGGCTTTGTAGGGGTTCCACTGGAAATCAAGGCATTTTAAGTGTGTTTTAGATCAGAGGTTTTGCTGTTAAATTCTGTCCTTTGTTGAGCATGTACTTTTTAGCATGTAATGTTTAATATGATTTTATATTTTGGGAGGAATTTTGAGCATAATCCCAAGGCATTTTTTCTTTCCCTAAAGCTAATCCCTTCTTCAGAGCACAGCTCATTTTCAAGTGGCTGCTGCGGCTCGGGCCCCCACCCCTTCAGTGCGACAGCCTCAGAGCTGGTGGAGAGGCAGAGCACCGGCAGCGGGTAAGTAGCTGAGAAATCTTTTGTAACATAGATATCCGAAATACGCTTTTTAAAGCAGGCGACGTGTTTTGACGAAACAGAATGATACAGAACTGTGTAGGAATTTGCGATTGTAATCAGCGGCATTGAGAAAATGGCTTAATTCAATTCTAAATCTTCCACGGTCACTTTTCTAGTTTAAAGCTCGTTTCTTAAACGGTGAATGAGTTCCTAGAAGGAAATATAGAAACTTCCCTCTTGTGATTCTGGTTAAGATAGTTCCCCAAAGGGGACCTGATGAAGATGTTACTGAGATGAGAAGTTGTGTTCGGAATGGTATCTCAGCTTTACGATGTTTGCATTAGATGTGATGAAATGGTGACGATTCACGATGTTCTCAGATCTGATTTCCTTTCGCAGTATGGAGAGAGCATGAGAAAAATGTTGTTTTGCAATGGGGAAAAGAATACCATGCCTCATTTTTTTCTTAATTAGGAAAATCATGTGACTGGATGTCTGTACAGGAGAGAAAATGAGGAGGGCAGCCTGTAATGTTCAGATTAATTGCTTCACGTGAGAGCAATTAATGGGAAAGATTTAAATTTGGTTTTAGGATGAAAAATCATGAAAGAGAAATAATAACTATGTGACTGTGCCTTTATTTTGACCATAATTCATTTGTATTTGTGGACATCAATTTTTACAGTAAAGACAGAATATTATCAGTGCTTCCTTCCTTGGAAAGGGATGTGGAAAAGATAGCAGATTCCTATCAACAAAGCTTTTATATTTGTTTCTGAATTGTGCCTGAAAATGTTTAAGCTTTTGTGTGTCCTTTTACCTGGAAATTGCTTTTGTAGATATGTTTCTGCAAGAAAAAAGAAAAAAAGCTGAAGTGCGTTTTTTCTTTTTAAATTTCTTTGAAATTCAGATTGCTTTGACTTCAACAGGAAGAAAAGGAGAAAAAAAGATAGATAAGTAGATTTTTTTGAGTTAGATGCCAAAATAGCAATCAGGGAGGCAAAATAAGAATGAAATAGCTTTAAAGAAAGTTGGCAAAATGGGCCATTTTTCCAAGCTGAAAATGTCTGCTGGTGGCATGTTTTGCAGGAGGAAAGGGGGGAGCATGATGCAGGCATAGGAGGGAGGGGGGCGTTGAACAGAGCACTGCGGCACAGAGAATGACTGACGCATCCAGGGACATGTGACCATCTTCTGGTGTAGTGAAGAAAATTTTCCAGGAGTCCATCTTGTATAAGAAATTCTGTACCTATTAACATACAAATAATACTGTAATCTTTACGTAGTACATACTGAGTTTGTTTGGTTTGATCCTCTGTTGACATACATTGGCACGTGTACTCTTTTTTTATTATCTCTTTTCCTAGACTTTCTTTTCTGTACTCTCACCACTTTTATAGCGCTTATTAAAATATCTTGTTAAAATGCCGTCTTTCCCCTTTATTATAAAAATTCACACATTTATTGTAGGAAATTGGGGAAAATCTAAAGATGACTATAAAAATTACCCATAATCCTATAACCCAGAGAAAATTACTATTAATATAATTAGTCAGTCCCTCTTCTCTGAATACATGCAAACTATGCATAAAAATATATATTTATATACACAGTGAAGATCATATGTACATGTCGTTTTCAGCCTGCTTTAATCACTAAACAAAACATTGGGAGCAATTCCCCATATTTAAAAATAGTCCACAAGAATGTGATGTTTTATAGATGCTTAGTTTTCAATCATATAGGTGTCCCACTAAATGTCCAATTATTGAATGCTTCTATGTGTAATTTTTGCTGCTATAATTTAAGGAATATCTTTCCATGTAAATCTCTGTGTGCTTTTCTGGTTTTTTTCTCCTAGGGTAAATTCGTAGACGTGGAATTCCTGGATCAAATGGTATGAACCAGTTTAAGGTCTCTCCCCATCACCCCATACATATCGCCTAATTTATCATATGTGGTAAAGCATTATTTTTCAGTTGTTTTTTTGCCTATTCGTTTTTTATCATTTGTGGTGGGTTTTCTTAAACAAATTGCAGCTTTACCTTTTTAGATATCCACAACTATACATTTTTGATTTTGTGATTTCTTTCTTTCTTTTGAGGAGTATATTCACGTGCATTGTTTTCCTAGTCATTTCATCGCTTCGTTTTTTACACTTAACTCTAATTCATCTAAAATTCATTTTGGCATATGGTATGAAGTAGGATCTAATTTTGTGTTTTTTCCAAATAGGTCACCAATTGTTTCAGCATCATTTATTGAATAATCCAACCTCCTTCCACTGATTTGAAATGGCAAGAACTGGCCTCCCACTAGATAGGGTGTAGCTTTCCACAGGTCAGCCATTTTCTCTCTACCCGAGAAGGTTACATCCCACAGCAATGCTCCTACCTTCTTGCAGCTTCTGGCAGCATTCTATAGCATCATGTTCTTGCTGATGCCTTTCACGAATTCTAGGCACAAGCAGTTTAGGGCAGTGGTTTTCAAACAGGATTTTAAAATTGTAAACATTTAAAAATTTAATTTTTATCAGATGCCTTTTACAAATGAAAATTGAGGAATCCTGATGTATAAAACCACTGTTCCAGATGTGCTATTCCTCTTGCACACAGCTGACAGCCTAATTGTGCGTTCAAATAATACTCCCGGGGTTCGTGTTATTTCTAACACTATTGAAAGTTCCTCCTTCAACCTCTTTTTCTACTCTCTAGGTACTCGGAGAATTAAAGCTGTCTGGACTCAGTTCCTGGAATTTTCTAGAGTGGTATAAGAGTAAAATGTAAGAAATGCATAAGGAGCAAAAATAATGTTTGCCAGCCTGTTGCTGGCCGTAGTCTGATCTAGGTATTTAAAGGAGGTGGGATGAGTCCCCCAATCCATGCCACCGCTGCTACCATCCACCATCTCTTCTAGATAGGGACATACCCCAGGGATTCACCTCTTTGCACTGCAGGTGGAAGGCTCAAGCATAAACCACGAAGTCTTTTAGTGGGAGACGGGTTAAATGTTGCTCACAGAACTATTTGACTGTTAAAATCATCTGCTACCCCCTGTTGACCCTCCCCACCCCCACTCCCAACACAGCCTTCTTTTTCTATTGACTTCTGACTCTGGCCTCTAGCCTTTACTGATTCTGGAAGCAAAAAAAGGGGCGTGGGTGGGAGGATGCGTTGCCTGCCCTTACAGCGAGGGGCTCCTTTGGCTCACAGCCCCAGCCCCAGTCATTTCTTGACTTGCCGCATTAGGCTGTGATTTGTTTGTGACTGGAGGTTGGTTTCCATGGCAACGGCAGCTCGCCCGGGCATGCGCATTCTCTCCTCCGCAGTGGCAGAATGCGGCTGCAGAGGCAAGGGAGGGGTCTTGCGGGCCCCAGTCGCTGAAGGAGTTATTCTGCAGTCATGATGTCAGTGTTTCTGGGCTAAAATGCCACCATTCTTGTCTATAGAGCATTGCATTTTTTTTTTTTAATCCTTGGAAGGCTTTGAGCCACTCCCTTTTTCTCCCTCCCAAATTACCTGCTCTCAGTATGTCCACCTGTGGTCACGAAGTCTTCCCAATCTTTGAGGCCACTCAGGGCCCCAAGGGGGATCCGTAACAGTGTGGGCACAGGTAACAGACTGCCTGGTTTCAGAGCTCCACCACTTGCTAGCTGCATGAGCACAGTACAGTTACTTAATCTCTCTGTGCCTCCGTTTCCTCAGATGTAAAATGGGGATATTAATAGCACCTTTAGAACAGTGTCTGGTAATGATAACCACTGTATAAATGTTGGCTATTATTATTTGTAGATATTAAATTAAAGGAGACTTGCCCTGAAACAAGCTTGTGCTGCAATGTACCAACTCACCCTCTAATGTCCCATGGCCAAATAACACAAACACACAAACTCTTCCCATTGCAGATGGATAAGTACCACGGCCAAAAACTTGCCCCATAGCACACAGAAATTCCCTATATCACCCAGGCTCATCCACAGACACACGTATCCTCCCTAAGGCAAAAAGTCTCACCTAAGGGATTCAGACCTGCCCCACGTGATGCAGACTGGCCCTACCATAAAGACTCTACCCATGACACACAGACAATCATCTCCCTGTCACACAGAGCCTTTCTCGGGTACATAGTCTCTCTAGAGCACACAGACTCCCCCCCACAGAACAGAGATGCTTCCAAAAGCACGCATATTTTCAAGGCGCGAAGACTCACTCCACAGGCCACAGACACGCCCTACCACCCACCAATGCTCCCCAAACACACAGACTCTCACCGCAGAACAGGGACTCTGCGCATGGCGCAGAGACGCCCCAAGGAACAAAGACTGTCCCCACAGCTCGCAGATTTCCCCGGCGCCCCGCCGACTAACCCCATAGCTGAGATTCTCCCCAGGGCACACGCACTCCTCACACCACACCGACCCTCAGCGGAGCACACAGACGCGTCTCACGGCACACAGACCCCCGCCAAGGGAGAGGACTTATCCCGTCGTGGCACAAAGACGCTCCCTAGAGCACGCAGACCCTCCTCAGGGCCCACGCCCTCGCCCTCCATGACACAGCCTCCCTCCTGCCCCAGAACACAGTTCACGACATAGCTTGACAACCCACACAGAGAGAGACACGGGCTCTACTCCGACAGACAGACTTGCTCCACGACACGCAGGCAAGCAGCACAGGACACAGACCACGCAGACTCACCCCGCAAAACACAGGCTAAACCCCCATAGCACAGAGGGTCTCCCTACAACACACAGAGTCTCCCCGTGGCCGAAAGGTGCTCCCCACAGAACACAGCCTGTCCCCCAAACCAAGATGCCCCACAGCACGCAGACTCTCTGGCCAGCACATAGACTCACCCCACAAGCACAACTGTCTCCCCCAGGACACAGGCCCTCTCCTCAGACACACTCTGCGATAAATAGACGCACCTCGCGACGCACAGCACCGCGCCCCAGTGTGCAGATTGCCCCTACAGCGGGCAGGCTTGTTCCCCAACAGACGCACTCATGCCAAAGCAGCACCTAATCTTTCCCCAGAGTGTTCAGATTCACCCCTCAGGGCACAGTCATCTCACAACCTAGACGCAACCCACGACATACAAACACATCCCACAGCGCAACGCTGCGCTCGACAGTGCGCAGAGTTATGTCACGAGACACACTTGCCATACACATTCACTTCACGCAAACCACGCTCCTTAGGGCGATTACACAGTGCACACACACACACACATGCCCCCAAACACGCACACCGTTTGCTCTGCAACTCCCGGATTCACCCCATCACACGCATTCACACGAAGATCTGCCCAAGCATGCACAGAACTCCACCCCAAGTGCACAGATTCTCCCATCAATACACAGACTTGCTCCATGACACCCACAAACGCCACTGAACCCTGAGACTCACCCCAAATACACAGTCAAGCCCTTCCGGGCATGGATTTGCCCCAGCACATAATCACACCCACCAAACTTAGAATTCACAGGAATGCCCGTGAACACATAGATTTCTTCCACAGTGCACAGAATTGCATCACAACACAGACTTACTCTAAGATGGAAAACCTATAAAGCACATGAGCGTTCCCCAACGTGTAGACACACAGCACACACTATCACCCGTGCAACGCCGAGATGTCCATCGTAGTTTACAGACGTGCCTCACAACAGACACAGCTTGTGTGATGGTTAAGAGCAAGGCCTCTGGACCCAGGCTACCTGGGTTCGAATCCAAGCTCCACCCCTTTCTAATTGTGTCACCTTGGGTAAGTATATTTCTCTGTTCTTTAGTTTGCTCATCTGTAAAACAAAGGTAACAGTAGTACCTACTGAAAAGGGTTGGTGTGAGTATTCAGTGAATTAGGATAGGCTAAGCGCTTAGTACAGTGCCCGGCACACAGGAACTATTACAATTGTTAATTTAATTTGTGGTGCTATCACCCCCACCATTGTTGCTAGTGTGAAAAGGGCCGACCCCAAATGCCTAGAATCATCTGAAAACACACAGATTCACCACATGATACCTAGACTAGCCCCAGAACATCTAGAAACACTCTACAGCACACAGACACCCCACCACAATAGCCACACACCCTACAAAGCACAGGCAGGACCCTAAGCCAGGTGCCGCTCACCACTCACAGGGCTGCATCACAGTTCAGAAGCGTGCTCTACAGTGCACGGGCTTGCTGCATAATACAGACTCACCCCGCAGTGTCCAGACCCACAACCCCCGCCCCCACACACACGCACACACGCACGCACGCACGCACACCCTCCAACTCAGCAATGTGCCCTACATCACACAAACACACCTACTGCACGCAGATTTTGGTCCCATGATGTGTGGCTGTATCTCACAAACATGATCGTCACTCATCCTGCAACACACACACACTCACCCAGCTTGCCTTACGAACACAGAGAACACGCCGTAGTCCATATCACATCTCCCAAGACACCTTGAGTGCGTGCCACGGGAGTGCTCAGCATTGCGTAACACGCACCCTCGCTCTGCAACGCACAGCGTCCTGCCCCAAATGGCCTACAACACGAAGACGCTTCCCGTGAGCTGAGCACAGCCGGGCCCCCAAACGCGCAGAGATATTCCATACCCACACGCACGCAGCCTACACGGGCATCCTAAAATGCACAGACCCTCTCCCTCAATGCAGCAATTAGTCTCAGAATACCTGGAGACCCCTGCAACATAAACATATTTCCCACAGCACGCGTGGTTCCCTCACCATTCACAGAACTGCGTCGCGATTTACAGACTTCCCCTACACAGCACAGTTTGGGCAACGATACGCAGACTCACTGCACAAGGCGTAGGGCCACGCCATCGTCCAGAGACTAGACTCACAACAAGTAAACACACCTTTCCACATCGACGCTCCCTCAAACACACAGCTCACAAAGTTACATCACCACATATCTTTCCTTTAAAGCAGGGGCTCAGCACACAGCATACACAGTCGGCCCACACAGTGCAAGCATTAGCACCTCCGCTTCCAAACCGGATACAAAACAGCGCCCTCTCCGCAAGACCCATCCCGCAATTCAGGGATAAGCCTCACAGTACTTGGATAAGTTTTACTATCTGTAGGTGCTCTGCAAGATCCCAAGGTCCCAAGATATACCACGACACCTAGACGTACTGCACGAAGCCCGGAGACGTGCACGCCCCCAAACAAAGGGGCAGTGTAGATTGTGGTTCAAAGCTGACACTGGGGGTGCAGACCGCCGGGGGTCCAAGCCCACATGTATCATTTACTAATTGTGTGACCTTGGAAAGGTTTCTTAACCTCTCTGTGCCTTATTTTTCTCAGGTATAAATTGGGAATAATAATGGTTCCTACTTACGAGGGCTGTCAAGAGGAATAAATGAGTGAATGCTTATAAGGTGTTTAGAAGAGCGCCTGGCAGAGAATTAGTGTTATCAGTGTTCGCTGATCTTGTCGTTGTTGTTATCGTTGCTGTTTCTACACATGGAACTAGATCGTGATGGTACACCTCATCCTCAAATAATTCAAATAACCCACGACACGTCAAGTACACCCCCATGCAGCACAGAATCACATCACAGCTCACTCCCAGCACCCTTTCCTTACAGTTCCCGTATTCATTGCACCGAGCCCGCAACACCCAGATGGGGAAGCATCTACCACACAGTCTCGGCATCACATCTAGACGCATCACACAATACACGTTGCGATACACAAACACACCCATGATACACAAACTCATCCATGCAAACACATCCCATTCAGCTAAATGCACCTTATCGTGTGTATATATGTATATATATATATATACATGCTCTACAATACACACACTCACCACAGAGCACATTGGCCTCGCCACACGAAGAACTCACTTTAAAATCCCTAGAAACGATCCGCAACACATCGCCTTCTCCGACACACAGGCATCAGGCGCGCCTTACAGCGTTCAGACTCAATTTCACAGTGCAGACTCCTCCCACAAAGTAGAGAATCGCATCGCGAGCCACCGTCTCGCCCCACTGCGCACAGTGTAGCCTCGCAGCGCCTGGGTGTACTCCACAATGCACGGCATCCTCACAACCCCCAGTCCCCCAAGGGAACAGAATTACATCACAGTGCAAGGGCCCCACACACCTTCAGTTGTGTCCACAGAGTCCCCGGATAGGTACGCAGGACCCAGAGCGCTCAAGCACAACCTGTAACCACAGACTCATCCCACAGTCTGCAGACACGGCTCATAATGCAAATGTCTGCCTGCGTTACCCGCACTCACATCGGAACATCTGGAGGCAGCTCACGGCTCACAGGCCGCCCCACAGCCCACAGCCATGCCTCACAACGTGCCTCGCAAAGTACGGACGCAGCCCGCAGCCCGCAGCCCACAGGCTCGCCCCATGATGCACGCTCATCACACAGCACGGTCATGCCTCAACGCCCGGTGTTAACCCCAACAGAGCACAGGTAACCCCCTCAATGCCTAGACCTGCCTCACAACATGGGGCGTGCCAGGCAACCCACAGACCCTCCTACCGTTCACGCGTTGGAATCACGATGCCAGCACTCACGGCACGCAGCTGATTTGCTCCACAGTAGATGCAATCACTCCACGAAGAAAACACTAGACCCACAGCACCAGGCTCGCTACAAAGCATTTCCCCAGCACAGAAGAGGCCCTATAATGTGCAGATATGCCTCCACCTCACTGTGCAATGCGTAGACCCTCTCCACAATCCAGGCAGGTGGCAGAACACCTTGTATGCAACCCAAACATGCCTCATAATGTACTTAATACCCTGCAATGCACAGACTTATCCCACGAGGCACACGCTCACCCCCTCCGTCTGATCTCATACCACAATCCCTAGACTTGTCCCCAAACACAAAGGCGTAGCCTAGAGTACACAGGCATGTGCCACAACATCCAGAATCACCCCATGATGCCCAAATTCGCTCCGCAGTACTCAGAAACCCCATATCACTAATGCACAGACCTGCCTGAAAAGCACATAGCTGCACAGCAGCGCACACACATGCCCTAAAACAGACGTGCCTCCCAATACCCCGTCACCTTGCTGGGCAAACACCTGGCTTACAGGGAAAACAGGAGCAATGAAGTACCTAGACCCGTCCTGCAGCACAAAGACACACCCTGCAATGCCCATCCACAACCCATTACACAGGCTCACCCCACAACTGCAAGCTCAGCGCACAGCGTACAGAATTGCAAAAACCCAGCGTGCAGACACAAATGCAAAATCTGGACTCTTCTCAGAAAGCGCAGAATCATAACAGAAAGCACTGAGATGCCCCACAACGCAGCGTGAAGTCACGACGCAGAGACACATCTCATGCCACAAGACTCTTCCTACAATGTAGAAACATGCCCCAGCATGCGTCCCTCCCCCTCGCCAGCCAGTCATCCAGACGTTCTGTAAAGCCAATGCCAAGACTCTGCCCACCACTCATAGACCTGCACCAAAGAACACAAAACCACCCCAGGCATTCTGTAAGGTCAGCTCAAGACACACAGATGTGTCACACAGTACTCACAGTTGATACAAAAGATACACACTTTGACACACACATGGCCCTCAGCACGGTGACGGCTCCCCAACACTTGCGGTCAATGACAACGTTCAACCTCCTCTCCCAGCAAGGTGTGGAATAGCGTGACAAGACACCATCCACCCTACGATCGGTAGAACCATCCCACAATTCACACGCTTGACCCATGGTGCAAAGATTTGCCCAAGCAGTGTACACACGTGCATTACAACACGTAGAAACACTCTACAATGTAGATGTAGAGACACATCCCAGATACAGATTCCTCTCACAGCACACAGAATTACATCCCAGCACATCAGCTCACTGTTCAAGGTACAGATGAGCTCAGCACACACCTTTGCCCCACACCACACTAACTCCACAAATGCCAGACTTACACCAAAACACAGATTTGACCCACGGAGTCTCAAACTCAGAGTGCAACACACAGACTCTGAAAATAGCTGCCGGATCACATTAAAATATAGAAACATGCCCCCTCGAAACACCCTCACCAAGCCCACAGTTGCCCTGCAATGGAGAGGAAGGAAGAACAGCGCTCACATTCAGCTCACAATTTTTTGAGTCACCCCACAATGTACAGAATTGCATCCTAAGGCACAACCACAACGGACAGCTCACAGGTCTCTCCCAGAGGACAGATTCATCTCACCACACACTTACCACGCAATTCCCAAACTTGCACCAAACACTCACACTCAGCCCCCAATATACAGACCCACCCTGCGTCAGACACAGCATGACACATAGATGTACTCTCACTTAGAATCCATTCACGACTCACATCTGCCCCACAGTGCCCGGACACACGGTATAGAGACAACAAGCACAGCTTAGGCACTCCCAAAACAGTGCGCAGAACGCAGTCACACGATGGAGCTCTGCCTCCACTGTCCAGACTCACCTCACAGCGCCTCCAATTGCACAAAATACACACTCACTCATTCCAGAGTGGGCAGCAAAGCTGTAGACTCCCCAGAAACACACGGTATTGCAGAACAGCTTACAAACATTTCTCAGAAATGTTTGTAATGTTTGCAGATGTCTCAGGAATACATACACAGTTTTACACAAATTCCAGATTCATCCTATGATGCACGGACTTTCCTCCCTACACACGGTGTCAGCCCACAATGCAGACACTCATCTACAAAGCAAATAATTAACCCCTCATGCACCACCACTGCCAGATATGCCCCCAAACACACGGAACGTGCACCACAACACCAAGAAACACTCACCCATCGTTTACCTAGACCAACTTATGATGTCACACCTGCGCCATGACGTAAGACTCCCACCATAGCCCGTAGAATAGTATCACGATACACAGGTTTCTCTCGCAATGCAAAAATTCTCCAGGAGAGCCAAGTTTTGCTCCATGAGGCATCCAACATCACTCGAATGCGTAGATTTGCCTCAGAATGTCTTGCACCACAATACTCCCCAAATGCCTCACAGCACCTACAATGAACTTATAGCGGACAGACTTGCCCCACAATGTCCAGACTTGGCCCCTCCCACCAAGACGTGCCCTATAACCCACAGGTAAGTTCCACAAAGCCAAACTCTCCCTGCATTGCACAGCCTCACTCTACATCATAAACGCACCCCACTGTGGTAAGAAGAGACTTAAAATATTCAGCCACAGAGTCCCGGTCTTGCCACACAACACTCAGACGTCTTCCAGCGCACGAACTAGCTCCACGGTCCCTAGACACAGCTAACTTACTAACTTACAGGCGCACCCTGTGACACAAAGCTTTCTCCAGCAAACATAAAACTGCGTTCTGAGGCACAGAGTCACCCCAACACACACGCAATCACTCCGCAAGGCAAATACCCCACAAAGAAAACATGCGTCTCCAACCCCTAAAATTGCCCTAGGACACACAGACTGGCCCCACAGGATGAAGACAGCTACTCCCCTTGACAGGCGTGCTTCACAACCCAGCCCTGCCTCACAAGGCACCCTTGACCCACGACCTAGACACAATCTATAGTGCCCTTACTCGCCCCCGCAACACCTTGGCAAAGCCTCCAGTGAGAACAACCCTACAGTGTACAAACACCTTGAAGATGCGCAGACACTTCCCACAGCCCCAGCATGGCCGCAGCAGGCTCAGACTTTCTCCACAAAGCAAATCACCGGGAAGCACCTAGAACAAAATCACAGCTTACAAAGTCACCCCGTGTCAGCTTCTCCCCACGCCACCCAGACTCACCTGCACACGCAAAATCTCATCACGACCTCACGTCACCCCACACATCAACGCATGACCAACAGTACTACAGACAAGCCTCATGATACAGAGACTTGCCCCACGCCACTGAGAGACACCCTGTGACGCCTAAACACAAACTCACCCCGCAAAACAAACCCTCACCCAGCAGAAGGATCCCGAACTCAAGACGTGTTCAATCAGGCACCGGCACACCTCACCACGCAAGGTTACATCATAAAGCAGATATGCCTACGGCACACAGGGTAAGCCCACAGCACAAGCGTAAGCTCCCTCACACCCAGCCTCACCCCCAATAGTACACATTCTCTTTAAAACAGCAGAATATACCCAGCACCCCATCCAGAATCAGCCTATATCACACAGTGCATAGCATGGACCACAGCTTCCAGAAATGCCATGCTGTGTACAGACACAGCCCCACCTGAGGGGACGCCCTGCCTTTAAAAAACCCACATAGATTCCCCATGAAGCACAGACATACCCTACAATGCAAAGACTGGCCCTGTGACACGACACCTTACTATAGAACCTCCAGAATCAACCCATGACACGTAGTCTCACCCTCTGACTCCAGGCTATATCCCACGATGTACAGACTGCAACGTATAGACCACAACACCTAGACATGCCCTACAACGAGGACATGTAACCTCAGTGCATAGATTTACCTGACGGCACATCCAAAAAAGCACAGTCATAAAAGTCACAACGCTCCGGATCACTCCCACAGAGCACAGCACAGTCACTCCAAACCAGATGCGCAGGCCTCACGGGGCCCGTGATTCACAGAGGTAACCCACCATCCACAGCTTTGCCTCACACCCCGTAGCTATGACTCCTTTAACGTCGAGAACAACCTCACGGCGCACACATGAATCACACCAGTCGCGGAGTGACACCGTGAGGAACTCGCTCACAGGACAAAGGGACCTGAGAGTGATGAATCGACTAACGCGCCACCCGCTTCACATGCACTTGCGCCCTAGCACTTAGGCCCACCTTCCTTCGGAGAGACTCACCCCACGACATCTAGCCTCGCACCCACTACACAGAGGCATGCCACCTAACCCAGAAACTAGCCCTGGGACGCTCAGACTAGTTTCTCACATAAGAGCCATCCACAGAGAGACACAGTCCACAGCACCCAGCCCGGCCCCAGACTGCAAGACACCCCTAATAATAGCCAGACCTGCTACACAATACTCAGAAGGCCTCACAACGTCAAGAAAAGCAGGACGATGTGTACACTTCCTCTAGAACATTCAGATTCCCTTCGTGAGGCGGACACTCTATCACATTTAAGCCTCGACGACAAGTTGTTGGTCCACAGGACACAAACAGAGGACCGACACGCTCACACGGAACTTTGGCAAGTGACTTCACTTCTTTGAGTCTGTATACCCATTTGTAAGCATGGATGAAATACTTCCTTTTCAGCCAGTGCAAGGATTAAAGGAGCTAATTTCAGGAAAGGATCAAGGCTCAGGACACAGTCTTTGGAGCCCCGGTGGTGGAGTAGAAGGAAGAAAGGTTTGCTGTCAGTCAGGCCTGGTTTTCAATTCTGCCTCTGACACTTACTGGCCATAGGACACTCACGATTCGCTTTGATTCTCTGACCCTCAGTCTTCATTTGTCAACTGTGGACGACACGGGTTCCTGCCTCTGAGGCTCTTGTAGGGGTTAAACAACACCAGGTATCTTAATCTGAATTTCTAGCCAAAGAAAATAAGTAGAATGGGGAAGAAGGTAGGAGTGCCTTTGAGCGCTTTGTACTCTGCAGGCCTGGGGAAGCAGAAGGTGGGGTGAAGGCTGTGCGTGCCTAGGGCCAGAGGGGAGAAGGAAGAGAGGGGCACGCCAGGGTCTCCAGCAGAAATGCCCCCGATGGCAGCAGGACTGGAAGATCTGAGCAGCCACCAATTTTGGCCTTCAGATGATAAAAGCCTGTGTTATTGGACCATAGTCGCCATCTTCAATAATCAACATTTTTCGAGGGAGGCCATCTTTTAATGCTTATTTTCTTGGCTACTTCAAGAGGAGGAAGAAAATCTTGAGCCCCTTCTGCTGGCTGAACTGTAGAAAAGCAGGTGTAGAAATGAGCAGAGAAGTCTCTCTGGAAGAAAGTGGCCAATCTACACACACACATTCATCATAGATATGTACACACACACCAGAGCACACACAGTGCCACAGATGTTCACACTGACACAGACCTTCAGGTGTGTCCTAATCCCACAGAGCGTACATTCTTTCAGCCACAGCCAAAGACATATGTTTGCACAAATATGAACACATAACCCAGAGTCCCAGCAGGGATCATCTCATGTATACACAGGTGCCCATATGCACACACACAAATGCACACAAATGCCCACACTCACACAGGCCCAGAGGAGCACACAGAGACCTGTGTATGCTGACCTAGGCATCCAGAGGACGTGCTTACTGATTCATAACCTCGAAGATGCAAAAACACAGATGCACACACATACAGAAACACACAGATGCTTCTAGAGGCTCATGAGGTGCACACCCATTCTCGGACACCCCCAGACATTTATGCAGAAATTTACAAGCCCACGTGAACCCACACAGACACATAGACAGGCGCACAGAGTCAGCCTTATGAAGACACAGGTGAATGCGTTTTTACTGATAGAGACACGGAGACATTTACACAAGCACTAAAATATGGAGATTTATTCATAGGTAGATACATGGGTTTTAAACATGTACTTGCTAGCATTTTCATGCTCATGGAGTCACATGAATCTACACGCAGAGGCATAGTTGTTATTAAAACACACCTGCTTACACATGTTCCTGCCTATACATACAGTCTAAGTGCTCATGTATTTATATATAGACACAGGGGGAGAGAAGAACAGGGGGAGAGAGAGGGAGATTGATTTACACGCAGAAGCGTATACCTACACATATAGACACACAGGCCTAGAGAGCCACACAAAGTACACCCAGGCAAAGACATCTGCACTCACACACAGGCTTACTCAGATGCACAAGAGGAGCGTGCAGAGTCACACGCACGTGCAGAATCTCAGTTGTATTCACAGAGACACAAGCATGTGCACAGAGACAGAGATGCACAGGGACTCACACCCATATAGACTCACAAAGATACAGACACAGAAGCTTGTGCAGATACATATATACAGATTTATACGTATGCACACATTCTACACGACTGTACAAATAGACACAGAGACCCACAAACACACCTGAAGAAACCCGGAGACACACAGGTACACAGGCATGCGTGTCTACTGGCCTGTGCACACAGACATAGAAAGGCAGAGAGCAGCACACCTTCACAGACACACACTTGCACAGACACTTGTGTGTGTAGTCACGTATGCATGCAAACATAAATGAGCATATGTACCACAGAGACATGCACAAACAAACAGGGACAGAGACATATGAGTACACATAGGCAGGCAAAATTCCCGTACACAGAGAGTCCTCAAATACACACAGCAACATAAATACCTGCACATGAACACACGGATGCATTCACCCGGAGAGTCATCCAAAGAAATTCATTCTCATGCAGACAAGATTTATGCAGACCCCCACACACAAGCACCCGTAGACATGAAGATGGTCACACAGACATACACATGCAGCCAGAGGTGGATGAACAGATGCGTGAACACCAAGACGTGCATGGGTGAATATAAGAGCCTTACAGGCAAGAATGTACAGGTGTAGACACATAGACTCACACTCACACACACGTATACATATATTACGTACACACAGATACGTAGACATGCAGAGGCTCATACAGATGAATTTGCAAACAGTAAACGTGAGGACTAAACATGTCCACACAGGCATAGATGCTGTCTATACACATGGTCTCAGGCAGAGATATATACACAGAAGACAAGACTTCACCCACTCAGATGCTGACACACTCCAAAACCCCCTTACAGGCACATGCACACAGAGCTCTGTAAATGCCCTTGCATATACAGACACATAAATTCACTTGCAAATGTACACTCAGATGCCAGGCACACCCACCCAGAAATACACAAGCACACAACATCTTCAGCCCATAAAAGCGAGATATATACACATATATCTACAGACAACGCAGACCCAAACACACTAAAAAAAATACAGACATATCCACAGGCACACAGATGCACAGACACGCACCCTCACATGTCAACATACACACACATTGGCGTGTGCGCTCATCAGAACACACACACGCACGCAAGATGATCTACAAATGCACTCTTTTACCCACGCAGCATTCCAGTCTAAATGTACGTCAAATATATGAATGCACAGACACATATATATCTGCCAACATAAGCATATAGATGCATACATGGACTTAATCATGCTGCAAACAGAAACTCAGACGTACACATGCACAGACATAGAGACACATGCAGATTTACACATATGAAAACAGAGACTCAACCACATGTGACTTTTAATGTATCTTTTTCTTAGTCTCTTGAAGAGAAAATGAAAATTCTTGAGCTCCCTCTGTTGACTATACTATGTAAAGCAGATGTGGAAATTACCAGAAGGATCTCTAAAAGATCACATATGCTTTTGTGTGCACACACAGATGCATCCACACACTTCTACATGCACAGAATCACAGACACAGAATCACAAAGAAGCACAGAAATATAAACATGCATGGGCAAATATAGAAAGATCCATAGATGGCTATACACACACACCACCAAAGCATCACAGAGTGTGATATTTAAGGGCATGGCTATTGAACTTGCAAACGAACAAAACCAAACCTGCATGCGCATCCCGGATCCAGCACTTACTGGCTGAATGATTTGGGGCCATTTTCCTGCTTTCTCACCTGTATCATGGGGCTAATATTAACACCTAGCCCTTAGAGGTGTTTGCAGAGTCAGTGAAATGAAGGGCTTAGCCTGGTGCTTGGAATGTCACCGATGCTGCTGGACAGCAGCATGTCTTAGCTGGACAGGGTTTGAGTTTTGTGGTTAAAGTGAATGGTTATATTAGAGAGGTGAATTAGTTAACATTATTTGGAAATGATACTAATGAAAAAAAGATTACCTTCCCAGTCAAGGCTATTTCTGAAATTTTCAGAGACGAGAAGGGCTTATTACTGTCCTTGGCAAATGGAAAGACCTAAAACGAATATTTCCTGCTATTGTTGTTTGTTGTGGTTGTCACTATTATACGTTATTCGTATCCTTTTCCTTTTTGCAGGAGGAGACAGAAGATTGAGAGGGCCCGCGGAAGCGCGGAAGAGGGCTTCTTGTCCACTGCACGATTGCCACCTAGTGACCATTTTGAGTAAGTACAGTATTTGTGGATTGCTGAGAAGCATCCCTAAATTTTCACCCATTGCAAGGTTGTGTAACTGTCCTGGCGAATAAGCTGGTGTACATCAAGTTATAGTGGTTTCTGCTATACGGTAGTCGCTACCCTTATCCACCGTTTCGATTTCCGTGGTTTCAGTTACCCGCGCTCAACCGTGGTCCGAAAATATTAAATGGAAATTCCCAGAAATTAACAATTCATAAGTTTTCAATTGCACGCCATTCTGAGTAGCATGATGAAAGTTCTTGACTTTATAGGGAAAGAACAACGTCGTATGCTGAGGTTGCTAAGATCTACAGTAAGAACGAAATTTCTATCCGTGAAATTGTGAAGAAGGAAAAGGAAATTTGTGCCAGATTTGCTATCACATCTCAAAATGTAAAAATTACAGCCTTAGTGAGTGATAAATGCTTAGTTAAGATGGAAGAGGCATTAAATTTGTACAATAAGATATTTTGAGAGAGACCACATTCACATAACTTTTATTACAGTATACTGTAGTAATTGTTCTATTTTACTTTTATTAGTTATTGTCAGTAATCTCTTATTGTGCCTAATTTATAAATTAAACTTTGCCATAGGTATGTATGTATAGGAAAAAACATAGTCTATATAGGGTTTGGTACTATCCATGGTTTCAGGCATCCACTGGGGGTCTTGGGACACATCCCTGGGAATAAGGGGGGGACTGCTTTATTCAGAAATCCAAAATAGTAATAAAATAAAAAGAAGTCATTCTTTCTAAAGTTCTTTTCCCCACTCAGTTTTCCTCTGGGCTTCATCGAGACTCTGTTCTATAGCAGAGGTCTTCAGACTTTCTAATTATAGGCTACCTAAAAGAATTTTGAAACACTACCCGGTCAAACATCTTGAAGTTAGCTTCTGGAATTTCTTATCATAAGTTTAAGTATTTGTACAGTTATCATTTGCAGCATATTATAAATACTTATACTTTTAAATCGATGATTTAACCACATTTTTACATCCATCCAATGAGCTAAAAATACCACGGAAACTTGACACTCATCATTGTTAATTAAGAGCGAACAAATAAGAAAAAACCATGAACAGTCAGAAATTTTACATGATTTTTTTATCTCCTTGAAAGCACCATTCCATGCAATGTCCCTCACATAATTAATCCTAATGTAGTATATTTTCATGTTTAAACGCTTTTTGTTGATCGCCCTACCATACATCTCTGCAAAAAAAGTATATATGGATTGAAACACATTTTCCTAAAACTCTAAGCCTCTAACTATTAAATGTTTTATCATTAAATTATTAGTAGTACACAGTTTATCAGAACAGTATAAAATTTTACACATTTTGATAAGTGATTATTAAAAATGAAAACTAGAATTTGGTTGGAAATGCTTTCGTTAAGTGAGTTCGATTGTTTATTTTCCCCCAAATTAGTTCATGACTCAGAGGATGACTATTACTTACTTCTAATGAGACAGAGTGCAGTATATATAAATTATATTCCTATTTGTCACTTTTTTTTAACATCTTTATTGGAGTATAATTGCTGTACAATGGTGTGTTAGTTTCTGCTGTATAACAAAGTGAATCAGCTATACG
>NC_041234.1:110660829-110681492 GCF_002837175.3 Physeter macrocephalus
AGATTCCATATATATGTGTTAGCATACGATATTTGTTTTTCTCTTTCTGACTTACTTCACTCTGTATGACAGACTCCAGGTCCATCCACCTCACTACAAATAACTCAATTTCGTTTCTTTTTATGGCTGGGTAATATTCCATTGTATATATGTGCCACCTCTTCTTTACCCACTCACCTGTCGATGGACACTTAGGTTGCTTCCATGTCCTGGCTATTGTAAATAGTGCTGCAGTGAACATTGTGGTACATGACTCTTTTTGAATTATGGTTTTCTCAGGATATATGCCCGATAGTGGGATTGCTGAGTCGTATGGTAGTTCTATTTTTATTTTTTTAAGGAACCTCCATACTGTTCTCCATAGTGGCTGTATCAATTTACATTCCCACCATGAATTAATATGCATTTTGAGGAGCATTATTTAAACCATGGAGAAATCAATTTGGGGACACCTCTTGTTAAATAGTTTACTAACAAAGTAAATAGAAGATTCAAATGATAATGAGATTTTTATCCACTTCAAAATGAATAACTTTATTTCTTATATGTAATTTAAAATTAAACAGTGTAATATGTAGCAAACATGTGTAAAACAAGGAATCGGATGGCATGCATAGTTTCCTTTGGTAAACATATATCCTGGTGTTGGGTTTCTGGAAATAACTAAGAATAATGTATAAAAAATTTTAAACACATTAATTTTATTAGGCCACAGAATCAAACTTTTCAACCATATTTTATGAAAGAGAAGAGTATGCATAGCTGAAAAATAATTGGTCTGGCAACTACCATATTTTAATTTTTGATAATAGGAGGTAGAAAATGTGTAATTATTTATAAAATGAAATGAGGACTGACTTTAACTTGGAAAGATATTTCAAGATACAATCTGAGAAAACAGGTTTTCACTAGTTTAATTGAATGATGTACCTTATCTGAAAGAAATCACATACAATTTCTATGTGGAAGTTTTAGCTGTGTAAACATTTTGTAGTACAAAAATCATTCCAATTATAGTTAAAAGAATCAGCATCAACAGTATATATTGCTATTAGTTAGGAGGTGCTTTTCTTTCCAGTTAATGACACATGTAAGTGATTAGTATTGAGAATAGCTGCAAAGTAATGCTTAATTTTAAGCAAGTAGGAAACGAAGTTGTTCTTGGGCAGATCAGTTTTAGGCAAGAAGACACGTGGATCTTGAGAATCTGAGCGTGGATGTCCTACAAACCACCCCTGCTCGCATACTTTCTGAAAAGAATCCATGTACCAGTAGCCTAGTTTGGAGACCACTGTTCTAGACTGTCTTCAGCAGCATTGCTCCAGAGCAACGTGCTGTCATTGTTAGCATAACCAATTTATTGTAGTTCACAGTCACAAGAGTGCAGTGGAAGTAGCTGCCACTCTTGAACTTCTGCCAAATGCTTCTATGACTGATCACGCTTGAGCAAAATGGTCTGGAAGGGATTACTTTGTTTTGCTG
The DNA here is from genome assembly GCF_002837175.3 of Physeter macrocephalus. Lineage (NCBI taxonomy): Eukaryota > Metazoa > Chordata > Mammalia > Artiodactyla > Physeteridae > Physeter > Physeter macrocephalus. The sequence continues at coordinate 110,662,312 of NC_041234.1, forward strand.
ATAAGTGTATGTATTGACTAGTCCTCCGTTGTCTGATATTGGAGCCACTAGCCACACGTGGCTGGCGAGCACCTGAAATGTGGTTAGTGCAAAAACTGCGATATATTATTCTAAGTGTCAAATACAACACACGGCAGATTTCAAAGACAGGGCAAACAGAAATGAGATATTTCATTAATATTTTTATATTGACTACATGTAGAAATGATAATATTTTGGATATGTTCAGCTAAACAACATACATTATTAAAATTAATTTCACCTACTTTTTAAACTTTTTAAAATATTGCAACAGGAAAATTAAAATTACTTATATGGCTTGCGTTATATGTTATATATGATATTGCTGCTCTAGAGCTTATATTGGAATTCTCTAACTTCCTCTAAAAGCATGACCACAGAGAAAATTGATTTGTCCACTACTATTGGTATTCTGATGTGGCCAGTTCCTTTTACTAGTGTTTGGGTTTCTGAGTTGGGGAATTTCCTGTTGTTAAGCAGGAAAAAGTTAACAAACAAACAAACAAGCCAATATTCCACTAAGGATATTTAAAAAGTAGTCTTTCATTAGTACCTAGAAATTTTCCCATTATGAACTTTGGATGGCTTCTCAGTGGGTACATGTGAAGCTTTTCAAACTCCTCAAAATTGTCAGTGGCAGATGTTGCATTCTATTGAAGATATGAAGTGTTTCATCATATTTGAGATACTTTTTAAAGTAATTATGTCTTTATGTAACACTAAGAAAGAAAAAAGACACTTCCAAATAAACTATGATGTAATGCTTCATATCCATAGAATTTTAATTTTATACTTACCGAAAGAGCTTCTGGGGCATATATAGACATATATTTTTTATCATATATCATGATACCGTGAGTATATAAGGCAGTGACATCTCCCTTTCAACTGCCTCCTGGCCGACAGGGATTGTAAAATGCCACTGATTATAAGGCACATTCTGATTTCAGAGATATGAAAATGTGAAGAAAATATGCATCTTAGAATCGTTTAAATACAGTAAGTCATTTGTCAAGGTAAAAGGATCATGGAGGACAGATAGCCAAGACATCAGCCTAGTGAAAACACCTTTTCTGTGTATGATTGTATTTACAAAAATACAGAATGTGGCTCTTATTTAAAAATTTATCATCGTGCACTTAAATAACATTACATTATACATTTCATCTTAGTTGTTGTTAGGTGGTTTTCTTAGCTTTCTTCTATTTGTTTCCTGGCTTGGAAGTGGGAGAGTTAGGGAAGAATCGTGATGGGTGGGGCTATTGCTGGGCACAGGCTGGCTCACCCCAGACTGAAAATGTCTAGCCTCTCTGTAGTGAGAACCACTTAGCACAGTCCTGTGAGAGGCTGTGCCTTCAATGGCACTGTTTGTTCTTCACAAGTGTGCTAACAGAGGCAGCCTTTAGCTTAGTTTTAACATATTCAATGTATCCTTTCTTGATTGAAGGGCCTAAAAGTGGGAGGAATGGAGTTTGAACTGCTTTCCTAGTTTTTGATTTACACAGTATTCGAGAGGCTCAGCAAGATGAATAAAAACTCCACAGGAAGTACGTTATGTCGAGAATCAGTGAAAAAAAAAAGCAATCTAGATTTCTCATCTAGGAATTGTGGTGAATCTCTGATTCTAATGATACTCGTGATGATATAAGAGATTTACAAGGGGAAACAAAATTAAAAGTTTTCATGAAATGAGAAGAATAAGAGAACCAAAACCATGTTTCCTCCCTCGTCCCTACACTTATACTAAGACTTAAGTGTGTCTTGAGGCCTCTGAAGCAGGGCCAGCTTCATGGGCTTGTGACTTGTACAGCCTCGTAGGGCCCTGTGCTTGGAAGGGCTCCATGCTTGGCTTCATGCTCTGCTGTCATGGTCTTGAAATTCTTAATATTTTTTTTAAAAGGAGGTCCCACATTTTTATTTTGCACTGGGTCCCACAAATTATGTAGCCGATCCTGTTCAAAAGGAGACACTTGCCAGAGAATAATGAACTGAAGTTTCAAAATTAAATTAGAAGCGTTGTTTTTCTAATGTTGTGCACCGAATTCTTTCTGTCAGTACTCGTGAATATAGTATTCATAAGCTACTATTGTTGTTGTTAGGAATAATAGTTGTAGAAGTACATCGCAGGAGTGGTAGTATCACTCAACAGTTCTTTGTATTGACTCCCCCATTTATTCATATGACCTGGGCCACCTTCTGTGTCTCTGTTTTCTCACCTGTAAAATGACAGTGACATTACACCCATCCTCCTTAAACCCAGATAAGGCTAATTGTTAGAATCAGATTGAAATGCCCATGGAAGTACTTGTGATCTGTAGAGGTTGAAACAGATATAAAAGATTATTTATTCCCCTCCCCAGCATGGAGTCTGGGCGGCACCCATCTGCCTGGGGCCCTGGGCGCCTGAGTTGGGCTCAGCAGTGAGGCTGCTCTGGCCCATGGCTGTAGAGCAGATATCCCAGGGGACTCTAGAGCCAGAAAATCAATGCCTCTGCAATTTCAAGAGCCTGGCCAGCGCATCTCCCTGCTGTCAAAAGGACTGTATCAAGGCTCCTTGGATGGAAATCGCTGCTATTTGGACAGGACTAGAGGGCTGAGAAGAGAGGAGGGAAAGTGCAGCCAGGAAAGATCCTCTGAGCCCCTGGGACCTAGTCTCAAGGGCTTTTTCCAGGGCACACGCGGTACATCCGGGGTTGGGGAGGGCACAGCCATGGGTGCCAGCCACTTCAGACTGCCACAGGAGTTTTTTTTTTTATATAATTAGATGAAAGCAACAGATTTTATTGTATTTTACTTAAAAATGTTTTAAATTGAAGTATAGTTTATTTACAATATCGTGTAAAGTTTCAGGTTATAGCACAGCGATTCAATTATATCTATTCTTTTTCAGATCCTTTTCCCTTATAGGTTATTACAAAATATTGAGTAGAGTTCCCCGTGCTCTCAGTAGGTCCATGTTCATTATCTATTTTATGCGTAGTAGTGTGTATATGTTAGTCCCGGCCTCCTAATTTATCCCAAGAAGAGCTTTCTTATTGCTTAGAATGGATTTGTATTGAGTTGCCATTATCTGAGTTAGAAAAGGACACTTTCGTTTCCATTGTGTGAAGGAACTCATTTTCCTGTATGTAAAGGGGGAAATGGCATAATGGAGGCCTCAAGGAAGCCAGGAAATACCATATGGCTTTTATGTATGCAAGAATGCCTGTCAGTGACTTTGTGGTACGTCCTGAGAGTCTTATTTAAACAACTGCAGGGTTTTGCTATAATGCAATGGACAGAGGGGAAAGTAGCACTTCAAGTGAGGTCACAGAAAATGCCATTTGAAATATCCTGGCAATATCCCCTGTCACCAATGGAGTATGATGATAGACAGTTTGCCTTATTTCACAAATCAGAGATAGCCCAAGACTTTGTGGCAAAAGCGAGGATAGGGGTGTAGCTTTGTAGGAATGAGTGTCCAAGAGAAGGCTGTTTATCCCCTGCCTAAGATGATACAGTGCGTTTGGTCACATGTTTCTACTGGGAAACAGGACGGTTACTGTGTTGTGTCACCATGCAAGGGGTGAAATGGCCAGGATATATTTGCATTATTTTGATGTTTTTGCACCAGAGTTTGCACTCTAGGTTCAGTCTGCAGCAAAGGCTGTGGATCTGGTAAACCAACAGCAAACAGCCAACAGCTGGTCCATGATTGGTCCAGATCTGAGACTTCCCACTGCCTAGCAACTTGGCTTGGGGAAGATGCGTGACAGCCCACATCAGGACTGGAGACAGGGGATAAGGATGCTGACTGGGCAGCTGCATTTGTGCTAAAGATCTTGCTACTGACCACGTGCGTTTTGAGAGTCTTTCATCACAAGGGAGCCTGTAAAGGGGAGTCGGCTGTTGCATGCAGAGGTCTGGGTGCAGGCACAAATATGCCTGTATGTGAGAGGATGAGGCGTGGGGAGGGTACTGGGGGGGGCTTCGTGAACTGGATGGAAGGGGGCTATCTGTGCAGGTGCCTGTACCTGACTTAGGTCAAGCCCCGCTCAGGTTGGAATCAGAGCTTTTTTGAGCTGTCTACAGCACTGCCAGAAACCCCTACTGTGTGTTCCCACACCAGCCAACAGAGGCCATACCTGTTGGTGAACGCAGGTTGGGAGCTCAGCAACGACCTCATTTATAATACAGGAAGATTTCCAGCACTTTTCTTAGGACACTAGTTGAGACTGAGGACCAGAGAAAGGAAGATGATAATATAGTTACAGACTTGCAAAGAACCCTTCAAGGCCACTTAGTGCAATCCCTATATCTCAATTTTGAAATCTCCAATAAATGGTTTCTCCTATATCTGCTTGAACAGCTCCCGGAATGGGGAATTCAGTGTGTCCTGAGGCAGCCCATTCAGCCTCTCGCACCATCTTCATTAGTTCTGCCTCGTACTGGACTGAGGAGCCACATTCTGATCTCTGGGGCAAGTCACCTCCTGCTGACACATGGAGCTTTTAATCATTGAAGACATTTAACTCTTCTCTTTGCCTAGCGTAGTCTCTGTCCGCCAATCCCCATTGCCCACGTTGCCCTTTTTCCCCTCCTCTTGATAGTCCAGGTCTCCAGGATCCCAAAGCTTTGGACAGTATTCCTGGTGCAGTTGGACCACTTGTTCCTTAAGCTGAATGTCATTCCTCTATTTATGGTCAGATTGCAGTCTTGACTCACCCAGAGTTTCCAGACAGTCTAAACGCAGCTGAAAGATGCCCTAAACCTACTTCACTAAGAACAACAGGGATAGCCAATGCGTCTGACCAAAAGTATTTCACTCACTGAAAATTAGGAACAAAAATGGAGGGTAGAAAGTTATCTTCTGTTGAGAGCTGTAGTATCTATTTTTTTCTACATAGCCTTAGTTTCTCTACGTATCATTTCATATGGACTCCGGGAGCCCGAGAAAATATGGAAAAGTGAACCTTAAATGGGATCGAGTCATCACCTGCACTGTTAACAGTGAAGTGGGAGTGAGGTGGAAACTTCCCTTCTCTCTTCACGTCTCCCTCCCCGCCCCCAGTCTCAGGAACGAACACCACCACCTGCAAGGAAACGGAAAGAGGACTTGGTCACTTAAAAATGTAGCAATCTGCGTTTTTTTCTTCCTCTAGATTTTAGCTAATAAGTTTGTTCACTGCATGGGCTGAAAAATGTGACATATTCCATATAGAATTGACTAAATAATAATCCCTAGTAGAAAGTCAAGAAGATGTGGTGTGGTGGGTTCATGCTTCAAGTAATTGAACGAGAGCAGGATACAGTGTGATATTACTTTTATGAGAATGTTCACATTCCTGGTGGTTTTATATAACCAGCACACACCACAGTGATTACTCACTGAAAATTATGTAATGCACACTCCATGCAAGGGTTAAATTCAAAATTATGACAAGAGGGGTGATAGCTATAAATGAAATTACGGAGATAGTAGAACAGACTATTTGGTGTTGGGAATGTTCTGGAAAGAAGAGCCATGTGGGTGAAAACTTTGCTTGCATTGTACCATGTTCATGATTAAGTATTCTGATGCCCCCCACCCTGGGCATTTACTACATTTATTGCCCTGTCTGCCTCTCTTCTTGGGGCTGCAGTTCCTACAGTTTCAAATCTGGTTCCTTGCCTTTGCACTACCTTTAGTGTTATGAAGAAAACAGCATGTAAGCTTCAAATGCAAAACTGAATTGATTTTCAAAACGAAAGGAAGTACATTTCCCTTGCATTTCCTTTTTTAAAAAATTTTTATTGGGGCTTCCCTGGTGGCGCAGTGGTTGAGAGTCCGCCTGCCGTTGCAGGGGACGCGGGTTCGTGCCCCCGGTCCGGGAAGATCCCACGTGCCGCGGAGCGGCTGGGCCCGTGAGCCGTGGCCGCTGGGCCTGTGGCCGCTGAGCCTGTGCCCCACAATGGGAGAGGCCACAGCAGTGAGAGGCCCGCGTACCACAAAAAAAAAAAAAAAAAAAAAAAAAAAAATTTTTATTGGAGTATAGCTGCTTTACAATGTGTTAGTTTCTACTATCAGCTATACAGATGCATATATCCCGTCTTTTTTGGATTTCCTTCCCATTTAGGTCACCGCAGAGCATGGAGTAGAGTTCCCTGTGCTATGCAGTAGGTTCTCATTAGTTATCTATTTTATATATAGTATCAGTATAAATAAATTCTCCTTGCATTTCCAAAAATGTCCACCATAAATGTATAGGAGTTTTCTTAGTAGGAAAAATAAGAAATGCAATAAAAAAGGTTTATTTAGGTAGAGGGTGGGATGACCTGGGTTTTATGTTTTTGCAAAGCTTGGAGCACTGGACCTCAGTCATTGTGAGCATGTTAAGCCTGGTGTCCTGACTGGGATCTTGGTTCCCTCTCAGCCACCAGTGGGAAGGGATGCCTGCGTGCAGCTGCCTTCACTAAGAGCAGAACTTGGCCATGGGCAGTAAAATTCCTCTGGTGCCCTGGCGCATTTGGCCATATCCCATCCCCGCCCTGGACTCTGCTCTCCCTCTCACGGGCCAACAGTCTGTTAATAAGGAGCAGAGGGTATGATGAATGACAACGCCTTATGCACTTAAAGGCACCTCATGCTCCTTTACGGGTAAAGAGCTGAGATAAGAAGAATGTAAAGTATTAACCTCCACTCCAGAAGGAACCATCTCACTTTTCATTTTAATGAAACTTTATTCAAGTTATGAGCTTAACATTTAATTTAAATAATCAGGAAACTGCTTCTTGGGTAGATGAAGTGAAACCATGAGGCAGCAAAGGTATTTCATTGAGTTTCAGTTAATGGCAGCCAGTGGACACTTGATCTGGGAGTGGTGCAGATCTCTTCCTGTGCATATTCAATCTCTTTCTCTTCCCTCAACCCAATCAATTAAGGGGCAGTTCTCTGTTGTAATTTTACCCAGTTTATTCAGACGATAAACATCTTGTTATGGAATGCCAGATAATTACAGTTTACCCCACTGGCCACAATCATGTTGAACGGTGTCGGGAGGGGGAAATTTCCTCCTTATCCTTCTTGAGTTCTTTTGGCCGGTCTAATAATTAAATTGACATAAGACAGATTAACAGGAGAAAAAAAAAGAGTGACTGAAGGAGGAAGAGAAGTCATATCTGTGCATCACTACTTGGAAAGTATTTTAAGTTTTGCCACTTAAAAACATGACTATTTATAGAGGACTGTTTAATCTATGAAATACACTGTGAGTCCAAAGTGAGACGCATGTGATATAAAATAAGACCTGAAAACCTCAACTGGTTTTCTCGTGGGCAGAATAAGTTTTGAAGAGGCTCCAATTTCTTGCCATGGCTGGATGAACAATTTGCTGAGGTGGAGTTTCAGGGGAAACAAGAAGATTAGCTTTGTATGTGATGCAGAGTATTAAGGGCTTTCTAAAGAGATTAAATCAAAACCTTACTACAGTCCACTAATGCTTTATTAATACAGCAGACATTTTTTTGCTTTTCAAGTTTTTCATTTAAACTTGTGTTTGTGAATATTATTAAATTTCTTGGGATTAAGGACTTTGAAAGCCCCTGGTTTGTAAAGCTCTATTATTCAGTGCTCTGCAGGAGCTCAGAAAGCCCTCTGCACATTTAACCTCAGAGTCCTCATTATTACACGGGGGCTTAAGAAAGGCAGAGGAGCTGCAGCAACTTTGGGAGAGAGAGAAACTTGGCCCAGGGAAGAGAGGGGCTTGCAATTGTTCCTTCACCTGTGCCATATCATCCTATCACCCCGCTCCCTGATTCCTGAGTGATGATTTTTCTAGGGACCCGGCATTAGATTTAGCCCCAGTGGAGACCTTTGGCTCAGCCTCTTTAATGGGCTTGCGGGAGTTCCTGATTTGGAAGCGTAGGATCGCCTCGCTCTGGCTCCTCTCAGTTCTTCAGGCTTTTCTCCCTCTCTCCCTTTGTGTGCCACTGCCTTTGCCTAGAATGTTCCTCTTCCTCAATTTGCCTGTTCAAACTCATCCCATCCTTCAAGGCTCATCTCAAACGCTTCGCTATCGTCCCTTCCACCACCAGCAAGAAACAAACCAGCTCTGCTCACTCAGTGGCAAAACCTAAAAATTGTATCAACTCCAAGGTCAAGAGAAGGAGGTGGAGAGAGCGAGGCCCTAGACTTTCCTGTGGGGAAAGGCTTCTCTGTTCCTAACATCAACAGTCCTGCACTGTGTTTATTGCTCCAACTGCCGGGCACGGTCATGTGCTTGTATCTTCCCAGTAAGGCTCATGAACACTGCCAGATTAACTGGGCTCTGCGCAAGCCCCATGATGAAGATTCTCTTGCTTCTTCTGGGCAAATGGTTAATGCCTTGTAAATATATATTTGATTGGGAAGGCTGTCTTTCACATTTTTGGTGAAAATTCACACCCACCTCCTTCGGGGTAATGCAAAATTGGACAAGCAAGAATGCATTACTTTTCTGGGTAAATGGGGATTTTCTCACCACTGTGTAATTAAACTAAGACTGTAGCTTTCATCCTTATGCCCTGATTTCAAGTGTTGAAGTTTATCAAATCTGCCTGTCTCTTCTCCCCGTCATGTCCATGTCCCTTTCTCACCCAGATCTCGTCAAAATGATCTAAACACAAACTATATGGATAGAAAGCTGTAAAAAGATGCATCTCCCATAGTGTTGCATATGCATATCTCTGAACACTTAGTTTTCGGGGATCTATTTCAGCTGTTTGTATGGTCCTTTCTCAGGCATCTAAGCATCCTGAGGGTAGAAGTTCTATGTCCTTTACTTCTGTGTCCCGTGCAGGGAGTGCCCAGTCAATGACTGAATGCACAAAGGACAGAATCACTGTGTAAGTGTCAGTTTGTATCTGAGTGTTGGCTATTTGCACAGTTATGTGGTGTAACAGTGACAAGCCATAGAGAAGCCAACGATGAGTGAGGCAGACCTGTCTCCAGGTTAACCCCAGCACAAAACGGGGAGAATAATTAAAGGAACAAATGGGACCCAGACACATCGACCCACAGACCCATAGCTCTCTCTATCTAGCAACTGCAAATTAGGGAGGCGCATGTTGAAGAGTCTTTTCTTTTTTTTTGGAAAGAGTTTTTCATTACCACACACTCCTGAATATCAGGCAGGTTGCTGTTAGTATTTAAGTGGCCTTGACTGACCCTTGTTTCCTTACAAAACAGATGAGAAACTGTAACCAACCAGGGGCCTTTAACACCTCAGGCACCCTTTTGTTTAACACAAGTCTGTTAATGAGGCTTCTGATTGCTCCTTCCAGATGTGTGGATTGTTCCAGAAATCAATCACTCTATTCAACTGGGAACCTCCTGAGTTAATTTGGCCCTTGACCACCTCATTCGTTGCCTGTGTGTTGAAATTGAAGTTGAGGAAGCATCAAATAAGCTGGCCCAAGCCTGCTACACTAATGAGAAACTCCAACAAAGTGAAAATTCGGTATTTTAATTTTTAACATAACATGAAAAGCTTCTGATGAGTTTGTTTTATTCAGCACTAGAGAAAACACTTTTTTGCTAATCCAAAAGAGGGAGAGCTAGGACAGACACCACCTTTTCAACTACTGATCTCTTTCAGGATAGTGAGAAGAGCCTAAAATTCCAGAAAATTCCAGCACAAATTCTTTGTCTGCCGTAAATTTTCAGTACAATCTGGTATAAGCCTTCCACCTTTGGGCCTTAATCACTTTGTTAATAGATAAAGGAGTTGGACCAAATATCTACAGACCCTTCCAGCAATTCTGTGAAACACCTTTTATTACTATATATGATGCCATTCTGGAGTGGTGGCCAATAGGGATGTGAAAACCATCCTCATTTGGGGTGTATCCCTTTGAAAATATTCCCATGGTAGAAGAGTGCCTTTGCTTCTAGAGTCATGCTGTCCAGTACAGAGTATATGCTGTACATGTAAAATACACACCGAACTTCCAAGACTTAGTTCCGAAAAAATTATAAAGTATTCCATTATTTTTTTATATTGATTACATGTTGAAATGATAATATTTTGGATATATTTGGTTATATAAAATATGTTATAACATTAATTTACCTGTTACTTTTCACTTTTATCCATGTGTTATCTGAAAAATTTTAAATTATATCCATGACCCATATTATATTTGTATTGGATAGTCCTGGTCTAAGAGTTACTCCTACTACATGTGAAATGAGTTCCAGTTACTTAGAAACCTCCCAAGGTTGAAACCATCTAAACCTGCGGTTCTCAGTCCTGGAAGCACATTAGAATCACATGGGGAATTTTTTTTTTAATTGAATTGAATTGAATTTACATTTTTAAATTATTATTATTAAAATTTATTACGTGGGGAATCTTTTAAAAATACTTAACTCCCTTCTCCCTATGATTTTGATTCACCTAATACAACTCATAGTGATCTTTCTTCTATGCTCTGAGTTTCTTCCATAAGGTCGTAGATGGTGTGATCATAATGAAATAAGACTCTGTTACATGAATGCCAGAAACATGTATAACCCCAGGTTGGACAGCTGCTGGATGAAAGGTGGATGCAACACTCAAACAGGCTAAGTTCAGACCCTGAACTAGCTCTCAAGAGTGAAAGGACCTTCTCCTTAGCTCTTCAGTTGTTAAAATTAAGCAAAGAGACAGGAAACACTAACTTCAATTAATTCTGTCTTACTGCTACTTGTGAAAATCAGCTTACTGCATTCCAACTGGCCTCCCAGGGAGATACTTAGTATTACTTGGTCTGTTTTCAGAGAGGAAAATGGGGCTCAAGGAGTTTGACCATCTCTTTGGTTAAGAGAATGCCTTCTGCCAAATTTGTGTTACTTTGTTTTGCGTTTGTTTTAGTGGAGAGATTTTTTGGAGGGGACTCTTAAGGGGTCTAAGGAAGGGAACATACAAAAGGTGGCTTGATCGGAACTGGGCCGTCCTCTAGCATGGAGCAAGCAGCCATCGAGTTCATGTTGATTCCTAGTAGCACAGGCTGCATTTTCTAACTGGACCCTCAAATGTTGGGAGTCACCTTCTCCGAGGTCTGCCATCCCCATATGCTCACTAAATCCACAGTTACCTGTGGCTGGGCCCTATCAGGGTAAGAAGGAAGCTACTCCCCTCTTCTGATAGTCTTCTTAATTCGCAGGGCTGCCAGTGCCTTCCCAGTCTCTACGGATGACCAAGGTTGGAGACCTGGTAATGAATTCGAAATAGGTTGGCAAAATAACTAAAAACCCTAGGCTTTTAAATCAGATCCTACTGAATTGTATCTTGGCATCCTGGGAAGTCAGAGCGCTTCCTGACTCTAGGGGTGCTTGAAAAAGAGGTGCTGAATTACTGTGATCATGAATGGCCAAATTTGGTGCCACCTACGGTGGTGGTAATGTCTTGCCAAGGCAGTGGCGAGTTAATAAGGGAAAAGTTCCAGTAAATAATCCTATGTGTCCACAGCGCTCTGAGGCTTTACCAATCTTCTGCCTAGGATTTTTGATTAAATACCACTTCCCTGAGTGAAAGATTAAGTGAAAGGTGTCATGTTGTCTGAGTTATTATGGGGTAGCTCTGCCACTTACTAGCTATGTGACACGGCAAGCAACTTCTCTAAGCTCCACTTGTAAACTAGGAATCATAGTAGGACCTGCTTCATACCTTTGTCAGGATGTGATGAGTTACTCTACACATCTCCAGCACCTTGCACGGTGATGTGCCCAGGATAGCAGCTGAGGAAAGGTTTGTGGAATGAATGAATGAATATTAATATTGCAGTGAAATTGCCCACTTTTTGGATCAATCTGAAAGTGCCGGGGTGTTACTGGGAGTGAATTGCTAAAAGCTAATTAGTTTCTCTATCAAATATTTAGACTCGGTGTGTCTTCATTCCCCTAGCATTTTCATAAAAGAGATACTAGACATAGATGGAGAGCTAAAGATATCATCTTTTGCCAATGGCTTTGAGTCTCACAGTGGCCAGAGTACACATTTTACTTTACAGAGATATTTTAGGGGATCGAATTGTTCTCAAATATGAAAAATGATAAATACAGCTAATTTATAGCCCGATGTAAGTAAATTCTACTAAGTAAGGAGCTATTAAAATGGACAAGCAAGAGTTAGAATGGTAATTAGTAACTATATATTATTGAAACATGTACCTTTAAGTGCTTGAAGAAAAAATAATTCTCTGAACTTCTTATATAACCTCTCCTCACTTAAAATAGAACAAACGAGTAACAAGTACCCAACTGTTTCTTTTTGAGAACAGCCATAAGAGGATAGTGATGTTAGCTCAACAAAGAGATATTGCAGAGCCATGGATTTAGATTTTTTTTTTTAATATTAAGGTGAAGTTTGAAAAGATAACATCATGCTTTTTTTTTTCTGAAAGTCCATCTTTATACTATAGTCATAACCCAAATCACATTTGAATGAAACTTCAGAAAGGATGAAATTGGAAACCTCTTGTATTAAGAGATAGTTGTGGCTACAGTGAATAAAAGTGATGTGCTTTGAAGTCAGGTCAAGCGTAGAGAGAGTCAACCCTGGCATACTCCAATGGAATTCCAGTTTTAAAGCCAGATCACCTCCATGACTTCACTGTATTTTTTCTTAATCCATGGATCATTTTCTCTTGGAATCTCCATCACAGGAGCTCTATGGAATGGGAAAGGGGGCAGAGAATAATAGAACTCCTTACACGTGCAGAGACAAAGCGAGAAAGCAAAAAAGAGGTGCAACAAGTGTAAGGGAGGCTGAATATATAGCCAGCCCAGCAGGTACTACAGTGAGCTGGGTTGCAAAGTCATTTGGGGCATTTACAATGCCATTACTTTATTTTCAATTTCGTTAACAGCTTTTTAAATCAACGTATTTTATAGCAATTAACTATAATTACAAATCTTAAAAACATTTTTATGGGAAATTATACGCCTAATTATCGTTCCTTCATTTTCATTTAATTCTAAAAGAAATTAACTCTGCCGTTTTGACAAGTGCTTAGTGTTTTCAAAACCGTGAATACTCTATTAAATTTGTTGTTATGCATTTTCACAAACTTTTCCCCAGTCTGAAACTGTGTATAATACCTTAAAGTAAGTCCCCTGTCTGCATGCTGGTTGCATACTACTCTCACGTCTGTGATTGCTTGGAAGGGGCTGTCACCACTGCTACAGAAAAATGACCCACCCAGTTAGTCGGTGGCACACCAGAGGAGAATTGGGCTCCACATTTTCCGATGGCGGTTGTTTGGCCATTTGGCAGCTGGCCGCCAAGTGAATTTTGATCCATTGGAACATCTGGATTGCCACGATTAGCTTTCTGTCTTCAGGCTACTTAAACTGTGTGTTTGGGGGAGATGAAAAAAAATTTAAAAACACTACAATAGGGTGGCTTAATCGAAGACATACTGAGCACTGGGGCTTAGATGTGTTGAATGAATCTCCGAAATTCAATGAACTGGCCCAGATAGCATCTGAAATGCTAGGGGAAAACCCGAGCGAACGTTTTGGCCAACCCAATAATATACACTTTTAAATGTATTACTTTTCTTATAGTACTAGGTGCTAAGATAAATTTTTAGTAACGTGAAAGGAATTCTAGGTTTGGGATACTGTTGCACTGGCAAATGAATGCACAGTTCTTTTTCTAGAACGTGTGCAGCTATTGTATGAACCTGAAACTACGTTTTTCCTTATAAGCTTTTATCACATTGTCTTATTCTCTTGGAGAGTGGTGATGTTTCTGCTCCTAACTTCTCCAGTGGCAAAGCAAAGAATAATGAATTGCCTCTAATGGCAGCACTGACAGTGATAAGTGATGGCCGCTTGTTTGTATCAGTGTCCGTGACAGGTCCTATAGAGCTCACAGCCCTTCCATCACACACAGCTCACCTCAGCCTGGGTGGCTAATTCCCACCCAGCTCAGCCTTCTTTCATTTATTCTTTGGGGCCTATGAGCCCATCATTAAGGGGCTACATTCATTGTGATGAATCATTCATTCAAAAAATATTTATTGAGCCCATTTACTGAACCAGGAATTCTGTCAGGTGATGGAACCATAGAGATGCCTAAGACATAGCCCAACCTTAAGGTGCTTATAGTCTAACAAGGAGCTAAGACTTGTCTATGGATAACTCTAACACAAGGTAAGAAACAAAAGTGTCACAAGGAAGAACGAGAAGCTATTGGAGTTCAGAGAAGGGAGTGATTACTTCTAGTTGGAGGAAATCAGGAAAGGCTTCACTCATTCATTCATTCATTCATCCAAAAAGCAAATGAGCAAGAGGCTATGCTAGGCTGAGGATACAAAGACAAAAAAAAAAAAAAAAAAAAACACCCTCTGCCCTCAAGGAGTTTACCTCCTAGGGAAAGGCAGATAGATACCCAAACTATGACTGCACTCTGGGGTAAGGTTGTTACAGACAATTAAGGTAAGAACAAAGTGATGAGGGAGCTTAGGAGTTAATATCATTGGGGACGCTGCGGAAGAAGTCATGGTTGAAGGAGAGTTTGAGCTGGGTTTTCTTTACTGAGTTTATAGTCTAGTGGATGTGACTGCCATGCACATAAATAGTTCTAGTACCATGTAAAAGGTGCTAAGTGCCTAAGAGAAATTTAGACAAAGGGTTATGAGGGAGGATTCAGGGGTGGATGCATTTACTTCCAGCAGGGGCCTTAGGTACTGGGTTGGCCAAAAAGTTCGTTTGGGTTTTCCATACGATTTTACGCAAAAACCTGAATGAATTTTTGGCCAACCCAATATTTACCAAAGGGACAAAATTGGAGCTGGGCCTTACAGGATGAATAGAAGTTCAACAGGGAAAGGGGTGATGGAGGAGATAGTACAGAAGGGACAGCATAAATAGAGGCGTGGCCTGTTCCTGTTAATGAAGCCCAATCCAGCCTCTGTACCCCGACACCGAATCAAATCTCCGAGACAGAGTTTTGGGTGAAGTAGAAAAGAATATCTTTATTGCTTTGCCAGGCAAAGGGGGCCACAGTGGGCCAATGCCCTCAAAACTGTGTGACCCCACCTGGAGGGGTAATGAGAAGTTTTATAGTAATGGTTCAAAGAGGGTGTGATCAGCTCGTGGACTTTTTTCTGATTGGTTGGTGGTGAGGTAAGTGGGCGTCAACATCATCAACCTTCTGGTGCCAACCGGTCTGGGGTCTACATGCTGGTGGGCAGCACAACGTTAATTTGGTGCCCTTTAACATGTGTTTCAGCTTCTTGTATTTCTTTAAGTTAGTGGTTAGAGGTATAAGCTTGATCAGACTAAGTTAATTTCTCCCACCTGGTGGGGGTTTCAGTATCTGCGAAACAGCTCAAAGATATTGTTAAGTGTATCCCTTGAGGGGGAACCAGGACCCTGCCCCAAGGCTGCACCGTTGCTTCTTGACTGCTCCCCTCTTGTCTCTGCATCCCCTCCCTTCCCTAATTAGCAACTGTTTGAACCTGCCCCTTGGAACTCGGGGAAGGTCTTGGAGGCTGAATGAAGCCTATTTCCTGTAATCAAGAAATGGGGGGGCTTCCCTGGTGGCGCAGTGGTTGAGAGTCCGCCTGCCGATGCAGGGGACGCGGGTTCGTGCCCCGGTCCGGGAAGATCCCACGTGCCGCGGAGCGGCTGGGCCCGTGAGCCGTGGCCGCGGAGCCTGCACGTCCGGAGCCTGCGCTCCGCAACGGGAGAGGCCACAACAGTGAGAGGCCCGCGTACCGCAAAAAAAAAAAAAAAAAAAAAAAAAAAAAGAAATGGGGGACACAGAGAGGTGTTTGTGCCCAGGAGCCCCACAGGGTCCTGCTCGGTATCAGTAAGTCCTCTGAAGTGGCTGGAGTGGACTAGGCTGGGCGGTGGCACAGTGTGAGGAAAACATAAGATGCAGCCAGATCATGGAAGGTAGTGAATGCCAAGCTGGGTCGTTGGACTTCATTGAGTAGGCAGTGTGTCTTTTCTTCTTCTGACCGTGCTTTCGGATTGAGGCAATATTCAAGCTAGGGTTCTGGAATCAGACTGCTTGCATTCAAATATTGCCCCATCATTTATATTCAAGTTCACTAGTGAATTTGAGCAAGTCTCTTAGCCTCTCTGGGCCTTGATTTTAACATCTGTAAAATGGGGGTGGCAACAGACTGTATCCCACAGTTACAATCCATGAGGATTGATTTAGTTCATGTATATGAAGCTCCTAGGACAGTGCCTAGCCAAAGGGAACACTATATGTGTCACTTGTTGGTGGCAGTAGTAGTAGCAGTAACAATAATAGTTGTGATGCAAATAAGTAGCAACTTCAGGGAATTTTTGTGCTGTGAACTTATAGGGACAACTTAGGATGACCTGACTTGCTTAAGAAAACCTGTAGTGAATCTCAGGGGCTATTTAAAAATGATCAGTACCATCCTCTTTGCATAATTGTTGAGGTACACCTGAGTTGAGCCATGTAATAGCCACACACATAGCCAAGCTTCAGCAGCTAGAAATGGCTCAACCAGAATGTTGGCTGCCAAGACAATGGGGCCAACCAATAAAACAGGTCCAAGATCATGTCCAAGTTAGAGTTTCAGGAAGCTCCTGCATATATGATACAAATCACATCAGCAAAGCTTGCAAACAGTAGGGATCATCTGTGGTGAACTTAAGACTGTGCTGAAAGTCTAGCAAGAAAAGAACTTAATTCCCATGTCCCAGGTGCCTTAGTTTTCATACCCGTAGCTCAAGCTAAAATTTTAATATGAAGTGCGGCTGTTTCCAAGTACAGTCTGCCCTCCTATCCGTGGTTTCCGCTTCCGCAGTTTCAACCAGTTGAATGCACAAATTCAATCTGTTGTTGGCTGAATTCGCGGATGCGGAACCGGCAGATACGGAGGGCCGACTGTTCTACACCATTTTATGTAAGGGATCTTGAGCATCTGCGGATTTTGCTATCTGCGAGGAGTGAGGTGGGGTTCTGGAACCAACCCCCCGCAGATACGGAGGGATGACTGTAAACTAAAGTGTTCCCACTGTGGGCGTGTTCACAAGAAACAGGCACAGCCTGAGAACAATGATCTGCAAAGCTGTGGAAACTGTTCTTTCTCATTTGACCCTCTGGGCAGTTTTGGACCCGTGATTGAGTATATTCCCACTGTGTGTCCGACTGTAGAGTCAGCGGATGGAAGTCATCGTAAACATGACTCTTTCTTAGGGGTTGCCCTGACCTTTGGTTGACTTAATCTGGTTCTTGGTCATCACTAAGCACACAGGCTGCTGTTACAAGACGGAGGCACCTAAATAAGCCCTGGAAGAGACCACAGATCTCCTTTTTCAAATGAGCTTTAGCACAGCGAGCTCAAAGGTCCCTTTGCAGATTCACAACAAGCCCCCGGAAGTTCCTGAGACACAGAGCAATTAAAATGGATCTCTTTTTGAGACCTCTATGTCTTACACTCTTAAAGTTCTGTGCAAACTTCATTTTGTAGGCCTAAAGGTCAGGGAGTCATATTGCATTGGAAAAATGGTTATTATATGTGTTAATCGAAAAATTTTTAAAGGTGGCTCGTGGCAGGTATTCTGCCAGTAATCAAACAGCCCTCCAAGGATTAAGCCTTAAGCGTCTTCTGCCCAATTTATGCACCTTCCATCAGAAAATGGATCTAAACTCATATCCTGTTTTTGATAAACATTAATTAGACATTTACCTAGAAAAAATTGTGATGACCTCCTTAGAATTTTTTTCTTGAGAGGGGATAGTTTAGATGGCTCATGTTTGTTTAAAAAGACTATCCATGGAAGTTTCCTAAAATAACTGAATTTGTGGCAAATAGAAGCTTTCAAAAGCATTCATAAAGTAGCGCTAGAAATGTAGAAATGAGGGAGCCTAAGTTCAGAGGGCTTCGGCGAACAGAACACTTGGGTTTCAGCCCACCGGTATGACCCTGAATAAATAAGCTAATGTTCAGACTCAGTTTCCTCATCTGAAAAACAGGGCAGAGAAGATCTGCTTATAACACTGCATTGTGCTGAGGGAGGATTAATTAAAATACTGTACGGGCGGGGCAGTGCTTTGTAAATGGCAAACTACCATTCAAATGTAAAGAATTACTATTATAATCATCACTGTCCAAGGTCCTACAGCTTAAAGCTAGCTAGTCAGCTTACCTAAATTAATACACTCACATCTTTCCCCATTAAGGTGGCAGGCGAACCACTTGGATCAAATGCTGTGCAAGTTAGGGATATAAAAACCACAGAGATATTGTGGTTTGCGAGGCGGTGCAGCAGTGGACAAAGGGTGAATTAGAAACTGTGAAAAGCAGAGATGGCCTGTATTGTTACAACAAATCTCATTCAAACGCCATTGATTTTCAATCTACCAGCATTTTGTATCTATGAAAACATGGTCTTTTTCTTTTGACTGTTAGAAAAAGGACAGCTAAGCAAATATTTTCTGCAAATGAGGAAAATGTTTAGTCCACTCAGAGTTATAGCTGACTGAGTTAACAATTATTTGTAACAGCACTTTACAGGTAATGGTTTCCTCCATATCAGAGGTTGACAAACTTCTGTAAAGGCCCAGACGGTAAATATTTCTGGCTTTGCAGGTTGATTAGTCTCTGTTGCAATGACTCAAGTTTGCTTTTATAGCCTGAAAACAGCCTGAGACAGTAAGAAAATGAGTGGGTGTGGTCTAATTACAATAAAACTTTAATTATGGATACTGAAATTTGAAATTCATATAACTTTCACTGGCCACAGAATATTATTCTTCTTTTGAGTCTTTTCTACCATTGAAAAATGTGAAAACCATTCTTAGCTCAAAAACCAGGCAATAAATGGCTGCAGGCCTGATTTGGCCCCCAGGGAGTAGTTTGTAGATGCCTGCATTAATACCCTTAACGACCCGATTTGACAATCTCCTCAATTAATATAAATAAGCTTTTTACTGCTTTCCTAATAAATATTTCAAAGTGACCATTATTTTTTGTGTATAAATTATTAAGAATCCTTGTGATATTTTTGGCCTACCTCTCCATGTAGACTTGCATCTTGTTTGTTGGACTATAGACAAAAGAATTCAAGCAGGGCTTCCCTGGTGGCGCAGCGGTTGCGCGTCCGCCTGCCGATGCAGGGGAACCGGGTTCGCGCCCCGGTCTGGGAGGATCCCACGTGCCGCGGAGCGGCTGGGCCCGTGAGC
>NC_041234.1:110681610-110723749 GCF_002837175.3 Physeter macrocephalus
GGAGCGGCTGGGCCCGTGAGCGCAAAAAAAAAAAAAAAAAAAAAAAGAATTCAAGCAGTCATTGCATTGTTCTTAGAGTTGCCAGAAAAAAACAGGGCACCCTGTTATATTTAAATTTCAGTTAAACAACGAAGAGTTTTTAAAGCATAAGTGTGTCCCACATATTGCATAGGACATACTTGCATTAAAAAATATTTGTTTATCTGAGGTTCAATTTGAACTGGGAGACCTGTGTTTTTATTTGCTAAATCTGGCATTGGTTCTTGTACTTATGGACTTTGTTACTTATCGACTAAGGCCTGAAAAATAACCAAAGATCTGAAGACAGGCCTTCGGAAGCAAAATGTGTCTTTTGCGCTTTGGGGGAAATGTACACCTTAACCCGTTAAAACAACTGTGTGGTGTAAAGAGCCGTTTTAGGCATCCATTTTTCCCGACGTATTTGTTTAGCGTTCTTAGCTGCCAGTCTCACTTGGACAAGACATTTTAATTGCTTTGTAAGAAACCCAACCCACAGGCACTTGCAGAGAGCTTCAGAGAAATTCGAGGTCTTATAAAGGAGTTGAGTGGAAACAACAAATCCAGTCCCCCCAGGCTGGTGTTCGAAGGGGCTAGGCTTACTTTAGGACAGTTCCGCCCAGAAACCCTTCCCGTCTCTAAACTTTTTTTCATATCTCTTGATGGCGATTTCAAGGGTGCACAGGCAGCGATTGGTAGGGCTTGCTTTGACGGGTTTCTTTGTGTGCGTACTTGTAGGATGCACTGCTAGTACTAAACGTTGACACATATTTCATTTGCTCGATGACTTTTCACGAAAGACCTCGAAAGCTACATCTTACCCAAATCTGATGCTCGGTCCTGCTTTAAGGTTTGCCGCCCGCCCAAGCGCTATGGAATTTCAGACCCTCGCGGAGTCTCTAATCACTTTGGCCTTGACCGAGTTAATCGAGTGCCTCTCGGCTGCAGCTGCTGGGACCGAGTGGGGCGCGGGGTTGGGTGGGTCGAATGTGTGACCGAGGAAGTGTCCTGACACACAGCGAGCAGGTCGGAAGTGACAGCAAACGGTCCTCCCATCCCTGCGGAGGATGAGCCGGCCCTGCGCCGAGGGAGTGGGCCTCCCGTGGGGGCAGTTCTCTCCCGAGAGCAGCCGGTGGATAAAGGCTGCGCCGAAGGGCACTGCTTCAGAGCAGGCGCCCTGCCCAGACGAGACGCATCCTCCCCACGGGGAGCAGAGCGGGCCTTGGCGGTTAGGAGGAGATCGTGGGGGTCTGGAGCAGCCAGAACAAGGTAAGCCGACGTCCTTTCGGTATTCGCCTTTAACCAACCAAGCTGGTTTCCCTCGGGGGCTGCCACAAATTACCCGAGCGAGCGGAGCATCGTCGGCTCCCAGCCAGCCAGCCGGAGCCCTCCTCTTCGGCCACCTCCTCCTCACCCTGCCGCAGCCCAAGCTTCGGCTCCCAGGAGCCTCCTCCGGGCTGCCTTTTCCCTGTCTCTAGCTGACCGATCACACCCATCACCAGGGGATTTGAGTGAGGCACAGAATTTAAGGGGGCAACGAGACACTCAGTAATGAAGATAAAAGTTTTAATGCACTACCTTTAAAATTCAAAGTTAAACGCAAAAAATTCCAAGATGAACTCCGGGGAAGGGACTGCTGCTTCCCCGCCCCGGCTTTGCTCACGGAGGCGGCGGGGACGCTGTGGCGCTTGGAGGAGACGGAAGGTGAGCGCTTACATAATCGCCCCAGGTTGCAAAGCTCTGCATTGGAACCGCCGAAAACACCCCACGGAAGTAAGGCACAAAAGGAACCGGTGATCCCTTAATTAGGGCTTAGGAACCCAGTCAGAACTGGGTTGAATATAAATACCTTAAAGGACCCACAAGTAGCAGGAAAGGGCTTTTGAAATGGTTTTGCGAAAGGAGGATGCCTCTGAACTTGGGGACGCCTCGTTCCACGCTGGCCTGTCATGAGCATTTCCTGGTATTGCAATGCAGTCTGAAATTGCAATGATAAAAACACCTTTAATAAGGATCACACTCCATAATTTACAGTGCTTCTCCCCCTATCTTACCTCAGACACTCTGCTAGGCCAGACACTCTGCTAGGCGCTGGCTAAAAGCGCCTTTTAATCGTCATTATCCCCTGGAACCATTTTTATGCTGATCTTGTACTGTTCGCTGTCCTTAAGGTTAAGAGAGGGGACAAACGGCGCATCTAGCCCAGGTTTTGGAGATGGCCTGGTTATATTCCAGATTGGGACGAGGCCGGCCACTAGGTCGACGATTGCCAGATTCCTTAAAGGGTTCCTTAACTAAAAACTTTCTTTTGTCTTACGCAGGCCAGTGAAAATGAGGTAAAGAGGACGAGCAAATAAATGGAGGAGGAGATCAGGAAACTATTGTTTAAATTTATGTGCCTTTTCTTAAAAAAAAAAAAAAATCTTTGGAAGCTTTGGGTGTGGCTAGTCCTCCAAAAGATCAGGAAAAAAGGTGAAATTTGTTGGAGCACTTGCCGGATTCCTGCCCTGCTAAGACGAGTTTGCTTACCTTGAGGGGCTATTAACTCAACATTCTGCTTAACATAAAAGGGGAAAAAAATGGGGAAGTGTGGACATTGTGGGCCTTGTCAGGCAGAGCGCACCGCAGACCCCTGAGCTGTTGCATGCCTTCTCTCCCCGGCTTTAACTGTTCCTCTCTGTAGCCAGAGGAGGGCACTATTGCTACATAGAATCCATTTTGACTTTTGGGGAGGCGGGGTGGGGGAGGAAGAATTTTAAGAGCTGTAGAGAATGCTTGGATCCAGTAAAAAATATGCATGATTTTCCATGTAATTTTAATGGGGAAAATAGATTATTATTAAGAACTTATGGATGTCTATTTGATTAATGACCCATTGAACCAGAAAAGGGAAGTGAAGGTGTTTCATACCTGTCTTTGTTATCAAGGATGAAAATAGCAAGAACATAATAGCTAAGTGATCATAAATATCAGCACGATATCCCTAAATTATTTAGGACACAACTAGTTAGGACTTTTTCTCCTAGGAATGTGTGTGCTGAGACCTAGTAACAGGGAAGAATAGGTCTGATTTATCCTAAACACCTGCTTTTTTATTCATTGCAAACGTAAACCCTTTCACTAATATTGGGACAGTTAAACGCAACTCCATCTCACCAAAGAAATCTGGCATCAGAGGCCCTCCATGATACGCCTCAACAGACTTTTCCAATTTTATTTTTGACACTCCACTCCAGCCACCCTCTGTTTCAGGCTCATCGAATCAAACCCCCACACTTCCCTAGCAGTTCCTGCCTCTGCCTTTGCCGCCCTCACCTCCCACTCACTTGCCCCTTCACGCACTGGAAATCCTACCCGTTCTTCAAGGTCCAATTCAAATGCTGACCCTTTTGTGAGTGTTACATGTAGCTCTTACTCTCTCTAGTGGAAGTATTTATGCAATAAAATGAGGACCTCTTCTGTTCCAGATACTGTCGAGGCATTCACAAATGATGAAAACGCAGGGAAACAGATGGCGCTACAGGAAATGTCATAAACGCTGTAATCAGAGTAAGCATGGGAGGGAGGGTCTGGGAGCTTCGACCAGTGCTTCCCGGGGCGGCCAGAGGGGGCAGGGAAAGCTTCCTGCAAGAGGTGGTACTTGAACTAGCATTAAAGGTTAAGGAAATCTGGATGATTGAAATAGCCCCTTAACTGGCTGACTTGTAGATTACAGCGGAGGAAGGGAAGAGGTAGTGAAAGATAGGACTGGGAAAGTAGGCAGGTGCCATCGTACAGAGGGAGTTGGACTTTATTCAGTAAGTCATGGGGACTTCTTTCATGGGAGTGATTTAAAGTGGAGGAAGTACTGGATCAGACCCTATTTAGAAAGGTTGCTCTGGAGGCAGTGTCGTCGACAGGGTTGAATGGCAGGCAGACTTAGGAATTTACGCCACTCTTCAGATGGAATGAGAAGGGCCTGTATCTAAGTAGGAGTGGACATGGGAATTCCCGGGCGGTCCAGTGTTAGGACTTGGAGCTTTCACTGCGGTGGCCTGGGTTCAATCTCTGGTTGGGGAACTAGATCCTGCAAGCCGCACTGTGCAGCCGGGGAAAAAAAAAAAAAAGGAATGGACAGAAAGGGGCAGATTAGGCCCCCATAACACATTGTTTGCAACTCTTTTGGAATGTGTGGCTTTCTACCTTATATTGTGTTCTATTTATCTTCCCTAGGAGACTAAGTTCCTTGAGATCAAGGTTTTAAAATTCATATCTTTATTCCTCATATCACATGGCCTTGTACATGATAAGCTCTTTGTCAGTATAAGTTGACCGAGGAGAAGGAATGAATGGCTGAAATTTTTGATCATGAGAATCTACTTTTTTGTTTGTTTTTTTTTTTTTTTCTTGCGGTACGCGGGCCTCTCACTGTCGCGGCCTCTCCCGTTGCGGAGCACAGGCTCCGGACGCGCAGGCTCAGCGGCCATGGCTCACGGGCCCAGCCGCTCCGCGGCACGTGGGATCTTCCCGGACCGGGGCACGAACCCGTGTCCCCTGCATCGGCAGGCGGACTCTCAACCACTGCGCCACCAGGGAAGCCTGAGGATCTACTTTTGAAGTGCTCTATTATTGCCCTTTGGTCTCAAAAGTCAGTTGGATGACATCTTTGTTTAACATATTAGTAAATTCGTTGTGGGTAGTTTATAAATTTTGAAAAGATAAGATTTCTCATGGAAACCTCACCATTGGTTACCATTTATGGGTACATACTTTAGAATGTTAAATGATTCTGACGGTCTGTACTTTTTGAGTTCACCACTTGAGTGTGTGTGTGTGTTTTAAGATTTTTGAAGGAGGAGGATGATAGCTCTGCACAGCTTTTATAAAAGCAAACTCCTTAAGACCAAATGTCCTTTCATAACAAAAGCTGCAGTGAACTCAATCTTCTTTGTTCATACAAATCCTCACAGGGTGTGGTGTTTTAAAAAATTCTTTGTTCTTGGTTAAAATGCTGACAGAAAAGCATCCTGAGATCCTTTTGCCCTTTTGGGCACTTGAGCAGGGTGAGTCCCAGCTCATGACTACAGAGCTCAACCAGCCAGGCTCTATTTCTCCTCACAGAGGATGCCAGGCATTCTCGGACTCATGAGGGCTAGAAGCATGATGTTACACTCTCTAGCTAAAGGTACTTTGGAAAAAGACCTTGAGAAGAGGTGCACTTGATTATTCCCTTATTTATTAGCATACTAACAGCTTCAAGTCTCCTTACAGCTTGCAGAAGTGAAAGCTAACATGGGAAGTTTATTTCAGAGTCTTTCTTTATTCCTCACATGCACTTGGCTCCAGCATCTTGCAAAAGTGACATATCTTTAGCAAAGTCAGAGAACACAGGATTAAACTCTGACCCAAAGTGAGTTTTATGGGTAGAAGTATAGCTACCATTGGAAAGTTGGTTGAATGAAGTTTTACTCAGTGATGGAATTAAACATAGAGTAATATCATTCTCCCTACCTGGAGTTATCAGTTTTAAAACTCCTGCTTCCTCCTGATTTCCTTTCATAAATCTCTATCTCTTGAATGGTATAGAAAACAGTTATTAATATTATGAAGTTGAATTAGCCCCAGGTTCAAATAATCAAGTTTCTGGTAAAATTGCTATAAACCTTCTGTTCAAATTGGGTAGAGAAGAAGAAAAGACTTGGAAATTGAGTCTCTTACCTTCAAAATGATATTGGGATTCAGCTTCTTAATGCCTTAGTATTTAATTTATTGACTAAAAATAAAGGAAAATATTTCATTTAAAGTGATTTCCCTCCAGTGATCAGTTGGTCTTTAGTTGTAACTCTTCATCTTGTATTTAACCTGAAAAGCCACTGATGGATATGGGATAGTGCCTAAAACATAGCCATGAAACATGAGATTATTACTTCATGCACATATGTGTTTGCACACATCATACACTTTTTATTATGAGAATTTTCAAACCTATAGAGAAATAGAATAGTGCAATGAATGCCTACCTACCAACTACCTGGATTTAACAATTAACATTTTTCCATAAAACAAAACTGATTACATAACATGTGTGTTTACTTCGGCTCCCCCGCCAAAGTGAATATTTGCCTATATTACCACAGTTCCATTATTATACCTAATAGAGTCAATAGTAATCACCGAATCTCATCTAACAGCCAACTCATATTCAGGTTTCTCCTGTTGTGCCACCAGAAGATCAGCGATCTGAGAACTCGGTACTGTCACTCAGTTGATAAAAGTTAGTTAGCAGTATAGATTGGTAGCAGAATGGAACTTAAGCCAGCCAAATGTATAGTCATTATTTATTCATTTGGAAACATCACCCTCCTCAAGCTATGCTGACCTCCAGAGAAATTGAGTATCACCTGCAATCACTTGAGCCCCAACTTGGTCATCTTGGAGCTCTGACTCTACCAGAAGCTCCGTGGCTCTAGTACAGAGGAGAAATGCCATTGATAGAGGCCTTCAGACACTCTTGTAGATGGATAGTCAATTATTCCAACACCAATTATTGAGTAGTCCATCCTTTCCTCAACAGCTTAAAATAATACCACAGAACTATGAAAACAATGAAAGAAAATATGTGAAAAATAGAAATGTATTTTTGTATGTATTTTTATTTTTATATGTCTTTTTATCCTCTTAGGGAAGGGAAGGTTTTTCAAAGCAAGGCATGAAACGTTTTGACTACATAAATATTTGAAACATCTTTATGGCAAAAGACAAAATAAAATTAAAGAGTAAATGACAGGCTTCGAGAAAATGTTTGCAATATAGAATAACAAATAAGAGTTCCTTAATATGCTAATAGTGCCTACAAATCAGTAAGAAAAACATTAGAAACTGGGCAAAGGATATGAACAGACAAGTTAAAGATGAAATAGAAATGGCTTACCATATGGAAAGATGATTAAAGAAATGAAAATTAAAAGAAAAATGAGATACCTTGTTATTCACCTTCTGCTTGGCACAAATTGCAGAAGCTGATAGTATTTCATGTTGGTGAACACATGGGGGCAAAGGACTCTCAACCACTCTTAGTGAGCATGCAAATTGGTACAGCCTTTGAAAGGGCAATTTGGCATATATTATTATTATTATTCCACATTTCTGTTCTCCTCACTAGCTTATTACCTACTTGTGCAGACTGCGTCTGTTCCTGACTTCATTTCCTATTTTTGTGTCTGTTTTTTCCTAGATGGTGATACTTGTTCTCATCTCAGCCTGGTAGCCTGACCTTGACTCCTGAGTTCTGTGGTGCCTTCACAGCTACAAGTCATTCTCATACGAAATTTGAGTTTACCTAGTCTGCACCTTTGAGAGTTTTGTAACAATATGCAAATTCAAGTTACCATCATGTTGTCTTGCTGACTATCTCATGTGACAAGACCAACATTTGGGTTGCTTGCTTGTACCCTGGTTCTTCTGCCTATGGTTCCCTCTCCGGCCGTCAATCGCACACATGTGTCGTCACGCAAAAGCTATTTTGCCCTTTTTATTTGTCTTGTGAATGTCATCATTTGCTCCTTATAGTGTTGTGTATTGCTCAGTGATAGAAAACTTTCCGTAAATGTAAACTTGTGTAAGTTTGGGTGAGAATGGTATCCAAGCAAAAAACCAAGGAGGTAAATGATAGAAATGCAAGAAGAGTGAAGAGGTTAAGAAAGGTGGTGTCTATAGCAAACAAAATGAGAATTCTTGAAACGCTTGATAATGGTGAAACCAAGACCTCTGTAGGGCATTTTTGTGTGTGTGTTAATGAATCAGTAAAGAAAAATGAGAAAGCTATGAGGGCCAGTGCGTCAAGGGGCACACCAGAATCATTGAGAAAATCAGACATAACTTGAAATGCCAAAATAGAGAAAATGGAAAGAGATTTGCATTTGTGGCTTCTAAAACACAGAAGCCTGAATAAGCCTCTTTCCATGTGTATAATCTGGCAGTGAGCATCACAAAAATGCAAGTTTAAATTTTGATCTGGATGGAAAATTATAACATTTATCTTAATGGGTGGTTGGATAGGTTTAAGAACCGCTATGGTCTGTATGAAAAGAAGTGGCTGGCAGAGGAAGCAGATCACGAAGCCGCTGCAGAATATCCTGAAGAAACGGAGAGAGAAAAATGGCTATTTGCCTGAACAGGTCTTCAATGCTGATGAAATGGTCTTGTTCTGGAAGCGCATGCCTACTTGCACATCTATTGCAAAGGATGAGAAAAGGACCAGAGACTTCAAGCCTGGGAAAGAGAAGCTCAAAGTTCTTTGTTCCAATGCTTCTGGTGACTTTCTGACTAAACCCATGTTGCTGCACAGATTCCGAAATTCTTGCCCTCTTAAAAGAAAATGCCAGAAACGCTTTTCTGTGTACCTGAAAGGAAACCATAAAATATGGATCACTGAGAAACTCTTTTTGGACTGGTTTTTGGAGTGTTTTGTTCCTGAGGTCAAACAATATTTCAACCCAAAACATCTTGAATTCAAAGTGTTGCTGATTCTGGACACGGCTCCCAGTGGCAAAAGCGTGATAGTAAATGCTGATCTTTGTGTTGAAGTCGTCTCCATTCCCCCCAGTATGACTCCACTCCTTCAATCCATGCACTTGTGAGTATATTTGACTACCCGGCAGATCTTATGAGAGAGACATCAGAAGTTACTCTGAAAGTAGCTTGGCAAAATTTCTCCGTTTGTAATGCTTTAACTGTGGTAGAAGAATCAGTGAGAGAAATAAAACAACCAAACCTTAATGGAGCCTGGAAGAAACTTTGGAATGAGGTTGAAACTGATTCTGAAAGGTTCTTTCCAGTTGCGGAAAAAATTGAAAATGTTGTAGTATCTGCAAAACGTTTTGGTGGTGAAGGATTTGAAGACAGTGAATTAAGTGACATTGCTGAACTGTAGAGTCTCACCCTCAGAAGACAGTTGAGAAATATTTCAGAGATGTGATCACATCAGAAGTTGATGAAAGAGGTCAGTATAGGTTAACTTCCAGAACTCGAAGAAGGTTGAAGCACCCCCTCTGCAAATCAAATTGCCGTGATGATTCAGAGAAAAGCGATCCTTCGGTGGAATATTTATTGACCTTCAGGCAAGGCTCAGATGATTACCCATAACCCTATAGAGCAGTGATAAGAAACCTTGAAACAAAGGCCAGTAAGTGTTTTCTCTCTGCTTGCTTCAATAGGGAGAAGAGGCTGGACCATCGGGCTGTGTCATGCAAACCCATTCTACAAACAGCAGGCAGAAAGACCTCACACAGATAGTTGAACCTCGGGATTCAGACTGACAGCTCTGATGATGTGATGATCCACGTGCTGAAGGATGAAAGAAGTGGAGCGGGAGACTGAGCTTACTCATATTCAGACAAAATTCTGTTTTTTCCATTCTTTCCCTGTCACTACTGTGATGATCAGCATTTTCATTGATGCACGATATTCCTCACCTTGAGCTCCGAGAGAAATAGAAATGATTGCCCAACAATCACTATTGCTAATGTAAAATTAGTGAAATACCACCAAGCGTCACTTTACTTAGTGTTTTATTTCAGTGAACAAACCAATTGTCTGGGCTTTCATAATACTCTCCTCTCCCCCAATTTCCCCCCAAACCTTATATATTCCTCCAACACAAATTCCCCTACAATGAGGGTTTCAGGAACTCAACTCTAAGACCTAGGGAGGGGGTACTCAACTTGATTGGAAAATTTTGTATTCTTGATCCTGAAATTTATTTTAATTCTGTTTAAGCCTAACTTGCTATCTCAACCGAAAGGACACAAATCTTCTCCTTTTAATTAGTTTGGTATAAGTTAATTTGTTTTGCAGCAATTGTTTAAGGTCCTGAAAGGCAGTACATTTATAATGGATTCCTGGATTTACTTTGGCACCTAATCAAGGAGGAGAAGCTGCTAGAGTTCATTTCCATCCATCTTCTCTGTTCCCATATCTGCTCTTCCCAGTGATTTGAATGGTTGAATATCCTCTTCCCTAAAGATGTTGGAAATCCAGTAATGTCCCTCCCAGCCGGGAGGTCTGAAAGACAGGCTACCTATATCTGAGTTTGAAGTGATCCGAGAAAAGGGAAAAAATACAAAAGTTAAAAGGCTTACTTGCATAGTTACAGTTGAGATGACAGACATTCCTCAACATGTTCACAAGAGGCAGATGAGAGTTGAAAACCCTTTATAGGGTGATAGGGATCTAGTGACTTGCCACCGTGCCGTAGGAGCTTACACTCTTCTCTAAGCCACGGTGGTTTTCAACACTGACTGCCCATCAAAATCATTGTGGGGAGCTTCAAAAAACACAGATTTCTGGGACCTGCCCCTGGACATGCTGAGTCAGAGGTGAGGCCAGCAGCTGTTCATTTTGAAAGCTTCTCAAATGATTTTTTAATATAGTCATGGTTGCAAACCACTGCTCTAAGTTTACACATAATTATGATAGAAAATGTAATACAAGTGATAGTGGGCCCAGGGGCTAGGAAAACTTGATTCCAAGTTTCTCCTCTGCCACTAGTTCAGTGGATGGTCTTATTCAAATCACCCTACTCTTTCCTTATCTGTCAAAGGAGAGAATAGGACCACTTGGTCTCTGATGTCCTTCTATCTCTGACATTCTTACCTTGAGAGAAAGGTGCATCAGCCTCATTGGTTGATTTTGAGACTACCCAACCCCTTTCATAGAGACCAAGGTAAGTAGTAATATTACTGTCTTATACTGTTATCTTAAAAATTGTTCTTGTGGTTCAAGCTTTATCATGTTTTAGTCCCTCTCAGGAAAGAGAGTTAGGCATAGATGCCATAGAAAAAAGGGAAACCAATATAACATCAACTCTCTGAGAGGAAAGATAGAGAGTACCTCCTGTGAGTATTTCAATGTGATAACTGCTCTTTTTCTTCTGAGTTATAGGGTTTGCATTATGTATATAATGCATAGATATTGTGAGTAAAGCACTTTAACATTTTGTATCATTTGCATAAACCAAAGCAGAGAAATCTGTGTTAACTGTTTCAAGGTTCCATGGATGATCGGTGTACTCTTAATCATACCTAGAGGTAAATATTTTTAAGTTAATGATTATTTTACCGGCATAATCAGTAGTTCCATATGCTTTTTTTTTTTTTTTTTTTTTTTTTTTGGCTGTACGCGGGCCTCTCACTGTTGCGGCCTCTCCCGTTGCGGAGCACAGGCTCCGGACGCGCAGGCTCAGTGGCCCTGGCTCCCGGGCCCAGCCGCTCCGCGGCATGTGGGATCTTCCCGGACCGGGGCACAAACCCGTATCCCGTGCATCGGCAGGCAGACTCTCAACCTCTGCGCCACCGGGGAAGCCCCCATATGCTTTTAAAGAATGTAGTTTCTTGATAATTTTACCATTTATTGAGATTATTGTGTTGGCAATTTTTTTGTCTTAATTTGACCAGAATTAGACAAATCAAATTTTGAGTTGAATAGCATCCGTCGGGACCAGTTAGTATAAAATAATACAATGGGAAACTGACTATTGTATGATTTTGATTGTGGTAGGAATGCCTAGACTTTGGCTTGATATATGGAAACATTTGTCTAGGTCCCAGGCCATTTGAAATAAAATATTGGGATAGATCTAATTCTTGTTTAAGGCAATATCCAGTTAAAATAATCTAAAAAGTATCATTGATGAGGGTAAAAGAACATTTTAATATGGTTCAGTTTAACAAGGCAGCAGAACTTATAGGAGGATGTGAAAGTTGGTTTAGGCTAAGTGGTAGAAATAGAAGTTAACGACACCAGTGCCATGTACATGGGTGTTTCTTTTTTCTTTTTTAAGTTAAGAATAGTCCCTAAAATTGAAAAATTGAAATTTCTTTTAGTATATTTTATACACAGTTTGAGCGGAAAGAATCTTTCTGTTGTCAAATGGTTCAGGTAAATTCTTGTGGTCAATATTATGAAGTGCATGGTAATTTCCTTCTTTACAGATATTTAACAACTGGCAAAAAGAGAAAAAGAAAGAAAAAAGGGGTAGAGAGAAAGGACAGTCCAGGTTGCTGAAATTTGTAGAAAATATTAGAAAACTGGCATTACATTAAAAAAGAGCTTTTTGTTTACTTAAAATCTTTTAAGATCAAAATGCAGAGAAGGCTCTTTAAACTACACATTTGGATTACATAGCTGCCGGCCCCTGAATGCTAATAAAGGGCTTCTACAGTGTGTATAGTCTAAGAGTGTGTGGGTCATGTTTGTGCTGTGAAATACATTACTCACTGAACTTTGCATAGTTTTTATTACCTTTTAATGGCCTTTGATGTCAGTTTGTTATGGTTGTTTTTCTAAGAATTCAGAAATAAATATGATGTGCTATGAACAGAATGTATATGTTCTTGGAACCATAAAATCAAGTAGAAATAGATGAAAGGATTAATAGTACATTTCATTAGCATGAATAACAAATATTGAGAAATTAAATATGAATCTAGTGTGCTTGAGACACTGCACTTCATTTTTCTTGCATTACTACATAAAGCCAAAGATATAATTAACCTATCATTGCAAACAGCCAGAGTTGGCTTTTGATTAACTGGCCCTGGTATGATGAGTGCCCTAATGACAGGAACATGGGAGTTAGAGTTAGGGCTTTGCCAATGGCTTCTTGTCTGCCCTGGGCTGGGGACTCCCTCTCTTTGGGTGAATGGTGCTTAGTCCTGGCAGGATAGCCCTTGGCCTATTGGGGTGTGAGAAGTCAGCATGGGCCTAGGCTTTGGAATCAGACAGATCTGCCTACTTTCAATCCTGTCTCTCCCTGCCAATTACCAGCTATGTAACTGTGGCCATGTTTTTAAACCATTTCAAACTTGGGTTTCTAATCTGTAAAACAGGGTCGAAAATACTTGCATTATAGGATGCTATGAGATTGTATGAAATGTTTAGTACAGTGCCTGGCACATAGTAAGCGCTCAATAAATTGTTGCTATTATTATTATTATAACATGAATAATCATTGTAGAACTAGAATATGATCGTTTACTCTTTGCCAAATTTTACCATTTTGATATTTTATCTAATTTCCCTCAAAATAAGTTATGCATGATGGTTTTAAGAAGAGAGAATGACTAAAAATTGATGTTAAATATTTTTCTTTGTTTGCTTATGAGAGATACCTGAAACAATAATTCCTCCGTCCCTGTTACACCTTGACCTACAGAGATTCTATATATTTATAATGTGCTTATTTATTTAAATAGTGATTAGAAGTAATGACTTTTCTCACATGGATGTATTCCTATTCTTTAGAAACTAATTCATCCATTTGATCCCGCTTTTAAGATAATTACGTCACTCTGTGTTATAGGAGCCAAAGATAAAGCTATATAGGATCTACTTTGCTTAAACCACAAAGTATTAGCTCAGCTGCCTTTGAGAAAAATTGGATGTCTAAGTAATCTTAGTAGGTGAGAACAAGACAATTCCTTATAACTAGCTTCTGAACTTCCTTGTATTTCATGTATTCTATGTTGGCAATCAAGAAGTTTGAAATAGTGGTATTCAGCATTCTGAGTATTCATCATAACTCTGACGCTATGTGTGCTGAGCAACAGAACTGTAATTCAACTTAATTAACCCTAATTCAACTGTAATGTTATAACTCACATCCCAACATTTTAAGTGTTTTAATTTGGAGTCTTTGGTGTTCTAGTATATTTATCTAGTTGTCTTTGGCATTCAGCATCTTGCTGCTTAACTAACTTTCCTTATGCACAATTCTGATTCTGGTACTTTCTTGTTCAAAGATCATCAATAGCTGCCCATTGTCTATATATTCCATTATTTAACCTTTAAGTCCAGGCCTAATCCCAGTGTACCTTAACCAGTTTTATCTACCAGTGTTCTCTTTTATGCAATATATGTGATAGTCCCTCTCTTCCTCAGCCCTATCTAAGTACTAAAGATCTTCCTGGCCTATAGCTCAATCCTGATCTCTTCAGCTTGTCAGTCTTGGATGGGTAAGATCAGAAATCAGATTATCTGAAGCCAGAGTGCCTGAGATGAGCCTACCAAGCTGTAATCTCCTTCCTGTTCTCCACCATTGCAAACACCTAGAGCTGGCTTTTGATTATTTGGCAGTGGTATGATGACAAGAACATGGGACATAGAATGAAGGCTTTGCCACTGGCTTCTTGTCTCTCACTGGCTGGGGACTCTCTCTCTCTTTGGGTGAGTGGTGCTTAGTCTTGGCAGGATAACCCCAGTCTGTAGGGGTGAGTTTCTTCTTTTTTTTAAAAAAAAATTTTTTGTGAGTTTCTTCCTAAGCTTCCAACCTACTAAATTAGGGCATCCTCACTGAACCTTATCCCCCTGGCCAGGGGCCTTGAACGCTACCCACTTAATTTTGGCTCTGAATACAAATCTCCTTGTTTAGGGCCCTGAAACAATTAATTGGAGATCTAAACTACATTCTTAGGTTCTTGCCAGCTTCATCTCAGAATATCATCACATAAATACTATCTTTATTTACCATTGGGCTTCAGATTGCTCTATCCATTCTTTTGCATGTGAATGCTAGCCTGGAAGTAGTTAAGTTTACCATTCCCTAGATTTGGCATCTAGAGCTGGACCTGGCAAACTAAGGCCCGTGGGCCAAATCTGGCTCAACTCATTTACGTATTGTCTAAGGCTGCACTACAATGGCAGAGCTGAGTAGTTGCAACAGAAACCATATGGCCTGCAAAACCTTAAATATTTACTATCTGATCCTTTACAGAAAACTTTTGCTGACCCCTGACCTAAAGTCAAGTAGTTCCCCTGCCATGTTGTTGCTTATTCTTTGATAATTCCTCATTCCTCATGCTGTCAACCAATAACCCCCCAGAATCCCAGTTCATTGAGACTATGAAGTAGGTTCCAACCCACTGAAACTACTCACTTTTAATTGAATTTCCCTGCTTCCTCTTTGTCACCTTCCTAAGAAGTCCTTTCTCTGTGTTTTACTTTTTAGTGAAAGAGATGCCATAGTCCTAAAGACTGAGTAGCCTTATTATGTCTTTTAATGTTACATCAGGTCCTAATACGATAGTCTTTCAACATTGCCAAGATTTTTCAACATGACCTTCCAATAGCTCTAAGATTAGGCCTTTCAATTCTTCAGTGTCTCTAATATCAGGTCTTCTGAGCTACATAGCTTCCGATATCTCCAATTGCCAGATCTTCTAAATGTTACAATATCCATGTCTTCTACTCTCTGGCTTGCAGCATCTCCAGTGCTAATGTTTTTAGTCTCCTCAATATCAGAGTCATTAAAAGTCTGGGTCTTCTAATAACTCAAAAAATCAGTCTTCAAGTTCCAGGTCTTGTCTTTTCAGGGGCCAGAGTTCTAACTTCCAATTTTTCTATGTTCCCAATCCTCCAATGCCTCCTAGCTACAGGTCTTCTAGAGTCCATTTATTTCATTGTGTCCAAGTCTAGCTCTTCTAATATCTTCCAGCACATAAATAATTCAGTTCCTACAATTTATAGTATCTTCTAAATCCTGATTTTACAATGTCTTGTCATCACAAGTTCCTCTAATGCCCAAGTCTTTCCATATCTCCAAGAGCCTGCTCTTCTAACATTCAGGTGTTCCAACATCCCCAGTGTCTGAATAACTAGGTCTCTCTTAATATCCCGATCTTTTAGTGTCCAGTTGTCCTAATGTTCAGGGCTGCCAACACTCTTGACTTCCAACATCATGAAAAGTACATCTTCCAAATTCTATGTCTTTTAACATGAATATGTCAGTATCCAGGTTTTCTAGTGTCTCCCAATATCCAGGGATTCTGATTTAAGATTTCTAAATGTCTAGGTCTTCTACTGTCCATACCTTCCAATGTTTAGGGCTTCCAAGGTACAGGACTTGCCATGTCTCTAGTGTTCAGGGCTTCCAGTATTCATGGCTTCCATATCCATTAATTCCAACACTCAGGGCCTCCAAAGTCTCCAATGTCCAGAATAACGAATGTCCTCAAAATCTAAGTCTTCCAATGTCTCCAACATCCTGTGCTTCCAATGTCTCCAATGTCCAGGGTTTCCAATGGCGCCAGTGTCAAGGTCTTCCAACGACTCCAAGTCTTCCAGCAAATCCAAGTCTTCCAACTAATTCCAAGTCTTCCAACAACATCAAGGTCTTCCAGCTAACCCAGTCTTCCAGAAACTCCACGTCTTCCAGACAATCCATGTCTTCCACAAAATCCATATCTTCCAGGAAAATCCATGTCTTCCAACAATTTCAAGTCTTCCAGCCAATCCACATCTTCCAGAAAAATCTATGTCTTCCACCAAATCCAAGTCTTCCAGCTAATTTACGTCTTCCATAAAAATCCAAGTCTTCCAGTCAATCCATGTCTTCCAGAAAGAAATCCAGGTCTTCCTCTCAGTCCACGTCTTCCAGAAAAACCTACGTCTTCCATCAAATCCAGATCTTCCAGAAAAATCCATGTCTTCCACCAAATCCAGTCTTCCAATCAATCTACATCTTCCAGACAAAATCTATGTCTTCCACTAAATCCAGGTCTTCCAATAAAGCCACGTCTTCCAGAAAATTCATGTCTTCCACTAAATTCAGGTCTTCCAGCAAACTTATGTCTTCCTAGAGATTAACGTCTTCCAGAAAATTCATGTCTTCCAGTAACTTCCAAGTCTTCCAGCAAATCTATGTCTTCCAAATAATCCAGGTCTTCCGGACAATTCGGGTCTTCCTGAAAATCCATGTCTTCCAGAAAAGCCATGTCTTCCAGGAAATCCATGTCTTCCAGTGACCTCCAGGTCTTCCAGCCTATCCAAGTCTTCCAGAAAAATCCATGTCTTCCATCAAATCCATGGCTTCCAGACAATCCACGTCTTCCAGCAAATCCTTGTCTTCCAACAAAACTGTGTCTTCCATCAAATTCATGTCTTCCAGCCTACCCATGTCTTCCAGAAAATCCACGTCTTCCAGAAAATCCATGTCTTCCAACAAAGGTGCGTCTTCCAGAAAATCCACGTCTTCCAACAAAGCGGCATCTTCCAGAAAATCCACGTCTTCCGACAAAGCCATGTCTTCCAGAAAATCCACGTCTTCCAACAAAGGTGCGTCTTCCAGAAAATTCACGTCTTCCAAAAAAGGTGCGTCTTCCGGAAAATCCATGTCTTCCAACAAAGGGGTGTCTTCCAGAAAATCCACGTCTTCCAAAAACACCACGTCTTCCAGAAAATCCATGTCTTCCTACATCTCCAGGTCTTCCAGCATCTCCAGGGCTTCCAGCATCTGCTCGTCTTCCAGCATCTCTGTGTCTTCCAGCATCTCCACGTCTTCCAACATCTCCACGTCTTCCAGCATCTCCATGTCTTCCAAACAACTACTCAGTCTTCCAAAAGCAGGCTCAATATCCACGTCTTCCAACGTCTCCAGTGTACCGGTCTTCTAACATTCAGGTCTTCCAGTGTCTACGATATCCAGGTATTTTAACATGTTCCATAGTCCAGGCCTTCTGACCTTTCCCCAGGTCCAGACGTTTTCAAAATTAGTCTTCCCAAGTTCGAGCCTTTCCATGTTCAGATTTTTCCATAGACAAGCCTTCCAACGTAAATATTTCTGCTTCTAGTAGAATTAGCTTCAATAAATTGAATAGGGCATTCCTTCGTATAGACCAGATCTTATGGATCAACTGTACTTCAGCTTAATAGTGTTTTTGCTACTAGGAAATGTGCATTCATTCTTTACAACTTTTAAAGATAGTGTTCATAAAACAACTTCAATAGAATAAACACATAGATGGGATTGCTGTGATAAATTTTGCTAATTTACTAATGCTCATATATTTTATACAGTCAACTCTGTTTAGGTACAAGTCAAATTCTTATTTTAATGAGAAAAATTCCTGTTTAGAGACTTTATTATTTTAGATAAAGCTGACATACAGTGTATTTATCCATTTTTTTATAACATCAATTTTTGTTGTTTGGTCTTATGAGACATAAATAATAATAATAATAACATTAACATAGCATTTACTATGTCCAGGCACTGTTCTAAGGTCCTTACATGCATCAACTCATTTAATCTTCACAAGAACTCATTGAGGTAGATACTCTCATCCCTGTTTTACAGATGAGGAAACTAGCACACAGAGGTGAAGTAACTTGTCCAAAGAACACAACTAATAAAGTACAGCACTGGGATTTGAACACAGCTAGCCTGTTTCCAGAGTCTATGACCCTATCCATTATGCCATAATATCTGCTATTGAAAATCAAGATGAGAATTAGAGGATCCGAAGCTTGATTGCTTCCATTTTATGTGTAAACTATTATAAGATCTTATATATAAATGGTCTCACTTTATCCTATCACCTTATCAGAACCTATTTGTGTTCCTCAAATCTCATTCCTCAACTAGCTACTATCATTTCCTTGCTCATGTATATGGAACTAGGCACAAACATTTCTGATATCATTTTCAGTTTGGGCAGAAATAACACAACGGAGCACTGAATTCAAGTACCCTTTGCTTTAGAATCATATTCATAACTCCATGCTTTGAGCACTGATGCCTGGAATTAAACTGTCCCATCTACTTTAATCCATTCTTCAGTTTGCACCTTGCTATCTAGACCATTTACCATTAGTTTGTTTCTGACCTCCAGGATCCACCTGCTTCTTCAAATATCACTGACATCCTGGATTCCTGACCACTGCCTTGTGTTTGATTAATGGTAACTCCAACTCCTTAACTCCCAGCTTGGTGACCTAGAGAACTAACTACTTGGTTCTCCAAGTCTCAGCTCCTACCAGGTGCTTCCAGCAACGTTGCTACCTGTGCCTCTGGCTGGCATGGCAAGCATTAATGCTACCTAATGAAATTATGGTTAGGCAAGGGACCTCTAAAGATCTAGAATCATCTATACAAGTGAATAATAATAATAATTGAAATACCTTCCAAATAAATGTCTAATGATTTAGTTTACAAAGTGCTGTCACTTCATTCATCCATCTCCATCCATCCATTCATTCTTTCATTCAACAAATATTTATTGAGCGTCAACTGTGTGACAGGCATATTTTAATGGAGCTTAAAATCATTTGGGGGAAACAGACAAAGTACAAATAATTGAACAATTATTTATCAGTTGTTGTAAAGCCATGAAGGAAAATTAAGTATAGGATGGTGTAAGAGTCCAGAAAGTTAAGAAAAGCATTCCTGAGAAAGTAACATATATGGTTGCTGGAGGATCTATTTTCTTATTTGATTATCAAAATAACCTTGTGACTAAGCTAAGACAGATGTTTTTCTATCACCTTTACCTAACTAGAGGTTAAACAGCAAGTACTAAAGACGGGCATGGGATCCACATATTTTGACTTTTTTTTTCTACTTCTCCATGCTGCCCTAAAATATATAGTAAATACAGTTTTGGCAATATATATCAAGGTATATGAAAATGTTGGTACTCTTTGACTTAGTATTTTCACTTCAATAAATTTACTCAAGGAAATGATCTAAAATATGGATAATTCATGCACAAAGATATTCCTCCCATAGTTATTTGGTGTAGTGAAAAACAGAAAAACCTAAGGGTCTAACTTAAAGGGCATGATTAAGTAAATGTGCTATTTCCATGTGATAGACTATTCTTCTATTAAAATATTTATGGTATGTTCATATTATATAATGTTAAATGAGAAATCAGCATATAAGATTATATGGAGTATGGTTGCAATTATTTTAAATATATATAATCAGAGAAAAATGACTAGAAATAAACACATTGGAGATTGTGAACTAATTATCTCTAGGTGGGTAAGATTATGTGTGATTTTTGTTTACTTCTCTATGTTCTTATTTTCTGTGAAAGTTCTTACAGTGTGAAAGTATTTTATATTCAGGAAAAATATTTAAATGATTGTGCATAAAATTCATCATTTAGTCATCTTTTTATTATACATGTAATCAAGTTTTACTGTTGAAAACACTTCAAAATGTAAGTAAGCAAAGTGAAAAAATTAAAAAAATAAACTCAGTACTCAGACAAACACTGTAAAATTTTTGGTGTATATGCTCTTCCACACTCTATGTATGTTTATTTTCTTTTACAAAATGGAATCATACTGCCTTTTATCCTATTTTTTCCACTTAATAAATTGTAAACATCTCTTCATGTCAGTAAACATGCATCTGTATTATAATCTTAATACATAACTTATTTACTTGGTCTCCTACTGGTGGGCATTAAATTCTTTCCAATTTGTTTTGTATTCTAAAAACTGCTGTGATGAGCACATACATTGTGTAAGTTGTGCAGAACACAAACTGTGTTGTCCCACGTGGTAACCCTGTACATGACTGTGTGCATAAATGTTCAGATATTACTTAGGGTAAATTCTGAAAAGGAGAGTTGCTGAGTCAAAGGGTATATGCATCCATATTGCTTATCATAGCAAAAAAATTAAAAGCAATCTGAATGTCTGACAGTTGGGGGTGGTTAACTAAAATTATGTTGCAACAATATGATGACATATTATGCAGCCATTTAATATTCAGAAGAATATTTACTGAAATGGGAATATGTTCACAAGATCTCAGTAGTGAGAGAAACAGGTCACATGAAAGTATGTATAATATTCCAATTTTGTAGAAAGAAAACTATATAAATGTCTTCAGAAAAATGACTGGTAGAATATACACTAAAGTATTAGTAGTGAAAGTCCAAAAAGGATTGTGGTATATTTACACAATGGAATATTATACAGCAGAGAAATGAAGGCACTACAGGTAAATAATAATAATAATATGGGTAGATTTTACTTCTATCATGTTAAATTAAGGTATCACGTCCCAGAAGACTACATATAATAGGATATTCTTTTTTTATTATTCAAAAACAAGTAAAACTGAAGGCTATATTATTTAGGTGTATATATATATTTGGGATTAAAAATATTTTATTAGAAATCAAAGGAATAGCAAGGAAAACTTCAGGATAATGGCCACTGGGGCTGAGGAAAGGGGGTTGGAATAGGAGGGGATCATAGAAGTAGGTGGAAGTTATTGTCAGTATTCTAGTGCTCAGATTTGATGGGTGGGTGGGTGGGTGGGTGGGTATTCATTCTATAACTAAAAACATATCATTGACTATTTAATGATTGTATGTCTTACAAAACAAAATTATCCTATGCATGTTATTCTATCTACAACTTGATCAACCCATACCTCTCATCCCCAGGTCAATAGAAAGTCATTGTAACAGCTAGTAGAATTCTATAGTAGGGTGTGCTATATACTTTATTCAACTCTTTCCACATGATACATCTTTAGGTAGTTAAGTTTTTTTTTCCTAACTATTACAGATAATGCTATAAAAAATGGTCTTTTGAATCTATCTTTTGCACATTTAGAAGTATTTTCATAGGCCAGTACCTTAGAAGTGTAATTGATAGATCAAAGGGTTTGAGCTAAATTGCCTCCCAGCATGCTGGACACTACTATTCTTTTTAATTTTTGTCAGCATTTGGATGAAAAATCGAATCTCATTCCTTTATTTTTCCTTAATCGCCAGTGAAGTTAAGCACCGTTTAGTATATTTATTAGCTACTTGTATTTCTTCTGTGGGAGATTGCTTGTTCATATCCTTTGCCTATTTTTTCTGTCGAGTCATTTGCCTTTTTTCCTTCTTGATTTGTAGGAGGTCTCTGGATATTAGAGCTGGTATCCTTTTGTCTGCTATATGCTGTCAATGTCTGTCATTTGTCTTTTTAAAAGTTTATTTATGATGGTATTTGACATAGATTTTAATTATGTAAAAAGGCAAACATTGTAATCTGTTGTTTACAGTTTCTTGGTTTTTGTCTTAGATTTAGGTAGGCTTCTGTACCCCAAATTATTTTCCTCTACTAGTTTATATATTTTTATAACTTAGTGCTTTAATCCATATATGTTGTGTATGGTGGAAAGTAGGAAAATATGTTTATTTTTTCAGAAGAGATAGCTAGTCTTCCCAACTTATTTATTGATTGAATTATATCTGCACTGATTTGGAATTCTCTCTGTGGGTATGCTGCTTATGTTTCTTTTCTATTCAATTTTTGTCTATTACTGAGCTAGTACCTCACTGCTTTAATTATTGTAGCATTGTAATATATTTTTGAAATCTGTCCCCCCTTCATTATTCTTTTTTTTCCTAGAATTTACTTGGCTGTTTTTGTACATTTTCTTTTTCCAGACAAATTTTAGAATCAACTCATCAACTTCTGTAAAACAAAAAAAATCCCTGGAAGTGCCTTGGACCTTTCGAGTAATGTGTTAAAATTGGCATCTTTACAATATAGAGTTTTGCATTTATCTTGTATACAGGCATCATATTAAACTCAGTTCTGTGGGGGGTTTTCCAGTTAGTTATCTTGAATTCTTAGATATGCAATCATGTCAGCAGTAAATAATGAAACATTTGTCTTTTCCTTGCTAATGCTTACATCTAATTTTATTCGTTTTTAGCACATTGGTAAAGATCTTATGACTTCCAAGACAGTGCAGATTTATATGGCTTAATAAAGAGTAGGCATCCTTCTCTTGTTTTTGACCTTAATAGAAATAACTCATTGTTTCACTCTAAAATATGATTATTGCCATTGTTTCTGATAGATACCCTTTTTCAAGTTATGGAAATGCCCTTCTGGTCTTTATTCCTGATTGACTTATAGTTTTGTCAGGAACGGATATAGAATGTTATCAAAGACCTTTCCTGGTATCTGCCAAGGTGATAATATTGTTATTCTTTTTAATCCATTAATGTATTAATTACACTAATAGATTTCCTAATGTTGATCTATTCTTGCATTCTTGGAATAAAACTGACTTGGTAGTGATGTTTTGACTATATTGATATTTCATTTAGAATATAAATCTCTGTATTAATAAGTCCCTAGAGCAGTGCCTCCTTACCTTTTTCAAATCATGGCAATTAAAGCAAATGTGTATTTTCTTTTTGTTTGGTAATATTATATCATATTTCTACATATTAAATCAAACTTGTTAATTGTTATTTAGATTTTCCCTTTTTAACTGCTTGATCTAATTTTTCAGATAAAAGTATGTAAAATCTCCCACTGTTGTTTTATCACAGCCTCCTATTTTTAACCTTTTCTGTTTTACATATTTGAACTTCTTTTTCATTGTGTTAAATTTCATGATTTTCTTATTGCATTGTGTTAATTCACAACATAAAGAAACCTTCTTTAACCCATTTAATGCTTTTTGCCTTACATTTCTTCCCCCCCCACTTGATTTTTGTTAGCATTTGTCTGGTGTATCTTTATCCACTCCCATATTTTCAACATTTTTGTGTTTTGTTTTAGGTGTATCTTTTCAAAACAGCATGTGATGCAATTTTTTTTAAACTTCATCTGAGAATGTCTGCCTCTTAAGTCATAATTAAACCCTTTACATAGATTACAACTGTAAAATATTTATTAATAATTCTGTCAATTAATTTTTGTTTGTTTTTTTTCTTCTTCCTAGATTTGTCGAAGTGTGTTTCCTCCTTTTTCCTATATAGTGGTTTAGGAGTTTGAAATATAGCTTCTAAGAGTGGTTGCACTGATATATACATGTTTTAGTTCATGTATTTTTATATTGTTAAAAATATGTTTAAGGTGAGCATATAATACTTTTGTAATAAAAAAAAGCATCTGCTTTTAAATGTGTCCAGTATTTGCTCATTCCTTACCAGTCTCATTCTCCTTGCTCAGACTCTCATCATCTAGATTTTATATCCTTCCACAAGCCTCTCAGTCTCTCACTATACCTGTCCATCTTGTATACTGCTACCAGATCATCTCCTTAAAATATAACTTTCTCCATATAACTCAATTCCTAACTAAATCTAAACTCCTACACCTGACATCCAAGTCCTCCATGACCTTATCCCTATAACCATAACCGTTCCTGTTCTCTACTTGACCATGGACCATCTATTCCAGGCAGGCTGGTTTCCTCACTCCTTTATAAATCAGCATTTGTTCCTTCCTTCACTTTCAATTATTTTGTTCCCTACTTTTTCCCTATGTTTTCTTGGAGTCCTACCCAACCACAAAGAGTGTAGATACCTGTCTTAGAAGATAAGTTATTTTTCTGTCATGATAGTTTTCCATTAGGGAAGACCTACGTCTTCAGGGATGCAACATTCTGGTCACAAAACTATGGGAACAGACTTCATTTTTGGCCAGGAAACCTTAAAGCATTTGATGTCTATTGAAGAGGGACAATTTTGACAGTGTCCTAAAATGCTTTAACATTGAGATTGATATTAACCCCTCACCCAAAACAAAGGTTTCTTTACAGTTCTTCCTTAATAACAGTGCAGGACAACATCAATGTAAACCTTTCCCCAGTTTCTGTAGTTTCTGGATCCTCTCTAACAGAGGATAGTCAGTCTCTCATTTCCTTGA
This sequence comes from Physeter macrocephalus, assembly GCF_002837175.3. Classification (NCBI taxonomy): domain Eukaryota; kingdom Metazoa; phylum Chordata; class Mammalia; order Artiodactyla; family Physeteridae; genus Physeter; species Physeter macrocephalus. The sequence goes on from NC_041234.1 coordinate 110,706,070, forward strand.
GAGTTATTTGGGGGCATGTCAGCATTTAGTCCATGACCTTAAGCTCCTCTGGAAGTTTCTGTCAGCTGCTCCAGGCCTGATTCCTCAACAGAGCCTTTGCTTCCATTTCAGTCAGTGTGACCCTTCCTTCCCCAGAATGGAGCTGGGAATGGGGCCCCAAATCTCTAGGCACTGAGGAAACATTTTCTTATCAATGCCAAGAAATAATCATTCATCTACAGTGCTCCCACTCCAAAAGACAAGGTCTTTAGCATACTTTGTACTTTTATTTCCCTTACGACTTCCTCCAGATCACTCTGCCCCCAAAGTTCCTAGAAGGGAGTACAGCTGTAAGCAATGCTATCCTCATGATGTGGTGTTCTCTGGATCAACAAAGCTGAATTCTTGATGAACCACTGCCCCTTTTCTAGACTTCAAAATATTTTTGGTTGTTTACACTATGCTCTTTTTACTTTATGACTTTAACTTAATAGTTGACTTAATTTCATAACCACATTACCAGTAATTATTGAGACAATATGTTTTCCTGGTTACCATTGTTAGCACCAAGTCGTCTCCCTTCTTGCATGCATTTCTCATTTTTAGTGAATAAAACACATTTTCCCTCCCTGGAGTGTGGTATAAAGTCTCAGCTTTTTCATATCGCAACCAAGATTCTCTTGGGTACCTAGATCACCAGGAACATATAGGTGCAAAAGTCCACACAGGTCCTGACATGTCTAAACTCACTACAGCAACCACCTTTTTATACGTGGGTCTTAATGTCATTCCTGAAGAACACAGCAAAATTGGTGCCTCCATTTTGAACCAAGCTCAGCATCAGAAAGTTTCCATCCTCATGAGCAACGTGAAAAATGAGGACGAGCTCGGGTGTTCATGCTATATCTGCCCCCAAGTCCCCAGCAGGTGAGAAAGCCCACAGATTCAATTTAATATCCAGACTCAGATGGTTCTAATACAGAGTTTGTCTGAGGATTGTGATCATATTTGCATTTTGTATTGCCTGCTTATTTTATGTCATCCCTGGTGAGTATTGTCATGGACATTTGGCCGTTCACAGACTCCATTGGTTCCAGGAGACCAAAATCACTTTTTTAATGTTCAAATTTTCATAGACCAGTGGTGATGACTTTACACTGACTCTTATGCCACAACTCAGACACCTTTGAAAGTGTCCTTGCTTCCTCCAGGAACAGGATGTTTCAGGCTGATTTTAAAGTGTGCTACTATCTAAGGACCCCAGTTCCTTTTTATAGAAAAACTAAGAGACCAAACTCAGGATGCTAAGAGTGGAAATAGTTTCACATGACTGCTTGGGGTAGAACACAGTAGCATGGTGGCTACTATTCACTTTCATGATGAATCAAAAATATTACTTTTTTTCCAAAATACACCCAAGTTCATGTTATTGCTTTTAATCCACTGTTTCTTTTTATCTGGTTTAATGAGGGCTTATTAATCCAATTTTTCAGTTGTGTTTTTAAGCTACTAATTTTTTTTCCTTTTCTACTGGCTTTATTATACCATGATAGGTGTTATAAAACGATGAGTTCAAATGACAGCACTGGAAGCCTTATATTTCTTTGAAAAGACCACAATTCACATGTATACAATGGAATATTACTCAGCCATAAAAAGAAACGAAATTGAATTATTTGTAGTGAGGTGGATGGACCTAGAGACTGTCATACAGAGTGAAGTAAGTCAGAAAGAGGAAAAACAAATACCGTATGCTAACACATATACATGGGATCTAAAAAAAAAAAGGTTCTGAAGAACCTAGGGGCAGGACAGGAATAAAGACGCAAACCTACTAGTGCATGGACTTGAGGATATGGGGAGGGGGAAGCGTAAGCTGTGACAAAGTGAGAGAGTGGCATGGACATATATATATACTACCAGCTCCAATAAAGATGTTAAAAAAAAAGGCCACAATTTGTGTAGCTCCAGACAATCTCCATCTCCATCTCCAGTGATCTGAAAAGAAAAATCTCCACCCCCACCAAAGGAATCCAGAAGTGTGGGACATGAATAGCTCAAATAGATTATCAAGCAGTTGTCTAAAAGTTATCATTAATGCTTTATTTTTACGGGAACTAGTGTTTTTCTGTTGTTGCAGGCAGCTCTAATGTTGAGCTCCAGTTTCTTAAAGGCTTTTAGATAAATACAGATATTTATTATCTCAGTACTGTACCAGTGCATCTTTGCAAATAGCAAGTAAGAATATCAGAAAATGTAGCCAATATAAAAAATCATCAGACTTAAATTTTATCCAGAAAGTTCAAGTGGGCTTATTTCTGTACTCCTGTATAATTCACAATTTTGTTTGTTTACTATAAGCACCAAAACATAAAATGCCAGAAAATTAAGATAGCAAACTTCAATTGCAATTTTATGTCCAAGTCACATTTACTTACCCTCCTTTTTCTCACCCTCCCCTGATTCCCACTAATCCAAGTAGTGACATTCTTTACATGGTTTCTTATTAAAACAAGGACAAAACAGCTATTTAAAGTTTTAGTGCAAAGATCAACATGGATTAAGATGTCTCATTTCAGTAAGCCCGATTTTGAGTTCAGTGGTAACTTGATCACTACAGAAAAGATATACAAAGTCACTCTTTTCTGGGTTACTTTGCTGATAGGGCCTGTATTGCTTCCTTATTGTGGTATAACAAACTACTTCAAAATACAGTGGCTTAAGTTGATAATCTTTTATTATCATGAGCCTATGAGTTAGCTGGGCATGCCTTCTTATCTTTGCTAGACTCACTTATGTGTCTGCAGTCAGCTATGGGTAAGTTAGGAAGCAGCTCTGCTGATCTTGGCTGGGTTCTCTTTCATATTTGGGAATTTGTTAGAATAATCAGTTGCCCATTTACATGGCGTTTCCTTCTCCATCAGACTAGCCCAAGTATGTTCTCACAGCATGGCAAACTTCCAAGAAGGAGAATAGAAGTGTGCAAGTCCTATTGAGGCCTGTAGATGGAACTGACACATTATCACTTCTGCCACATTCAGCTGGCCAAAGGGAGTTGCAATGGATCCCAGATTCACGGTGTGGGGAAATAAACTCCACCTTTTAATGGGAAGAACTGCAAAGTCACATTGCAGCAGGTATGGATATAGGGAGTGTATTAATGGTGGCTATCAGCTGTGGATGAGCTCTTCACTGTGCTCTTACATATTTGGGGTCTCTAGCCTTATGCTGCCCTAGGATGACCTCAGCTGGGACAACTGGGGTTTGTTCCACATTTTCTTGTTCTTCAGCAGTCTTGTTTTCAAGACGTGGCAGGGATCCAGGAAAGGATTTAGAAGGACTAAGCCTTTTGATGCCTAGAGATGGAACTGGCACATCATCCCTCTGACACATTCTATTGGCCAAAGCAAGTTACAGGGTGTTATCGACTGGATGTTTGTGTCCCCCTCCAAACTCATATGTTGAAACCTAATCCCCAAGGTGCAGGTATTTGGAGATGGGGCCTTTGGAAGGCGATTAGGTTATGAGGGTAAAGCCCTCATGAATGGATGTTTCCATTTCAGAGAATATATTCAAATAGAATCCCTGAATTACTGAAAATTGTCTCTGCCTTTATGTCTCTGTCCTGGTGAGTTACTGAAAATTGTCTCTGTCCTGTTGCAAGACGGCAAACTAGGAGGTCCCAACACTCATCCCTCTCACAAAAACAACAAAAACAGTGAACTACATGCGAATGAGAATACCTTTAGGAGAGCTCCAGAGTACAAAAAAGAAGTACAATAAAGAAGCTGAAAGAGAGGAACAAAACAACTGCAAGATAAACATAAAATAATTAACAAAATGGCAACAGTAAGTTCTCACTTACCAATAATTACCTTCAATGTAAACAGATTAAACTTACCAAACAAAAGGTATAGAATGGATGAATGGATAAGTAAACATGATCTAGTCATATGCTACCTACAAGAGAGTCACTTTAGAATTAAATACATAAGCTGAGAGTGAAGGGGTGGAAAAAGATATTTCATACAAATGGTGACCATAAGAAAGCAGCGGTGGCTAAATTTATATCATGCAAAATAGACTTTAAGTCTAAAACTATCTCTAGAAACAGAGAAAGTCATTATATAATGATTAAAAAGGTGATTCAACAGGAAGATATAACAGTTATAAATGTATATGCATCCAACATCAGAACACTTAAATATATAAAGCAAATACTGACAAATTTGAAGGCAAAAATTGAGAGCAATAAATAAAAGCAAAAGACTTCAACACCCCAATTTACAATAATGGATAGAAAATACAGACAGAAAATCAATAAAGAAACAGCTGACTTGAGCTCTAGACCAAATGAGCCTAACTGACAAATACAGAACTTTCCATTTAGAGCAGAAGAATACATATTAGTATCTCACACTATATACAAAGATCAACTCTAAAAGGATTAAAGATTTAAATGTAAGACCTGAAACCATAAAACTCCTAGAAGAAAATTTAGGGTAGAAGTTCCTTGACATTGGTCTGGGGAAGGATATTTTGTATATGACAGGAAAAGCACTGGCAACAAAAGCAAAAATCAAAGAATGGGATTATATTAAACTAAAAAGCTTCTGCACAGCAAACAAAACAATCAATGGAGTGAAAAGGCAACCTATGGAATGGGAGAAAATATTTGTAAATCATGTATTTGATAAGGGGTTAATATCTAAAATGTATAAGAAACACATACAACTCAACAGCAAAAACAAAACAGCAAATAACTCAATGAAAAATGAGCAAAGACATGAATAGATATTTCTCAAAAGAAGACATACAAATGGCCCACAAATACATGAAAAGTTTCTCAGCACCACTAGTCATCAGGGAAATCAAATCCATAATGGAATAACACTTCATTCTTGCTAGAGTGGCTATTACTGAAAGACAAAAGACAACAAGTGTTGGTGAGGATGTGGAGAAAAAGGAACCCTTGTACACTGTTGGTTGAAATGCAAAATGATGTAGCCACTACAGCATGGAGTTTTCTCAAAAAATTAAAAATAGCACTACCATATGACCTAGTAACCCCACTTCTGGGTATATATCCAAAGGAAATGGAATCAGGATCTCAAAAGGATATCTAAGCTCCCACATTCATTTCAGCATCATTCACAATAACCAAGATATGGAAACAACCTAAGTGTCCATTGATGAACAAATGGATAAAGAAAATGTAGTGGTGTGTGTGTGTGTGTGTGTGTGTGTGTGTGTGTGTGTGTGTGTTCTATTTCAAACATTTAACCATTTTCTCATTAATCTTTATTAAGTTTTAAAATGAATGAAATGTGAATTACAGGCATACATCATGTTATTGCGCTTCACAGATATTGTGTTTTTTTACAAATTGAAGGTTTGTGACAACCCTGCATCAAGCAAATCTATCAGTGCCATTTTTCCAACAGCATTTGTTCACTTCGTGTCTCTGTGTCACATTTTGGTAACTCTTGCAATATTTCAAACTTTTTCATTTTTATTATATTTGTTATGGTGATCTGTGATCAGTGACTTTTGATGTTACTATTGTCATTGTTTTGGGGTGTCACAAACTGTGCCCAAATAAGATAGTGAATTTAATCAATAAATGTGTGTGTTTTGACTCTTCCACTGAACAGCTGTTTCCACCATCTCTTTCCCTCTTCTCAGGCCTCCCTATTCCCTGAGATACAATATTGAAATTATGCCAATTAATTATGCCAATTCCTACAATGACCGCTAAGTGTTCAAGTGAAAGGAAGAGTCACAAGTCTCTCACTTTAAATCAAAAGCTAGAAATAATTAAGCTTAGTGAGGAAAGCATGTTGAAAGCTGAGATAGGCCAAAAGCTAAGCCTCTTGCACCAAACAGGTAGCCAAGTTGTGAATGCAAAAGAAAAGTTCTTGAAGGAAATGAAAAGCGCTACTCCAGTGAACACACAAATGATAAGAAAGAAAAACAGCCTCATTGCTGATATGGAGAAAGTTTTAGGGATCTGGATAGAAGATCAAACCAGTCATAACCTTACCTAATCCAGAGCAAGGCCCTAACTCTTCAATTCTATGAAGGCTGAGAGAGGTGAGGAAGCTGCAGAGGAAAAGTTTGAAGCTAGCAGAGGTTGGTTCATGAGGCTTAAGGAAAAAAGCCATCTCCATAACTTAAAAGTGCAAAGTGAAGCAGCATTTTCTGATGTAGAAGCTGCAGCAAGTTACCCAGAAAATCTAGCTAAGGTAATTAATGAAGGTGGCTACACGAAACAACAGATTTTCAATAGATGAAATAGCCTTCTATTAGAAGAAGATGCCATCTAGGACTTTCATAACTAGAGAGGAGAAGTCAATGCCTGGCTTCAAAGCTTCAAAGGACAAGGCTGACTCTCTTGTTTGAGGCTAATGTAGCTTGTGATTTTCAGTTGAAGCGAGTGCTCAATTACCATTCTGAAAATCCTAGGGCCCTTAAGAATTATGCTAAATCTACTCTGCCTGTACTCTATAAATGGAACAACAAAGCCTGGATGACAGCACATCTGTTTACAACATGATTTACCGAATATTTTAAGGTCACTGTTGAGACCTATTGCTGAGAATAAAAGATTCCTTTCAAAATATTACTTCTCGCTGACAAAGCACCTGGTCACCCAAGAGTTCTAATGGAGATGTACAATGAGATTCATGTTGTTTTCATGTCAGCTAACACAGCATCCATTCTGCAGCCTATGGATCAAGGATAAGTCTTGACCTTCAAGTCACAATTTAAGAAATACATTTTTGGGGGTGGTGGTGTGATGAATTGGGTGATTGGGATTGACATGTATACACTGATGTGTGTTAAATTGATGACTAATAAGAATCTGCTGTATAAAAAAATAAAATAAAATTCAAAAAAAAAGAAATACATTTTGTAAGGCTATAGCTGCCCATACATAGTGATTCCTCTAATGGATCCGGGCAAAGTAAATTGAAACACTTTTGGAAAGGATTCACCATTCTAGATGCCATTAAGAACATTTGTGATTCATGTGAACAGGTCAAAATATCAACAAACACAGGAGCCTGGAAGAAGTTGATTCCAACCCTCATGGATGACTCTGTGGGGTTCAAGACTTCAGTGGAGGCAGTAACTGCATTTGTGGTGGAAATAGCAAGAGAACTGTTAGAATTAGAAGTGGAGGCTGAAGGTGTGATGGGATTGCTGCAATCTCATGATAAAACTTTAAGGGATGAGGAGTTGCTTCTTAAGGATGAGCAAAGAAAGTGGTTTCTTGAGATGGAACTACTCCTGGTGAAGAAGCTGTGAAGATTGTTGAAATGGCAACACAGGATTTAGAATATGCCATCAACTTAGTTGATAAAGCAGTGGCAGGACATAAAAAGGATTGACTCCAATTTTGAAAGAAGTTCTACTGTGTGTAAAATGCTATCAAATAGCATTGCATGCTACAGAGAAACTGTTTGTGAGAGGAAGTGTCAATCAATACAGCAAACTTCATTGTTGTTTTATTTTAAGAAAGTGCCATGGCCACCCCAGCCTTTGGCAACCATAACCCTGATCAGTCAGCAGCCCCCAACATCAAGGTGAGACCCTCTACTGGCAAAAATATCATGATTTGCTGAAGACTCAGATGATGGTTAGCATTTTTTAGCAATAAAGTATTTTTAAACTCAGGTATGTACATTGTTTTTTAAGACAATGCTATTGCACATGTAATAGTTTATAGTGTTAACATAACTTTTATATACATTGGGAAACTAAAAATTTCATGTGACTTGCTTTATTGCAATATTCACTTTATTGTGATGGGCTGAAGCCAAACCCAAAATATCTTCCAAGCATGCCTGTATACACACAATGGAATATTATTCATACTTTAAAAAGAAGGAAATCCTGCTATTTGCCACAACTTGGATGAATATGGAAGACATTACGCTAAGTGAAATAAGCCAGATAAAGATGAATACTCACTTACATGTGGAATCTAAAATATTGAGTTGGCCAAAAAGTTCGTTCCGGTAAGATGTTACGGAAAAACAGGAATGAACTTTTTGGCCAGCCCAATAGTTGAACTCATAGAAGCAGAGAGTAGAATGGTGGTTACCAGGGGCTGGAGGAGGGAGAAATGGAGACGCTTTGGTCAAGGGCTGAAAAGGTTCAGTTATACAAGATGAATAAATTCTGAGGATAATGTACAACAATGTGACTATGATTAACAATATTTTACTCTATACTTGGACTATTCTAAGAAGGTAGATCGTAACTATTCTCATACACACTCACACAAATGAATGAAAAAAGAAAGTGGTAACTATCTGAAGTGATGGAAATGTTAATCAGCTTTATTAGAGTGATTATTTCACAATGTATATGCATATCAAATAATCAAATTATATACCTTAAATGCAGACAATTTTTAATTGCAGAATATGTTAATAAGAAAAAAAAGGAAATAGTCTCTGCCCCTAGGTGATGATAGCTTTCTGGTATCCCCAAAGCCTATTTCTTTGCAATGGTATTTTAGGTTCAAAATCCTTTCCTTTCAGAACTCTATGAACATTATCATAATGTCTAATAATATTCCATATTATGGATAAAGAATTCAATGCCAGCTATTACAGCTAAACTTTTATTCCCTCTCTCTGAAATCTTCCATGATTTTCACATTATTCTCATAATTTAAAGTATGTGCATCAATTAACTTTTGTTGTATAACAAAACACTTCAACATTTTGTGGCTTAAATTATTTATTGAGCTCACGATTCTGTGGTTTGGCAATTTGGGCTGGGCTCAGCCGGGCAACTTTTCTGATCTCTGCGGGAATCACTCATGCATCTGCAGGTATAGTGAATGGCCTCACATGTCTCGGGGCTGACTAGGCGTTGTCTCGGATGACAAGAGTGACTGAGTGTCATAATCCAGGGGAATAGCCTGGATTTTCTTGCATGGCAGTCAGGGGCTTCAGGAACATCGGGAGAGCAAGCCTTTATATGCAAGTGCTCTTCAAGCCTCTGCTTGTATTATATTTGCTAATATCCCATTGGCCAAAGCAAGCCACATGGCCAACCCAGATACAAGGAGTGGAAATACAGAATCTACTTCTTGAGGGAAGGATCTGTGATATCATAGTGCAAGGGTGAGGATACAGAAAGGGGAATAATATGTGGCCGTTTTTACAATTTACCATACTCCTCTTTTCATTTCATCTCCTACCCCTCCCTCCATCACTTACTCCACTCCAGCCAAACTGACCTCCTTGCTTTTCCTGAGAAATGGCAGGCATGCTCTCACCCCAGGGCCTTTGCACACACTGATCCCTTGCCTAAAATACTGTTCCACCAGGTATCTGCATAGGTAGTTCCTTTGGCTCTTTCAAGTCTGTGGGTTGGCAATTTGTCCTGAGCTCAGCTGGGCAGTTCTTCTGGTCTCAGCTGGGATCACTCATGTGTCTGTGAGAATCTGGTAGGTCAGCTGGGTGCTAGGAAGGCTTCAGCAGTGATGGCTTGTGTCTGCTCCACATCACTTCTTACCTGCCAGGAGAGTAGCCTGGGCTTGTTCGCATAGTAATCAGAGGGTTGGTTCCAAGCAAGTGTAGAAGCACACAAGGCCTCTTGAGATACAGCTTGGAACTAACACAATGTTACTTCCACCACATTCTATTAGTGGAATGTGGGATATCTTGGGCAAGCAACAAGGCCAAGTCAGATTCAAGGTGCTCCTTGATGAGAGGAACTTCAAAGTCACATTGCAAAGGGGCACGGATACAATGAGGGGGAAAATTGTGGTCATTCTTGCAAGCAACATACCATAGTGTGCTATTTTTCAGTATTTTGCTTCAAAACGATAGTCTTCAGCTCAGGGAGGTGTATCTTCTGTTACTCCTTAAATTATGTTTTCCCATCTCTCCTTTCTTCACCATTTGGAAATTCTATTAGAAAGACTTTGACTCCCCTATATCTATTCTCCATACCTCATAACTTTTCTTTCTTAGCTTTCCTATCTCTCCTTCCACCCCTCCCCAAATATTCTAAAAGAATGCTTTAATGGGATCTTCCAGACATCTAATTTGATTTCTTGCTATGTCCCTTCTGCTATTAGGCCTTATTTTGAGGCAGTATTTTCTCTTTTAATCTGGCAATTATATTTATAATGTTCATAAACTGTTTGCTTTACAATTATACCCTTTTATCGCAGTAGCTTGTTCTACTCTTTTATGGATACAAAATTTTCTTGAATATCACCGAGGATTTTTTTTCTAAAGTTTTCTTCTGTTTCCTGCATTAATCCTTTGGAGTTAGTAACCTCTATTCAGCTTTGCATCACTTTTTCATGCTGTTCATTATCTTCAGGCAATGGGCAATTATTTTTCAGCTGGCCTCTTCTGAACTGCTCAAGTTAATTATCAATGATCATAATATGAATACTATCCCTGTTGTTACTCTGGATCACATAACATCGAGTTATCTATTTCAGAAATAATTCAATAGAAAAGCAGTGCTTGTAATTTGGAGTATCTGCCTTTGTGACTTTCAAAAAGGGGCTTCTCTTTAAGCACTGTTTGATTTTTTCTCCTTGGCATCTTAACACATATGACAGTGCTTTCCTGATTAGCAGTCATAGAGGCCTCTGCTATAGCTGCTTTGAAGCATGTTTTTATGAAGTGAAGTTTCACAAAAAGTGAAGCTCCTGTATTTCAAATAGCCTATATTTTGAGTCAGACTATTCTAAACATATCCTGCAAATTTGGTGAAAACTTATCCAGCCATTTTTATGTGATATGTGGTGATAAAAATATTCAACACAGCATAGTTTGTAATTTCAAATGATTGAAAACATTAGAAGATCTTTTGGCATATTATACAGCATATATATTGATATATGTGCAGTGGAAGGATGCACTATTATACCATCTGAGTTTTCTACTCATGCGTATAACTTTAAAAAAATGTCATCTGGGGTTAACTGATAGTACAGTTATGTGGAACTTTTGTTTCCTGTCTTACATATTTTAAACTAAGAGGAAGAAAGTTATTTAAAAAGCAAATTATGCAATGTTAGCTCAACAGTGTAAAAATGCATAGAAAAAATGGGAGAAAAGATCCCAAACTGTTAATGGTAATAACACAGTAATAGATGGTTTTTAAAATGTTTTCTGTATTTTAAAATATCTTTAATGAGTATATAATTTTTCTAAGCAGAAAATAAACAGTTGAACAAAAATAAATTTCACAAGATGAACAAAAAAATAGGTCTTTTTGTGCTTATACTGTGTAAGTTATGAGTTTATCATTATAATGTTGGTGTCTAAAATCATTTAACTAAGGAATGGTTGATGCATTTCTGGAATAGTGAGGAAAGACAACTATGGTTTTGTTAAAACATATTAGGGATTAAATGGAGAAGATATCTAGATTTTATCCACACTCTGGCCCCAGGTCAAAGTGGTCTGTCTCTCCTCTGAACTCTTGGAGGGTTTATTTGGCATATTACTCATTAAGTGCATGTCCTTTACTCCAGTATTCCCAACGAAGTGGTTTCATGGGGACAGATTCCGTGTCTTAAAAGCTGTATTGTCTGTAAAGTCTAGTGCATAGTTATTCAATGAATATGTGACGGCTGATGAAAAAAGTGGCATAGCTCATTGTATGACACTGAATGGACTTTGACACAGCGAACTTGCTCTTTTACTGTCATGGAGACTTAGATGATACATAACATGAAGAAATGACGACACAGAAAGTTTATGCACCTTGCCCGAGATCACACAGCCCATAAGTGAGAGGGCTGGGATTTATATTCAGATTGTCTTACTCTGGAGTTTGAGGCGTTTACTGATACACAGTATGTCAGACACCATGACAGATTCTGCTGGAAAAAAACCCAATTAGCCCAAATAGATTCAATGTATTACATAGTCAACAAAAGCAAGATCACTATAGTATCAGCGCCCCATATCCTTTGTGCCACAGAGAAACACTGAAACAAAAGGGGGCAGGTGACAGGCAATGGAGTACATTGTTGCTGAGGGGCCAATTCCACACCACAGCTGAGAAGTTTTATAGCTTGCAGCTCTCCCTTAAGGGGGTTGGCATGGAGCTCTCCTCTAAACTCTACTATCTAGATAAAATCTGATAAGTGGGCAAATAAGTCGGCTCATTTGAGTAAGTGGGAGATGTAAGCAAAGAAAAAGCAACAAACTGCACGTTTAGTTGATAAGGCTATGAGACAAAATGCCCTGATAATGTGAGTGAGGAGCTTGGCCTTGGTTTACAGCATCATGTAACGTTCTAAGGAAGGGTTATACAAGGCTGAGGTGTCCTTCAAGGAGAGCATTGTGTCAGAATAGCTGTTGAACCCAAATCAGAGAAAAAGTTTGAACGGTTATTATATGATTATATTGTCCGCTCTTGAGAGCTTATTTTTTTTAACATCTTTATTAGACTATAATTGCTTTACAATGTTGTGTTAGTTTCTGCTGTATAACAAAGTGAATCAGCTATACATATACATACATCCCCATATCTCCTCCCTCTTGCGTCTCCCTTCCACCCTCCCTATCCCACCCCTCTAGGTGGTCACAAAGCCCTGGGCTGATCTCCCTGTGCTATGCGGCTGCTTCCCACTAGCTATCTATTTTACATTTGGTAGTATATATATGTCAGTGTCACTCTCGCACTTTGTCGCAGCTTACCCCTCCCCCTCCCCGAGTCCTCAAGTACATTCTCTTGAGAGTTTAGAAGGATATATTGTGGCAGTGGGCTTCTGTGAAGTCACTAAAAAGACCCATGTGCTTGTCATTGCTGTGCAATTCCATTTTCAAGGTGATTTTTCTGTTTACCTAGTTTCTTAGTTTGTCTAAAATAAATTAACTGGTACAATTGTCTTTAGAAGACCACAGGAATGATTCTATAGCTAATTTCTTGGTATGTAACATTTTAATATACATCTAAGAAGCCACATGTGAAAAATTATGTTTATAAATAATGGAAAATGCTTGTAATGTGGAAGTTCTCCCCATTATCTTTCTTTTTCTTCCAAATATGAATATGTCACGGGTGAAGAACTAACAAGAGTTAATATCCATAAATGGGAGCTTATCTCTATGAAACTTGGTTAGATTATGATTTGCTCTAGAGAAAAATCTTGGAATTAACCAAATTGATATGAACCTCAGACAGGGAATATATTTACTGAAATGCATGCACACACATACACACATACACAAATAAAAAATCCCAAACTTGGAAGTATACTGGACAGGGGTCCAGAAGACTACTGACTCCAAGACTAAGTCAGTGATCTGAAGCAACACTTCCTCTGAGAGCTCTTCCAGTTCTGACATACTGAATCTAAGGTCTTCGTAACGTACCACGGTCCATTAACCTGTTTTCTCTAGTAATTCTTTAGAATAGTAACATATTTATTACATAGTGCCTTATTGATATCTCATTGTTGAATTCTAATTGTTTATTACTCTAGTAGTGCCAAATATTGAGGTTAATGAAACCCATAAGAAGAAATGTATGATTTGTGCAATTCACACGTTTGGCCAAACCTCAATCACTGCTTCCTGGGAAGCAATAATAGTTGTGATAAAACAATAGGACTTTAGTGCAAACAGATAATCATGGTCTGTATGGGAAATGTAAAAAGACTCCAACTGATGAGTTTGCTTTTGGGCGTTTCATATTTACAAATGTTAACTGACTGGGTTTTTAATCAATGATAAATATTAAAGTAAATGCAGATTTACAAAGTGGTAGGTTTTTATTTTAGGCAGTACCCCAGAATCTCTGCTTTGCTTTTCAGCAGATGTATCTTGTAAGGGCTCCCTGGGTATTAGAAATACAGCATATGGATTCACAATCCTCACTTTCAGAAATGTCTTTTTAAAAACTGTAAGGCCTACCCTCTCCGGCCCCTACGGGCGGGCTGGCTGCCCTGAGGAGGGGGGAGGGGAGGGCTGGGCCGGCCGGCGTGTGCAGAGAACGATGCCGAACTTCTGCGCGGCCCCCAGCTGCACGGGGAGGAGCACGCAGTCGGACCTGGCCTTTATTAGGTTCCCGCGGGATCCAGCCAGATGCCAGAAGTGGGTGGAGAATTGTAGGAGAGCAGACTAAGAAGATAAAACACCTGATCAACTAAATAAACATTATCGATTGTGTGCCACTTTGAGACTTCTATGATCTGTAGAACTATACATTTTGCAGAGGCATCAGAAAACTAAAGAATGGTTGGGGTTATTTTATTCTCAAAATTAATTGAAGCAGATACTTGTGAAGTCATTGGGAGAGTCCTTATAGCACAGTTCTTCAAGATAATGCCATAACAACAATATCTGATCTTACCAGCTATTTGAATAATCCGCACAGTAGACACAGAAAACGAATAAAGAATTGAGTGAACGGGCTTCCCTGGTGGCGCAGTGGTTGCGCGTCCGCCTGCCGATGCATGAAGATGAAATCACGACACTGAAACAGTAAAAAACTGATGAAACTTCTGAACAGGAACCAAACCATAAGGAAATAAACAGAACATACCTCTGGATGGACATGAAGCTGATGAAATCCCAGAAGGTCTCTTTACTCCTGATAACTTTCAAGCACTGCTGGAGTGCCAGATGAATTCTGGCAAAGAGGTTCTGAGAAAGCGCTTTGAGACAACAGCAGTTAACACATTGTTCTGTTCGAAAACACAACAGAAACAGATGCTAGAGATCTGTGAGAGCTGCATTCGGGAAGAAACCCTCAGGGAAGTGAGAGACTCTCACTTCTTTTCCATCGTCACTGACGATGTGGTGGACATAGCAGGGGAAGAGCACCTGCCTGTGTTGGTGAGGTTTGTTGACGAAGCTCACAACCTGAGAGAGGAATCTGTGGGCTTCCTGCCTTATGAAGCTGATGCAGAAATTTTGGCTGTGAAATTTCACACTACGATAACTGAGAAGTGGGGATTAAACATGGAGGACTGTCGTGGCCAGGCTTACATTGTGTCCAGTGGATTTTCTTCCAAAATGAAAGTTGTTGCTTCTAGACTTTTAGGGAAACATCCCTAAGCTACCTACACACTCTGCTCTTCCTGTGCCTTAAATATGTGGTTGGCAAAATCAGTGCCTGTTATGGGAGTATCTTTCGCATTAGGAACAGCTGGGGAAGTTTGTTCTTTTTTCCATCAATCACTACAACTGCTTTTAGAGTTTGACAATGTAATTTCTGTCCTCTTTCAGAACAACGAAGAAAGGGGCAAAGAACTGAAGGAAATTTGCCATTCTCAGTGGACAGGCAGGGATGATGCTTTTGAAATCTTAGTGGACCTCCTACAAGCACTTGTTTTGTGTTTAGATGGTATAAATAGTGACACAAATGTTAGATGGAATAACTGTATAGCTGGCTGAGCATTTGTACTCTGTAGTGTGGTAACAGATTGTGATTTCATCGTTACCATTGTTGTTCTTAAAAATGTTCTATTTTTTACAAGAGCCTTTGGGAAAAATCTTCAGGGGCAAACCTCTGATGTCTTCTTTGCAGCCAGTAGTTTGACTGCAGTGCTGCATTCACTAAATGAAGTGATGGAAAATATCGAAGTTTATCATGAATTTTCGTTTGAGGAAGCCACAAATTTGGCAACCAAACTTGGTATTCAGATGAAACTCCCAGGGAAATTTCACAGAGCTCAGCATAGTAACCTGGAATCTCAGCTAACCTCTGAGAGTTACTATAAAGAAACTCGAAGCGTTCCAACAGTGGAACACATTATTCAGGAACTGAAAGATATATTCTTAGAACAGCACCTCAACGCTCTTAAATGCTTATCTCTGGTACCCTCTGTCATGGGACAGCTCAAATTTAATACATCAGAGGAGCATCATGCTGACATGTACAGAAGTGATTTACCTAATCCTGACACGCTGTCTGCTGAGCTGCAGTGTTGGAGAATCAAGTGGAAACACAGAGGGAAAGATATAAAACTTCCATCCACTATTTATGAAGCCCTTCATCTGCCAGACATCAAGTTTTTCCCTAATGTTTATGCATTGCTGAAGGTCCTATGTATTCTTCCTGTGATGAAGGTTGAGAATGAATGCTATGAAAATGGGCAAAAGCGTCTCAAAGCATACCTGAGGAACACTTTGACAGACCAAAATTCAAGTAACTTGGCTTTGCTTAACATAAATTTTGATATAAAACATGATTTGGATTTAATGGTGGATACATATATCAAACTCTATACAAGTAAGTCAGAGCTTCCTACAGATAATTCAGAGACCATTGAAATACTTAAGAGACTTTTAAAATAGGCTTTTTCTTATATTTGGTATTTGAAAAAATCTGTAAGAAATTTGAAAATATCTTACAGAAAAGTTGTAAGGTGTACGTAGGCCACTTAATCACCGAATATCTTGACCTGTAGGCCTCCCATTGAGTACATTAGTCATTGATAATCTGCCTGTTTAAATGGCCCATTTGAACTCCCATGCTTTGGAGACCTAACTATTCTTCCAGAAGATGCCACTGAAAGTACCATGTTACACTCTGTGTGATCTTTGCTAATGGCAGTTTGGAATCGTATTAATTAAGTCATTTTAGACATAAAATTTATCACTGTGGATCCAATTGTCAGGTATTGAGTTATCGGTTCTTTGAAGAAATAAACTTTGAGGAGTATGGGAGGAAGGAATACATTTTATGAAACGTTACAATGAAGCTCATGACTGACCTTTGAATAGTAGGAGTTTTTAGTATGCTTTTAAAAATCTGTAAGGGACCATTAAGAAAATTGTCAGACTGTAAGAGAAACGTGTGAGATCGCCATACAAGGATTTCAGTGTAGATTCTGTCTTTATCAAATGAAGTTAAAGGAACAAGTTATAGTTAAAGTTTGAATGGAAGAGCCTGCCATTGTTGTTCCACGTCTGGTTCTTGCTGTTTACATTCCTTTATTGAGCCTACATCTTCATAAGCTTTTTGGCAGGTATATGTTGAACACTTCTGTTTCATGGTCAAGACAGGATCAGAGGTCATTGAGAATGACAACTGATTTGTCTGTTTTCTTCTGTCTTTTTCCATGACTGTATCTATTGCCTCATCTTGATTTACAAGCAAAACCTAGAAAACCTACAAAGATAAGTGTTTTGTGGTTTATCTAGGAATAATACAGAAAATATTGCTGTTATTTTTGGTGAAGAAAATCAATTTTGTATAGTTTATTTCAAGCTAAATAAAATGTGAATTTTGTTTAAAAAAAACAAAAATGAAAAACTGTAAGGCCAAGCTCTTAACTTATTTTTATTTATTTTTAATTGACAAAGGAATTAAGAAGCAATTTCTGGTTTTATACTTCATTGCCTCTGAGCTGGCATTCATGTTTTATTCTTGTGCTGCATGCATTTTTTTTAAAGTTTTATTTATTATTTTATACAGCAGGTTCTTATTAGTTATCTATTTTATACGTATTAGTGTATATATGTCAATCCCAATCTCCCAATTCATCCCACCACCACCCCTCGCCACTTTTCCCCCTTGGTGTCCATACGTTTGTTCTCTACATCTGTGTCTCTATTTCTGCCTTGCAAACTGGTTCATCTGTACCACTTTTCTAGATTCCACATATATACGTTAATATATGATATTTGTTTTTCTCTTTCTGACTTACTTCACTCTGTATGACAATCTCTAGGTCCATCCACATCTCTAC
>NC_041234.1:110723934-110724244 GCF_002837175.3 Physeter macrocephalus
CTCATTGTAGTTTTGATTTGCATTTCTCTAATAATTAGTGATGTTGAGCAGATTTTCATGTGCCTCTTGGCCATCTGTAAGTCTTCTTTGGAGAAATGTCTATTTAGGTCTTCTGCCCATTTTTGGATTGGGTTGTTTGTCTTTTTACCATTGCGCTGCATGAGCTGTTTATATATTTTGGAGATTACTCCTTTCTCTGTTGATTCATTTGCAAATATTTTCTCCCATTCTGAGGGCTGTCTTTTCGTCTCGTTTATAGTTTCCTTTGCTGTGCAAAAGCTTTTAAGTTTCATTAGGTCCCATTTGTTTA
>NC_041234.1:110724515-110740732 GCF_002837175.3 Physeter macrocephalus
TATGTCATAGAGTGTTCTGCCTATGTTTTCCTCTAAGAGTTTTATAGTGTCTGGCCTTACATTTAGGTCTTTAATCCATTTTGAGTTTATTTTTGTGTATGGTGTTAGGGAGTGTCCTAAATTCATTCTTTTACATGTAGCTGTCCAATTTTCCCAGCACCACTTATTGAAGGGGCTGTCTTTTCTCCATTGTATATCCTTGCCTCGTTTGTCATAGATCAGTTGACCATAGCTGCATACATAACAAGTCTACTAGCCTCACAGGGATATTTTGAGGACCAAATGTAATGATATATGTGAAAATAATATGGCATAAATATAAAAATATTATCGCATACTTAAATGTAAAGTATTTAATTTAAAGTGCTCAAACTTGCTTTGCACTAAGGATGAGAAAGAAGCCTCTTCTCTATTATGTTACACTATTTTGACATTATGCTGGCTAAAATGTAAAAACTCAGATGGTTACATAGTTATATAGACTCTGATCACATGGAAAAAAAATCCTTTAAATAAGGTAATTTCTCAAGAAGGTGTAGAAGCTGCAAGTGGCAATCAGTGGCATGATTTGCGACTAATAAGACCTTGTGTTATCTGAAAAAGTTAGTTATTTGGAACAGTGCTCCAGGAAATCTAATTTGAGATCATTTAAATGTCAGTAAATTAAGGGGCCCAGATGATTAAATATAGTGTACAGATATTAAAAGCTGCAGGGATGAAGGGCAAGAACATTATTCTCATTCTGATTAAGAATTGCTACACAGAGTTTTTTTTTCTAGTATAGTAGAAATTAGAAGCTATACCTTTTGTTTTACATTTCTGAAAACTTTTTTTTTTTTTTTTTTTTTTTGCGGTACGCGGGCCTCTCACTGTTGTGGCCTCTCCCGTTGCGGAGCACGGGCTCCGGACGCGCAGGCTCAGCGGCCATGGCTCACGGGCCCAGCCGCTCCGCGGCACGTGGGATCTTCCCGGACCGGGGCACGAACCCGCGTCCCCTGCATCGGCAGGCGGACTCTCAACCACTGTGCCACCAGGGAAGCCCCTACATTTCTGAAAACTTAATAGTAGATTAGGAAATGTGGAGAGAAGAGAGAATAATACATTGTGATATCCTTAAGATCTTGAGTGCTTTCCTTTGCCTTTAGAGTAAAATTCACTGAAAACTAAGTTGGAGAAGGTGTTGTAAAATTCTTGGGATTTGCATTTATGACTTCCATTCCAAGATCCCCTTGTGGCCACATTAAATTAATATTTAAATTTGTTTATTGAATGATTACTATATCCTGGTCAACAGATACAGAGGGAGAAAGAATCCACAGAAGTATGAGGCATGATTCTTTTGAGGGGTGTCTCAGTGTAGGGCAAATGTTCTGGAACTTAAGTAAGCCTAAGAATCACCTGGAGAGCTGGTGAAAATGCAGATTTTCAGCACTCATCTGCAGAGCTTCTTATTCCACAGGGCTGGGGTAGAGCCCTGGAGTCTGAATTGCTACCAAGAACTCCAGGTAATTCTGATCCACACTCTACAAAACACTGGTCTGGAGGAAGCAGCAGTTATGTACAAAGAACTGTGGTAACAGTAGAGCTACAGAGCCTAACGGGAGTATTGGGGATGGGGAAATGACTTGTGACTGGTGAAATTTAAGGAAGTCTGCAAAAAGAAGGCTGGTTTGAGCTGGGCAATGAGGAAAGGGCAGGACCGCTACAGGTGGATATAGTGAGGTAGCAGATACAATAAAAAAAAGAGAGAGCTAAGTATAGACAGTGGAGTTCTTTGAAGGAGTTTGACTTCATTTCAAAGGCAACAGGAGTCTTTGAGGTCTTCTAAGAAGGAACATGGCATCATTACTTTTGCTTTCACTAGTGACTCATGAATTCTTCACAACAACTCTTTAAGAGTTGTGGTATCATCTCCATTTTACAGCTGAAGAAACTGAGGCTCAGAGAGATGAAGTCCCGTGCCTGAGGTCTCCTAGCCAGTACTTAGCATAGTCAGAATTCGAACTCAGGTTCCCAAACACAGTCCTTAGGTGGTTGTAGAGGTAGCAAGCAATGTGGATGCTGCTCACTACAATGGGGAACATGTCCATTATTCATCATGCAGTAAAATGTTGTCATGCACAGTGTTAGGCACTCAGTTTATTTTACAAAATTCTTCCCCAAATCAGATATTCAATTACACAATTAAAAAAGCTAAATTGTATTACAAGTCTTGAAAAGAACAACAGGCGTCCCTTACCCCCATGCCTTAGTCCAGTCCTGTTCTCCAGAGGCAACCACTTTTATCTCTTTCAGCATTTTTTCCTGCTCTGGTATATATTTCTGTTGTTACCAAACTAAACTCGTGTTTGCTTGCCAGATGCACAGCAAAGCCAATCTACTGACACCAGGTTGTGATGAAGTAAAGAACAGTGTTTACTTGTAGGGTGCCAAGCAAGGGAGTGGGAGACAGCCTTAGATCCACTCCAAGTTTCCAAGTTGGTCTTTGAGTTCTTTGATGGGAAAGAAACAAGAAACTGGTTAATCATTGTCTTGTGAAATTTCTTAATCGCAGTTTTGGAAGTCAAGATGCCTATGCTTTACAAGTCTCTGGTCTGGTGGTCTATGACGGGGCGGGGGCGGGCAGGGGGGTGTCTGTTAGCTCATCTTGTCCTGGAGAAACAACCTTAGTCTGTATGTTAAGGATGTTATCAACAACAGCAATTGTAGTCATCTGATTCTGGTTGGTTAGTATTTAGGTAACACAGGATTGAGGTCACAGGGGACAAGAAAGGGAATAAAGTTTTAGATAGAGAGGTTAATCCTAAACTTTGCAGGAGAACTGGGGTTTTAGGGGGACTCAGTTTCATTTCCATATTTTTTAAACAATTTGCATCTACATCTGTTTATTTTTTTTACATTTATGCAGCTATTATGTTGCAACTATGGAAAACAGGATTTATTTATCTTATGCCCTCCCGCCAAACCTATATCCCTATTCTCTCATTAGTTATAATTTTAATATCAATATTATATGTGCAGCAAAGGAAACCATAAACAAGATGAAAGACAACCCTCAGAATGGGAGAAAATATTTGCAAATGAATCAATGGACAAAGGATTAATCTCCAAAATATATAAACAGCTCATGCAGCTCAATATTAAAAAAACCAAACAACCCAATCAAAAAATGGGCAGAAAGACTAAATAGACATTTCTCCAAAGAAGATATACAGATTGCCAACAAACACATGAAAGGATGCTCAACATCACTAATCATTAGAGAAATGCAAATCAAAACAACAATGAGGTATCACCTCACACCGGTCAGATTGGCCATCATCAATGCAAATCAAAACTACAATGAGGTATCACTTCACACCAGTCATAATGGCCATCATCAAAAAGTCTACAAACAATAAGTGTGGAGAAAAGGGAACCCTCTTGCACCCTTGGTGGGAATGTAAATTGATACAACCACTATGGAGAACAGTATGGAGGTTCCTTAAAAAACTAAAAATAGAACTACCATATGACCCAGCCATCCCATTCCTGGGCATATATCCAGAGAAAACCGTAATTCCAAAAAATACATGCACCCCAATGTTCACTGCAGCACTATGTACAATAGCCAGGACATGGAAGCAACCTAAATGTCCATCAACAGAAGAATGGATAAAGAAGATGTGGTACATATATACAATGGAATATTACTCAGCCATAGAAAGGAACAAAATTGTGCAATTTGCAGAGATGTGGATGGACCTAGAGACAAGTAAGTCAGAAAGAAATAAAAGGAATATCATATAATATTGCTTATATGTGGAATCTAGAAAAATGATACAGATGAACTTATTTGCAAAGCAGAAATCAAGACACAGATGTAAAGAATGGACGTATGGATACCGGGGGGGAAGGGGGGAGGTGGGATGATTTGGGAGATTAGGATTGACATATATACACTACTACGTATAAAATAGATAACTAATGAGAAACTACTGTATAGCACAGGGAACTCTTCTCAATGCTGTATGGTGACCTAAATGGGATAGAAATCCAAAAAAGATGGGATATATATATATATAGATGATTCACTTTGCCCTACAGCAGAAACTAACACAATATCGTAAAGCAACTATACTCCAATAAAAAAATAAATTCAATATTATCTATGCAAACATTATTTTGATTATTGTGCATTGCTGAGTCATACAGCGTACTGTGACTATTAAAAATCATATGATTGGGATTGACATATATACACTAATATGTATAAAATAGATAACTAACAAGAACCTGTTGTATAAAAAAATAAGTAAAATAAAATTCAAAAAAATTGTACAGTTTTACTTTCCATAGAGTTAACAATTCCCTTGTTTTCTGTTTCTTTGTTTTATTTATATATTGCTCCCTACATTTTCCCTAGACTCTCTACCAGATAGCTAAAACCCCTTGACCGGTGTTCTTGCAGCCTGATCTCTCCCTTGCTCCACTCTTCTCCCCACCTTTCATATCCTGCGTCTCCCGGCTCAGACCTTCTTCACGCTGATCTGGACTGGTTCCTCTCTAAGCCAGTTCCACAACCGCCATTCTGGGGGCTTTCCTTCATCACTGTGTGGGGGAAATTTCTTCACCTCTTTCTTGTGTTGATCCCCACTTTCCTGGACTCCACTTCTCACTCAATTTTGGTTTACTTATTTGTTTTAGTGCAGCCCATCTTCAAATAGCTTGCTAAGAAGGTGTCATGTTGTGATTTATAATAATAAATTTATATTTGATCTTTATCCCCTTTTTCTGGCACAGAGCTCCTAAAACCCTTGGAATTTCCCAAATTTCCTAAGTGTTCAGAGCAACAATGGTGTCTTCTGTTACGTTAGTAATGTGATTTAGGAAAGCCCCTGTGTCAGGAAAGGGTGGGGGCTTGTTGCCAGGGGAACCAACCCTGGGAATAGAGTGTTGGAACTTTCAGTCCTGCCCCCGACCTCTTGGGGGGGGAGCTGGGCTGAAGATTGAGTTCAATCACCAATGGCCAATCATTGAATCAATTACACCTGTTTAATGAAGCCTCTATAAAACCCCAAAAGAATGGGATTTACAGAGATTCCAGTTTGGTGAACAAGAATGCATCCATTAAAAAAAAAAAAAGTGCTCCACTAATAGAAACTCAGGGAGAGGCTTTTATAGAGAAAAGCCTGGAGCAAACCAAGGAAATTATTGACTGGCTATAGCTTAAAGCTTAGTTGACTGTGATTGGTTGTTTGTTCTTTGGTTTCAATTTTGTAGCCTTAAGGCATTTGCAGACATATTTTGGTTTGCTTATGTAGGCTACCATGGAATTAGAGTCACCTCGGTCTAAAGGTCTCCTTGTTTAATTAATTTAACAGTGTGAAAATAAAAGTCATAAAGAGGGAAATAATGAAAAAAAAAAAAAAGAATGCATCCATATGTCGCCCAGCCGGGGCCCCAAACTCTACTGGGATAGAAGCTCTTTTGTTCTGGATGTTGCCCTAAGTATCTCTTCATCTGGCTGTTGATTCGTATCCTCTAATATCCTTTGTAATAAATCGGTAATCTAATAAGTACAGTAGTCCCCTCCACCCTTATAAGCGGTTTCACTTTCGGTGGTTTCAGTTACCCGGGGTCAACCACAGTCTGAACATCTTAAATGGAAAAATTCAAGAAGTAAACAATTATAAGTTTTAAGATGCACACCGGTCTGAGTAGCACAATGAAATCTCGCATTATTGATCTTTGTCCCGCCCAGAACATGCATCATCCCTTCGCCCAGAGTATCCCGCCTGCCCGTAGTCAGTTAGTAGCCGGCTCCATTATCAGAGTAACTGTAGAGTTATCACAGCCTTCTGTCCAGGTAAACCTTATTTTACTTAATAATGGCCTCAAAGCTCAAGAGTAGTGATGTTAGCAATTCAGATACACCAAAGAGAAGCCACAAAGTGCTTCCTTTATGTGAAAAGGTGAAAGTTCTCAACTTAAGAAGAAAAGAGAAAACATCGTATGCTTGAGGCTGCTAAGATCTACAGTAAGAACAAATGTTCTATCCGTGAAATTGTGAAGAAGAAAAGAGAAATTCATGCTAGTTTTTCTGTCACACTTCAAACTGAGAAAGTTATGGCCACAGTGTGAAGTAAGTACTTAGTTAAGATGGAAAAGGCATTATATTTGTACAATAAGATATTTTGAGAGAGAGAGAGACCACATTCACATAACTTTTATCACAGTATATTGCTGTAATTGTTCTATTTTACTATTATTACTGTCGTTAATCTCTTGCTGTGCCTAATTTATAAATTAAACTTTATCATAGGTGTGTATGTATAGGAAAAAACATTGTCTATATAAGGTTCGGTACTATCCATGGTTTCAGGCATCCACTGGGGGTCTTGGAACACATCCCTGGGAATAAGGAGGGACTACTGTATTCAGAAATTAAAAATAGTAATAAAATAAAAAGAAGTCTTTTTTTCTAAAATTCTTTCCCCCATTGAGTTTTCCTCTGGGCTTCATTGAGACTATGCTTTATTACAGTACATTGTTCTATTTTATTATTAGTTATTGCTGTTAATCTCTTATTGTTCCTACTTTACACAATAGACTTTATCATAGGTGTGTATGTATAAGAAAAAACATAGTATATATAGGGTTCGGTACTATCCATTGTTTCAGGCATCCACTGGGGGGATCTTGGAATGTATCCCCCTCACATAAGGGGGGAACCACTGTAAAATGTTTCTCTGACTTCTGTGAGCTGCTCTAGCAAATTACTTGAACCCAAAGTCTTTGGACTCTCAGGGTTATAAACAGTCAGAAGCACAGGTGACAACCTGGACTTGCTGTTGGCATCTGAAGTGGGGGGCAGTCTTGTGGGCCTGAGCTCTTAACCTGTGGGATCTGCTGCTATCTCCCTGTGGATGGTGTCAGAATTGAGTTGAATTGTAAAATGCTGGGCTCCTGTGGGAGAATTGCTTGGTGGTGTGGGGAAAAGCCACATTTCTGATGTCAGAAGTGTGAGTGTGGTAGCAGTGTGAGAGTAAAGGAGAAACACAGGAGGGAAGAGCCCGAGTTTGAGTTTTTCCAACTTGGAAGGATTTATGGGGGATAACTTTTTCTGGTACTTTGCATCTCTGAGAAAGTATTCTGATTTAATACTTGGTATAATAGTTCACGCTGGGCACTAAGTGGGTGTTCTTAATATGGAAACATACCCTTCTGTTCTGGGAATTTTTCTTGTATTATTTCTTTGACTTCCTACCCCTATGTCTTTCCTGTCTTCTATTTCTGAAACTTCTATTATTTGGGTGTTGGTTCCCCTCAACTGATTCTTTAATTTTCTTACATTTACTCACTTTATTCTATCTCTTTTTCTTCAGTTCTACTCTTGGGAAATATTCTCAAATTTATCTTTCACCACCTGTAATGGATTTTAAAATGTGGCCAGGATGCTTTAAGTTTCCAAGATCTCACTCTTAATTTCTAATCATCATTGTTTTTCTTTTAAAAAAATATCCTGGATTCAATATTTTCATAGATTCAACAATTATTTCTAATCTCTCAGGCTATTAATTATCAATATTTTGAAGTTTTTTTCTACTTTATGGGTTGTCTAGTTCCACTGAGTTGTTTGCTTATCTTGGTCTTTATGTTGGAGACTTTCTTTAGATTTGCTCTCATTGTATTTAATGGCTATGCACAAAAAACTTATAAGCTCCTTGTTTATCAGTGGTGGTTTTGACTGGTAGTCTGCACTGTAGGAGAGTTATGAAGGGCCCAGTTGTCAGTATCTGTCACTTCAGAGAGAAGTGCCCCATTCTTCCTGGGTGATAGATATAAACTTGGCTAACAGCATTCTTGGAGCCAAGCAGGGAAAGCGGACTGCTGGGGCTCCTTGCCATTTATTTATTTAGTAAATTTTTTTTTTCTGGTTCAGGATAATTCATTATTTTTGTTTAGTCTCCTTTAATCTTGAATAGTTTCTCAGTCTTTCTCTTTAATGGCCTTAACATTTTTTTTCAGCTGCACCGTGGCATGCGGGATCTCATTTCCCCAACCAGGGATTGAACCCGTGCCCCCTGCAGTGGAAGCAGGGAGCCTTAACCACTGAACTGCCAGGGAAGTTCCTTTTCAGTATTTAGACTTTCACTCAAGTCCTTTGTTTTCAGCCTGGTGTCCCTAAATTGTTTAATTTCTTCAGAGTATAAATATAAACTTCCCTTCTGTCCATATAGGGGAGAGAAGGCCTGGGTCTGTAAGGAGGGAAAGGAGAGGGGTGAGTAGATGTGCTTCTTACGCAGGTTTTCAATCCCACAGTTCGCCTCCTGAGAAAAATAGAACAGGATCTGTCTTTGCCTATCTTTGCCTCTCTTTTCTTTCCACAAAATTTATTTAGTGGCTTGTATGTTTCAGACTCTACCATCTACCTAGAATAAAATGGTGAATAAAGACAAATGTAGTCTTTACCTTTGTGGAGCTTATAAAGAGAACCTAATTAATGGCAAAAATTAATGTAAATTTATAACTAAGACAAGTGCTAAGAAGGAAAAGTAAGAGGTAAAAATAAAAACAACAGCCATAATAACCATAACAGCTAATAGTCTCTTATTCCTATCCTGGAGGAGTGTGTAATGAGAGGTTTGACCTAATTAGAAAGTTTGGAAGTTTTAGCTGAGACCTGAAACGCAAAATAGGAGTTAATTAGGGGACGGTGGGGTGGGAGCATAGGTAGTCTCAAGGAAGACAGGGAACAACTTGTGGCACATACCTGGGGTGGGAAGCTGTCTAGAGAAGCCTGAAAGAAGGCCAGTGTGACTGGGGTAGACAGTGAAGTTACACAAAGCTGCTGTGATTACATTAATATTCACTAATTAAAGCTCTAAGTTTAAAATCAAATTTTTCCTTAAGCCTTTAAGTTCAACGTAAAGCTTTGTTATTCTATTCATAAACCTGGTATTTTTGTATAAAAATTAAAAAAAACACTTTCACTTGTTCTTTAACTCAGTAGATTTTCCCTTAAATTTTTTACCTTAAATACATTTGGAAATTTAATAAATTGATTCCCATAAACATTTCAAACACTTGACAGGGTAATCTTACATACCTAATAAGCAAAATGTTTCTAAGTCCTATAGTAATGCTGATAAATTTAATAACCCAAAATTATAATGGTCTAAATTACATTCTGATGAGCATTCAAACTTTGTATATACACATAACAAAATTCTCTTACTCCTTTCAGTAGTTTAATTATATTTAAACATTTCAAATTAGAAATATAATTTTAGAATCTCTAATAGGTCAATTTTTATTAAATGTCTCAAATACCTTAAATTGCAAACACACAGATTATCAAGATAATACCAAAGTGTATTCCTAAAATGAGAACGGTTATTTACTGAGGGTTTGGTTTGCTTCAATATTTATATACTTATTTCTGTATCTTATTGGCTATTAGGGTTGCCAGATTTAGCTAATAAAAACATGATACCTAGTTAAGTTTGAATTTCAGGCGAACAACAAATAACTTTAGTACCTGAGATTTAATTAAAATGGGTGTCCTGTATTTTATCTGGCAGCCCTAGTGGGTTTGCAAAATCACCTACCCTACTAGGAGAGCAGAGTTAGACCATTTCTGGTGGGCTGTACTTACTTGGTCAGAGATTTGTGGTCATAATATTGTTATAGGGTCAAAGATTCGTGACTATAATATGGCTACAGATTAGGGATCTTAATCAGAAATTATAGAGACCTGGGTTCTACTTCACGGATGATTCTACCCAAGTCACAGTTTAACATGATGAGCTATTTCAAATTACCTGAATTTGACCTGCTATGTCAATGGTGACCCCAAGCCCATGCATTTTAACTTGGATATAGTTTTGCAGCCATGGACATCGTGGATTCCTTTGGGTGTCTGCTAGGTTTCACCATTACCTAATTTTTATTATAACTGGTTTTAACTTTTTATGTCATTTGAGTTGATGGAATTGGAATAATGTGGCTTTTTCCCCCCGTAAAAGCAATGGGGAACCAGAGAAGAGTTTAAGCAACAGTGTGATGTGACCAAATTTTTGTTTTTGGAAAAAAAATCACACTGGTTGATGCACGGAGAATAAATAGGAGGGGTTTGAAGTGGGTGACAGAGACTACTCATGAGGCTTTTGCAGTAGAGGAACTCAGAGATGTTGATGAACTTGGTTGATGCTGATAAACAGGACAAATTTGAGCTATTTTGAAGGCAGAATCAATAGCATATGGTGATGAATTGAATATAGGCAGAAAGAGAGAGGGAGGTATCAAGCATGACTCCCAGGTGTCTGGTGTGAGTGACTGGATGAATATTGACGCCATTCACCCAGATAAGAAACAAGTGAGGAGGCGAAGAGCGGTTTGTTTTATTTAAAAAAAAATTTTTTAAAGAATGTATATATACGTATAAATGAGTCACTTTGCAGTATAGCAGAAATTTTAATTAATTAATTAATTTATTTTTGGCTGTGTTGGGTCTTTTTTGCTGCGCGCGAGCTTTCTCTGGTTGTGGCAAGCGGGGGCTACTCTGTTGCGGTGCGCGGGCTTCTCATTGTGGTGGCTTCTCTTGTTGCAGAGCATGGTCTCTAGGCGTGCGGGCTCGGTAGTTGTGGCTCGCGGGCTCTAGGGCGCAGGCTCAGTAGTTGTGGCACACGGGCTTAGTTGCTCCACAGCATGTGGGATCTTCCCAGACCAGGGATTGAACCCATGTCCCCTGCATTGGCAGGTGGATTCTTAACCACTGCACCACCAAGGAAGTCCTGAGCCGTTTGTTTTAAAATTTTCTTCATTTGTTTGCTCTGAGGGGAGAAACAATGAGTCCAGTCTGGGCATACTAAATTAAAGATATATTTGGGACACACAAGTGGAGATGGTCAGCAAACATCTGGAAATGCATTTCTAGATCATACTTTGGTTTCCATCTATGGCTATAGAATTCAGAATTTCCCACAGCAACATAATTACAATTTGTGTTTTCAAAGGTTTTCTACCTGGCCATGTTTCTCCAAAGAAACCTGTAATGTGCAATGTGTCCAAAATCCATTTTAGCGTTAGAGCGGCTGTTCTGAACTGGAACATTCTTCTCTCTTGTTGGTTGATGATAGTATTTAAAAAATGTCACTTCATTGATAGATTCAGGGTCATACCCCTATTTTTGGTACTTATTTGATTGATGTGTATTTATTTGAACCAATATCCAGAAGAACACTGTTTATATGACCTAATTTAGTCTTGAATTTTGTGCCTTGTTACTCTGTTTAATGGTGCTAAGCTATTTAGAAGAAGTAGGTAAATAACAAATCTTTAAGCTTGGAAGACCTGTTTACAGTCAATTGACTTCTACCTTCAGGAGATGGGAAATAAATGAACTCTATGCTTTCTGTGACAACAGATTTTACTCAGTTCTTTTCAGGTTGTTGCAAAGAATTCTTTTACCTTTTTCAATTAGCCAGGACTTCCTGACGATGTTTTTAATGTAGGGAATCCCTACTCTTCAAGACATAGCTTTGTGGTTTGTACACTTTGCTGGTATGCTTTATGTAGACAGTGGCTTGAATAATATTTTGGTCTGTTTCTCACTTTGTTTTTCCAAGCCCATGCATCTTTTTAATTTATTTTATTTTATTTATTTTTGGCTGCATTAGGTCTTTGTTGCTGTGCACGGGTTTTCTCTAGTTGCAGCGAGCAGGGGCTACTCTTCTTTGCAGTGTGCTGGCTTCTCATTGTGGTGGCTTCTCTTGTTGTGGAGCACCGGCTCTAGGCGTGCAGGCCTCAGTAGTTGTGGCTCACGAGCTCTAGAGCAGGCTCCGTAATTGTGGCACTTGGGCTTAGTTGCTCCGCGGCATGTGGGATCTTCCAGGACCAGGGCTCGAACCTGTGTCCCCTGCATTGGCAGGTGGATTCTTAACCACTGTGCCACCAGGGAAGCCCCAAGCCCATGGGGCTTTCATTCTTATTCAGAATAAGTAGTTGGAGCTGTTCATGGCAGTTTTCATTCATTCTTCTATTTATTTATTTTGTGTAGGATATCTTGGGATAATTAATTGCAAGGAGAGAGTCCTAAAAATAGCTAGCTTCTGAAGTGAACTTTTATAACACTATGTTAATTATTTTGATTTTTATTCAGCTGTGGAAAACCATTCATCTGTTCTATTCAAGCTATTTTTCTGACTACTGAAAATGAGAATATAATTCTTATTTATTAACTACCATCAGTACTTTTTCTTGGATAAAAAGTATTGCTGTTTCTGTACAATACAACTTTTGACTAATTAATTAGAATGTATGCCCATATTATCACGAATGTTTATCTCTATATTTGGAAAGAGAACAAGAACACTTTTAGACTTCTAATTTAACATGTAAATTCTTGGCGGGCCTGGCTGCATAGCTAGTCTGGGCCTTAACAAATCATCTTCAGAGTAAATTGCTTACTGATAATAAATGATGAATACCTCTTAAGTATTTAGTGTCTGGTAACCTGAAATCTTTCTTCCTAAATGATGAGTGGTTAGCAGAAAATAAAAGACCATGATATCATTAAACAGGTAATCAAATTAGTTGTGATATAGTTTTCAGGTGCCAGGAGAGTATAGCAATGAGCCTTTCCAACCTTGTGGTTAGTTTTTAGAGTGCTTTGTTGGCTAACGCAGGATCAGGGGTAAGATGATTACAATCAAATTTCAATGACATACAAGGAATCAAGCCAGAAAGTGGTGGGAGTCAGAATCAGAGACAGAAGAAAAATAAAAAAAAGCAGGCCTTGAGAACAGTAGTCCAGAGACTAAAATCCATAGGGAGAGGCAACATGTGAGATGCAGATAATACCAAAAAGGTCTCAGGAAGAGGGGGAGCAGGTCCAAGTGAGGCTATAATACTGTAAGAGACCACTTTGATTGGGACCAGCATCTATAACTTAGGCTTAAATTTTCCCTTTACTCACCTAGTCATAGGAAAATCCTCAAGAGATCATAGGTGTAGGTTGAGGGAAACATAGTAGTATGAGAAGGGGCCGATCAAGACACTTACCACTCTGCTCATGCAATTTATTTGTGCCTTCAGTGGCTGGAAGTTAAGTTTGACACTTGGCCATCTGAGGCCCACTAGGCAACCAAGCAAAAAATTAGGTTATGGTTTTTGCTGGGTGATTGACATTATGTAGAAGAGTAAAGGTGCTGAAACATGGTGCAGCAGAGATGACCATGAAGGGAACTTGGGGGAATCACCTGGGGTGTTCTGTTGTTCTACAAGTATGCCCACAGGTAAAGCATAATGGTCCATTAATGAAACTATGCAGGTAGGGCACTGAGAGTTCAGATCCCTCAGGAATGAAAATTGGATCATACCAGCCAGGTAAACATACTAAATAGTAAATAGTTGCCTACTAGGAGTATTGATAGGTACCAGAAAAATGGTGTTTATAAAGTCTTATGAATTATATATTTTATGCATATTTAATGCAAACAATATTGAGCATGAAGTATTTAAATAGTAATATCCCAAACTACTTTGCCTTGGATGGTGGTGGTCTATATTTCATTGTGTTACCCAGGAGGTATCAGAGTACTTTACAAAAGGAAAATCTTTTAAATTTGGATTCCAAGTAGGAAGAGACTTTCAGCCAAAGAGGATATAAATTCCTGTTTCCTCCCTGCCTCCACCCCACCCCCACCTCCTGTCACTGTGTTCAGAACCATGTGGTGTGTTGGAGAAAGAATAGAGTCATCTAAAAGTCTGCAAACACAGAATGCTCAGGTTAAGGAAATATAGTTATTCTCACCCCTTAATTACCACCTTCTATTCCTCTCCTGAGGTCTATTATTCTTGCTCCCATGGCCTATAATGAAGTTAGCCTGTGTCCTGAATTTCTCCTATCATATGCTGATGGTAGACATCACTAATCAATTATGGCATGATTTCCTATTGAGCTAGACTGGTTACATAGCTACTACAAATTGTTTGGGTTGGAAGTTGAGATGAAATCTATTTGATGTCTCGGGTCTATAGTATCAGGAAAAAGAATTAGAAACAACTATAGGAAGGCCTGATCACCTGCTTACTCATTTCTTAGTAGGCTGACAGCAAAAGTATAAGGGTAAACAGTTGTGTCTATATAGTCTAATGCTAGGAGACAAAAAAATACACGTGGAGTGAAGGCAGTAGACCAGAGAGCAAAATAAGCTATTTACTAAACGAGGGCAGGGTTTTTCTAATTCACCCAGTACTAGGAAGTACTGCTGAATAAGCACCCATAGCATTAAATCAATAGGTTATTATCCCATTTGATAAAAAGTGACCAGTTAAGAAGTGCAAGAAAGTGCAATTATATGACCACTCAACACCTAGAGGAAAGGTAGGGTGATTACAAGCATAAAATAAAACATACTACAGCGTGCTTAGAAAGCCTATTATACTATGGGCTTATAATACAAATAATTGACAATAAAAATATCCTATTAAGAATACCAGGGGGACGTTCAAGACGGTGGAGGAGTAAGATGTGGAGATCCCCTTCCTCCCCACAAATACATCAAAAAATGCATCTACATGTGGAACAAATCTTATAGAACACTTACTGAATGCTGGCAGAAGACCTCAGACTTCCCCAAAGACTCCCTCAGGCAACCTACACGCAGAGTCAGGGCCAAATCCAAAGCTGAACCCCAGGTGCTGTCTGAACAAAGAAGAGAAAGAGAAATTTTTCCCAGCATCCTCAGGACCAGCGGATTAAATCTCCACAATCAACTTGATGTACTCTGCATCTCTAGAATAACTGAATAGACAATGAATCATCCCAAAATTGATGTGGTGAACTTTGGGAGCAACTGTAGACTTGGGGTTTGCTTTCTGCATCTAATTTGTTTCTGGTTTTATGTTTATCTTAGTTTAGTATTTAGAGCTTATTATTACTGGTAGATTTGTTTAGTGGTTTGGTTGCTCTCTTCCTTTATTTTACATATATATATATATATATATTTTTTTTTTTTTTCCTTTTTCTCTTTCCGTGAGTGTGTATGTGTATGCTTCTTTGTGTGATTTTGTCTGTATAGCTTTGGTTTTACCATTTGTCCTAGGCTTCTCTGTCCTTTTATTTTTTTAGTATAGTTTGTAGCACTTGTTATCATTCGTGGATTGGTTTTTTGGTTTGGTTGCTCTTTTCTTTCTTTCTTTTTGCTTTTAATTATTTTTTATTCTTAATAATTTTTTATTTTAATAACGTTATTCTATTTTATTTTATTTTTTTCCTTCCTTTTTTTCCTCCCTTTTCTTCTGAGCCGTGTGGCCGACAGGGTCTTGGTGCTCTGGCTGGGTGTCAGGCCTGAGCCTCTGAGGTGGGAGAGCCGAGTTCAGGACAGTGCTCCATCAGAGACCTCTGGCCCCATGTAATATCAAATGGCGAAAGCTCTCCCAGAGATCTCCATCTCGATGCTAAGACCCAGCTCCACTCAATGACCAGCAAGATACAGTGCTGGACACGCTATGCCAAACAACTAGCAAGACAAGAACACAACCCCACCCATTAGCAGAGAGGCTGCCTAAAATCATAATAAGGTCACAGACACCCCAAAACACACCACCAGACGCGGTCCTGCCCACCAGAAAGACAAGATCCAGCCTCACACACCAGAACACAGGCACAAGTCCCCTCCACCAGGAAGCCGACACAAACCACTGAACCAACCTTACCCACTGGGGGCAGACACCAAAAACAATGGGAACTACGAACCTGCAGCCTGCGGAAAGGAGACCCCAAACACAGTAAGTTAAGCAAAATGAAAAGACAGAGAAATACATAGCAGATGAAGGATCAAGGTAAAAACTCACCAGACCAAACAAATGAAGAGGAAACAGGCAGTCTCCCTGAAAAAGAATTCAAAATAATGATAGTAAAGGTGATCCAAAATCATGGAAACAGAATGGAGAAAATACAAGAAATGTTTAACAAGGACATAGAAGAACTAAAGAGCAAACAAACAATGATGAGCAATGCAATAAATGAAATTAAAAATTCTCTAGAAGGAATCAAGAGCAGAATAACTGAGGCAGAAGAACGGATAAGTGACTTGGAAGATAAAATAGTGGAAATAACTACCACGGAGTAGAATAAAGAAAAAAGAATGAAAAGAATTGAGGACAGTCTCAGAGACCTCTGGGACAACATTAAATGCACCAACATTCGAATTATAGGGGTCCCAGAA
>NC_041234.1:110741847-110742822 GCF_002837175.3 Physeter macrocephalus
ATCCAAAAACAACAGAATACACTTTCTTCTCAAGTGCTCATGGAACGTTCTCCAGGATAGATCATATCTTGGGTCACAAATCAAGCCTTGGTAAATTTAAGAAAATTGAAATAGTATCAAGTATCTTTTCTGACCACAATGCTATGAGACTAGATATTGATTACAGGAAAAATCTGTACACATGGAGGCAGATTTTAATACAAATACATGGAGGCTAAATAATACACTATTAAATAACCAAGAGTACACTGAAGAGATCAAAGAGGAAATCAAAAGATACCTAGAAACAAATGCATGAGAAGGAAAACACAACCCAAAACCTATGGGATGCAGCAAAAGCATTTCTAAGAGGGAAGTTTATAGCAATACAATCCTACCTCAAGAAACAAGAAACATCTCAAATAAACAAGCTAATCTTACACCTAAAGTAATTAGAGAAAGAAGAACAAGAAAACCCAAAAGTTAGCAGAAGGAAAGAAATCATAAAGATCAGACCAGAAATAAATGAAAAAGAAATGAAGGAAAAGATAACAAAGATCTATAAAACTAAAAGTTGGTTCTTTGAGAAGATGAACAAAACTGATAAACTATTAGCCAGATTCATCAAGAAAAAAAGGGAGAAGACTCAAATCAATAGAATTAGAAATGAAAAAGGAGAAGTAACAACTGACACTGCAGAAATACAAAGGATCATGAGAGATTACTACAAGCAAATATATATCAATAAAATGGACAACCTGGAAGAAATGCACAAATTCTTAGAAAAGCACAATCTTCCGAGACTGAACCAGGAAGAAATAGAAAATATAAAAAGACTAATCACAAGCACTGAAATTGAAACTGTGATTAAAAATCTTGTAACAAACAAAAGACCAGGACCAGATGGCTTCACAGGCGGATTCTATCAAACATTTAGAGAAGAGCTAACACCTATCCTTCTCA
Source organism: Physeter macrocephalus (assembly GCF_002837175.3). NCBI lineage: Eukaryota > Metazoa > Chordata > Mammalia > Artiodactyla > Physeteridae > Physeter > Physeter macrocephalus. The sequence goes on from NC_041234.1 coordinate 110,742,790, forward strand.
AACTCTTCCAAAATATAGCAGAGGGAGGAACAC
>NC_041234.1:110742940-110743714 GCF_002837175.3 Physeter macrocephalus
CAAAATTCAACACCCATTTATGATAAAAACCCTCCAGAAAGTAGGCATAGAGGGAACTTACCTCAACATAATAAAGACCATATATGACAAACCCACGGCCAACATTGTTCTCAATGATGAAAACCTGAAACCATTTCCACTGTGATCAGGAACAAGACAAGTTTTTGCACTCTCACTGCTATTATTCAACATAGTTTTGGAAGTTTTAGCCACAGCAATCAGAGAAGATAAATAAAGAAAAGGAATCCAAATCAGAAAAGAAGAAGTAAAACTGTCACTGCTTGCAGATGACATGATATTATACATAGAGAATCCTAAAAATGTTACCAGAAAACTACTAGAGGTAATCAATGAATTTGGTAAAGTAGCAGGATACAAAATTAATGCACAGAAATCACTTGCATCCCTATACACTAATGATGAAAAATATGAAAGAGAAATTAAGAAACACTCCCATTTACCATTGCAACAAAAAGAATAAAATACCTAGGAATAAACCTACCTAAGGAGACAAAAGACCTGTATGCAGAAAACTATAAGACACTGATGAAAGAAATTAAAGATGATCCAAACAGGAGAGATATACCATGTTCTTGGATTGGAAGAATCAACATTGTGAAAATGACTATACTACCCAAAGCAATTGACAGATTCAATGCAATCCCTATCAAACTACCAATGGCAGTTTTCACAGAACTAGAACAAAAAATTTCACAATTTGTATGGAAACACAAAAGACCCCAAATAGCCAAAGCAATCTTGAGAAAGAAAAAT
>NC_041234.1:110743730-110748269 GCF_002837175.3 Physeter macrocephalus
GAAAACTGGAGAGCTACATGTAAAAAATGAAATTAGAACACTCCCTAACACCATACACAAAAATAAACTCAAAATGGATTAAAGACCTTAATGTAAGGCCAGACACACTAAAACTCTTAGAGGAAAACATAGGCAGAACACTCTATGACATAAATCACAGCAAGATTCTTTCTGACCCCCCTCCTAGAGAAATGGAAATAAAAGCAAAAATAAACAAATGGGACCTAATGAAACTTAAAAGCTTTTGCACAGCAAAGGAAACCATAAACAAAAGAAAACCCTCAGAATGGGAGAAAATATTTGTAAACGAAGCAACTGACAAAGGATTAATCTCCAAAATTTACAAGCAGCTCATGCAGCTCAATATGCAAAAAACAAAGAAAGCAATCCAAAAATGGGCAAAAGACCTGCATAGACATTTCTCCAAAGAAGATATACAGATTGCCAACAAACACATGAAAGAATGCTCATCATTAATCATTAGAGAGATGCAAATCAAAACTACAATGAGATATCATCTCACACCGGTCAGAATGGCCATCATCAAAAAATCTACAAACAATAAATGCTGGAGAGGGTGTGGAGAAAAGGGAACCCTCTTGCAGTGTTGGTGGGAATGTAAATTGATACAGCCACTATGGAGAACAATACGGAGGTTCCTTAAAAGTCTAAAAATAGAACTACCATATGACTCAGCAATCCCTGGGCATATACCCTGAGAAAACCATTATTCAAAAAGAGTCAGGTACCAGAATGTTCATTGCAGCTCTATTTACAATAGCCAGGAGATGGAAGCAACCTAAGTGTCCATCGACAGATGAATGGATAAAGAAGATGTGGCACATATATACAATGGAATATTACTCAGCCATAAAAAAAACGAAATTGAGTTATTTGTAGTGAGGTGGACGGACCTAGAGTCTGTCATACAGAGTGAAGTAAGTCAGAAAGAGAAAAACAAATACCATATGCTGTGTCCATCGACAGATGAATGGATAAAGAAGATGTGGCACATATATACAATGGAATATTACTCAGCCATAAAAAAAAACGAAATTGAGTTATTTGTAGTGAGGTGGACGGACCTAGAGTCTGTCATACAGAGTGAAGTAAGTCAGAAAGAGAAAAACAAATACCATATGCTAACACATATATATGGAATCTAAAAAAAGAAAAAAAAGGTTCTGAAGAACCTAGGGGCAGGACCGAAATAAAGATGCAGACATAGAGAATGGACTTGAGGACATGGGGAGGGTGAAGTGTAAGCTGGGATGAAGTGAGAGAGTGGCAAGTACCTATATATACTACCAGCTGTAAAACAGATAGCTAGTGGAAAGCAGCCGCATAGCACAGGGAGATCAGCTCGGTGCTTTGTGACCACCTAGAGGGGTGGGATAGGGAGGGTGGGAGGGAGACACAAAAGGGAGGAGATATGGGGATATATGTATATGTATTGCTGATTAACTTTGTTATACAGCAGAAACTAACACACCATTGTAAAGCAATTATACTCCAATAAAGATGTTAAAAGAAAAAGGAATACCAGAAGCCAGGGAATTCCCTGGCTGTTCAGTGGTTAGGACTCTGTGTTTTCACTGCCGTGGACCCAGGTTCGTTTCCTGGTCAGGGAATTAAGATACCACAAGCCACGTTCCAAAAAGAAAAAAAAGTATACCAGAAGCAAGAAAAAATCCAAACTGAACAATTTCCTTTAATATTAACCCTAAATAAGCTTTACTTAACCATTATTGAGCTACAACAACTATGTCACTAAGCATCAACATGAATGGAATCAAGACTTTTCTGACCCAGCTGTCTTTTCCAGCTCCACCGGCCTCAGTAGCCTTACACTTTCTGAAAGCACACTAAGGTGAAAGTGCTCTATCTATGCCTACTTTCTGGAAGGTTTTTATCATAAATGGGTGCTCACATCTGATGGAAATCAAGAGCTGGATTTTGCTAGACTATCTAAATTCGGTGAAAACGTTTATCTCAGTGGTGTTGCAATGGACAAATATGGTACTTAAAATAAAAAATCAGAAAGCTTAACTTCAAAACTGTTCTAATTCAAAATATGCAGCAGGCAAATGAAATATTTTTGGAATTCCTTCCTGAGAACTGCTTCATAGAATGCCTATGAGCTAAAGAATTAAACGTAGTCTTGTAATATCATAATTTATTTTTTTAACCTAAAAAGATACTGTCTGGTTTATTCACCTTCTCTTTGACTATGCTTGGCTCTGAAAGACTTTTGGTAGTTTCCAAAAGGTAAATTCATCCCTAAGAACAAAAGAAGGTCAAACTATGTCCCCAGTGTTTGAAGATCCTAATGAAGATCCCCCCAAATACTTTGTGCAATAGTTGCTTCCCTGAAATGTGTGTAGCTTCCCCATGTAAAAAAAATGTATTATTTATTCACCCACTTAGTTACTTGACAAATGTATACTGATAGCTATTTTCCAGGTAGATTTCCTCTAGATGCTGGAGATGCAGGAGTAAAGAAAAAAAGACAAAGTTTTCTGCCTTCATGTAGCTTATAGAAAGGTGAGGTGAGACAAACAATAGACAATAAACATAATAAATAATAAATAGTATGTCCGAAGGTGATATAGTGCTACAAGGAAAACAAAAGGTGAAGAGGGGAAGGGCAATGAAGGTTACGGGTGGAAAGTAATGAAAAGGTGACAATTTGAACTAAGGTTTAAAGTAGTGAGAGAGTCTGCCTTCTGGATATCTGGGGTAACTGCTATAGGCAGAGGAAAAGAAATAAAGAAAATGCCTGATATCATGAAGGAACAACAAAAATCAATGAGGATGAAATGGATTGAATAAAGGGGAGAGTAAAAGGAGACGAAGGCAGAGTAGTAATCGAGAGGGCCAGATTGTATAGAGTTATATAGGTCACTTGGCTTTTGTTCTGAATAATTTGGGGAGCTATTGCAGGGTTTTGAGCAGAGGTACTACATGGCTTGATTTGTGTCTAAAAGGATCACTCTGGGAGGTCTATTTCTAGTAAGTCTGAGTACTTCCTACTGGACCTGGCTCTCCATAACAAATATAAACTCTGGAAAAAATTGAATGCACAGGAAAGTGAACAAAAGGGGGGGTTGGGGGACATGTTGGAGGGCTTGACACTTGGAAGAAGCAATGGCAGGGGCGTGAGAGTCCCATTCTCAGGTTTCAGCCCAAGAGCAGGCTGAATGCAGCACCATAAAGTGGCTAGAACTCTGACTGAAAACCTGTAGTCTTTCCAGCCTAAAGAATTAGAGTACAGAGTCTGGGCAATTACAGCCTCTGCATCTCTGGCTGAATCACATGTGTGCAGGGTAGACTCAAAGCAGCTGAGCTAAAGGTTAAAAAAATAGAGAAGAAATTAAATGAGACTTGAACTATAGCCCAAGAGACAGACTTGGTGGACAATCAAGGGGAACACCTACTTATGCATGAGACGGCAGTCCTTACTAAAGAGGCAACATTTATGCTGAAATCTAAAGGATAAGGAGGAGCAAGCCATGTGAAGGCTAGGGTGGGGGGAGTGAGAAACAGAATTCCAGGCTGTGGAAACACCATGACCAGAAACTCAAAGGCAGGAAAGAGTACGGTGTTTTCCAGGAAATGCAAGGAGACCAAAATGGGGAAACTGGTCAATTTATACTAAAACAATAAATGCTCTAAATATGAGATAAGGAAAAAGCATTAAAGTTGATCTCTAGCCTCAAGGTGTTTATAATCATATCAGGGAGACAAACATGCTAATGTCAATGAAACAACTAAAATTCAATACTAGACAGCATGTAGTTGACCAGCACTTTGAGTTTTCAAATCACATTTGCAAGAATCACCTTATTTGGTCCTCACAATAGCCCGATGAGGCAGGTACTCTTATTGCTACTGTGCTTATTTAACCTGGTTATTTTCTCTCTCTTTCCCCTGATGATAAGCGCTATGAGGGCAGGGCCATACCTGTTCTCCTACCACTGCACCCCCAGCACCAGGCACAGCTTTGAGTTCAGAGAAGCACTAAGTAAATCTTTGTTGAATGCATGGGTTTAACAGATTGGAAACTCAAGGCTTTGAGGGGAAAGGACTTAAATGCTCAAGGGAACACAGCATGTGCATGACAGAATCATCTAGAATTCATGGTTCTAGTCTCCTGGGCCAATATTATAACTTGGCCAGTGATTTTCAAGTCTCTTTCCCACCCCTCTTCTCCCTTTTTTCCTCCTTTTCCTCCTTCCTTTTCTCTTTCCTTCCTTCAAGCAGCAGAACCCTTTATTTTCAAACAAAAGTTTTTTCACTTGGAGATGGAAACAAAAACTTCAGTTATCAATACATTATAAATATTTTATAAATTCAACGTTATAGGATTATGTCAGTCACTGATAATGATGACAGTTGTTTTGATGGACACAGAAATTAGACATCATGTGCCTGGATGATAGTGGCCGTCATATGACAGTCTCACCATCCAATTTTTTAAGGAATTTTTTCTTTTTTTTTTTTTTTTTTTTTTTTGCGGTACGCGGGCCTCTCACTGTT
>NC_041234.1:110748326-110779706 GCF_002837175.3 Physeter macrocephalus
GGTACGCGGGCCTCTCACTGTTGTGGCCTCTCCCGTTGCGGAGCACAGGCTCCGGACGCGCAGGCTCAGCAGCCACGGCTCACGGGCCCGGCCGCTCCGCAGCATGTGGGATCTTCCTGGACCGGGGCACGAACCCGTGTCCCCTGCATCGGCAGGCGGACTCTCAACCACTGTGCCACCAGGGAAGCCCAGGAATTTTGTTTTGAATGCCCGGTCTTGAGAAAATCCAGATGAATCCTAAGAAGTGTAATAGTTGAAAATGGTAACAGGTGTTAAATAGTGTGCCAGCCATCTCAGTATGCTTAAACTCGACTGATCCTGAGGATTAGGAAAGGATATCTTTATTTTAAATTTGAATCACTAACAACATCTAACTGTTAACTGCCATGCCGTACCGTTAATATAAAAGTCTGACAAGAAGCCCCTATGGAAAACCTGCTGCTGCACTTTATAGTATGATAATACTTTCATAATGCAACATGTTATGTGTACCTTTGTAATTGCACAACTGACTACCATGCGGAAAGTGAGACCAAGCACTGATGACGTGACTGTGCCTTGTCTTGCATTTCATTGGGTCCAGTACATGTGTTCTATGATCCGCTTCTTATTTGTACAATTTTGTGTGAGTGAACCCACACAGGCCTGAAATAAAATGGTGAGTGGAAACCTATAATTTCTTCAATCAGTGATATATGTCCAAGAAGTTCAAATCCATGCTAGATGTGACAGGAAGAGTTATATTCTGAGATCTGCCCCCAAAACCTGTTCTGTACTACATAAGGAAATACATCTATGGCTTTCGATGTGCTCAAACATGGTACATTTGAGTGAGCTTATTACGTTTACTATAGTTTAACAAATAATTTAGAGTGCTTTTCTAAAATTAAATTCAATCCAAAATATTTGTACCCTTGAAGCACTTCAAAGCAGTCCAAGGGTTCTGTAAAACTCTGTTGGTAATCCAGGCCCTCTAGCACTATGCTTCACCCTAAACTACCTCAAATTCAGGTGGGCTGACTTTGTGGTGGTGTAGGCAGGTATGGCCTGGATAGTCCTGGCAATGAGGCATTATGGGAATTTTCCTTCAATGTGCATGACATGGATGTGCATTTTTGCCAACTATCTCGGGCACAGCCCCTGGAAACAAAGCAACAGCCTTTTGCTCTCCAGTTGAAATGCAATTGCTGTGTTCATCAAAATTTAGTTGGGGAACTGAAGGAATATTTGAATTTTTATAGTGTTGTTAATATTCTTTCCCTTTCCAGTTAGCTTATCAATCTGTAAGGAGAGATTCTGGAATGTCAAGAGTTGAAAGCTATGTGATTAAATTAGGTCATTTGGTTTCATTAACTTAATAACTACATAAATAATTTCTCAGAAAGATCTGTCACTAATGCTTATTTGTCTTTATATTAATATTTTTTCAATGAAATAAAGTTTTTACTGTTGTAAAATGTACAAGTTCAGGCTTACAGGAAAAGGGCATCGAACCTATTTTGTGGGGAAGGATAAATGTGTGAGAGAGACAGACAAGGGAGTTAGACTCTGATTAGGTGGTCTGCCTTTTTGTACTTTAACAGAACTGAGGTAGAAGATTCCTCTTAGTAATGATGGTTCACAATGCAGTGATTCTCAGAGTCAGTGTGGAAATTCTGAAGGGCCTCAGGTGTGTAGCTTGAAAAGCCCGGAATTTAATATGAATGCTTTCTCATAGCTTCTCAGCCTACTGAAATCCTACCTAGCTTTTGGGAGTGCCTCCATAAAGACTTCTCAGACCTTTGTTATTTCTTATTCATGGACCATTCATCCCTTCTCTGAACTTCTACAGAAGTTATAGGGCCCACACTACTTAACCTAGCTTAATAAGCAGACTGAACGGTATGACTCAAGATAGTGTACTTTATCAAGAGTTCAAAGACAAAGATTTTGGTTTGTGCCCATGTGGCCCCACTAGGCAAGTAACTCGCTTACTCTGATTCCTGTCTGTTAAATGGGTATGTTAGTAATAATTCTACCTGCCTCATACGGTTGTTATGAGGGTTAAATGAGATGATTCTCACAAATGTTTTTTGGAAACTCAAGGCACTGAGCAGCTACATGCTGTCTAGTACTGAAGTTTAGTTGTTTCATTGACATTAGCACTTTTGTCTCCCCAATGTGATTGTAAGCACCTTGAGGATAAAGATAAACTTTAAAGTTTTTTCTTATCTCCTTACAGTGCTGCGTGTATCATAAATATTTAGAGCAGTTATTGTTTTTATAATTATCAATTACATTAACATAATGCTTCATAGTTGCTAAAGCATTTTCATATACATTATATCCATGGTGTACCTCCATTTTTATATTGCCACAGACAGGACTGAGATTTCGGGAGGAACAGTGACTTTCCCAGGGCCATACAGTTAGTGGAATCGTTGGAACTATTACATAAGTCTGCAGGTTTGCAGTCTGTGGCTCTTTTCACTGTGTGATTAGACCTTTTGTAATCTGGGCACTATCAAAAAGGTACTTTAGTCTAGGTAGTTCATGCAGTTCTGGTTGTAGAAGAGATTTGACTTTGTAAACTACGTAAGTCTTCTGGGAGTGACATTATTGATTCTCTACTTTATAGCCGGTTCCATCTGCACCTTGGACAGCATTATTTTATCTTTCAGTGTAACAGCGAGTGTAGTTAGAGTATGGCACCTGCCCAGAGTGATGCGTGGTTTGGGATTTCTCCATTTCAATGAAGCCAATTCTTAATTTTTGAAATTGTGGATTTTCCAAGGTCTCTGTTGGGCTGGTCTTTTCCCTTTCTGCTATGGCCCATTTTTTGTACATGTCATGGTGAGCTAGAATTCTGATCAGAAGGAAACCCAGCAAGGGGAAGAGAGGGTGACCAATTTCAGTCCTAAAATGTGATACTTTTTCATCACTCTGCACAAAATATTTTAGAGAAGAGGTCAAAGTTATTGGACAAGCACTCATTTTAAAATTATCTGGGTATTTTCCCCCTCCACATTCTCCTGGTCCTAATTTAGTACTGACTGTGCCATCCAAATTAATCCCAAACAAAAATAAACAGTCAATGTATCATTGTATCCCAATTATTATAATTAAAACCTGAATTTGGGTCAAAATGTGCTCTTTAAATCACCTAGAGTTTGACTAGGAATGATAGTAATGGTGATGCAGTGGGCTACTGACAAGACCTTCACAAATTCTCATCAATTTCTGTAGTGATTTTGACATTTCATCAAAGCTCAGGAGAAAATTGAGCAATTATTTACTTGATTTTAAAAATCACAGGGTGTCACAATGTACTCAAGTGACTACAAATGAAATGCTTTAAAAAAGAAGAACTGCAGTGGGTGCATCACAGCTGAAATTAGAGCAAGTGTCAGTATGTCAGCTGCAAATTGACAGGTCTTGCACAAGGCACTTAAGGTTAATGAGTGATATTTAATTTGGCCAGAGTGACCAAAAAACTTCAAGGATGTGAGGTCATCTTAGAAAAGGGCTACTTAAAGCAAGAGTCTAGAGTAAGCTGCTGTAGCTTTAAAAGCAGCAAATGTACATCACAATATAATAGTACTGTTGTATTAGTGTTAGTATAGGTGTTAGTATTGGGTTGGCCAAAAAGTCCGTTCGGGTTTTTCCATACGCTCTAATGGAAATAATAATAATAATAATAATGCAACTGTCATTTGTTTGGTGCGTACCATGTGCCAGGCACTGTACACTAAAGCATGTACCCGTACGGTCTCATTTGTCCTCAGTTCAACCTTAGGTTGCTCCATTTACAACTGAGCAAGCAAAGGTTCAGGGAGTGAAAAGCTGGGATTTGAACCCGTGTCTATCACATTACAGAACCCAGTTTTCTAACCCTTTACCTATTACATGGGTCTTGTGTCAGATCTAACATTTACTGTACTGTTGTGTGACCTTGGAGAAGATGCTTTCCCTCTCTCGGAATATCTCCATCTGTAAAATGAAGGAACTTGACTGTGAGTTTTCCTATCTCTAAAATCTTTTAAGAATGAATGGGTACATAGATCTTTGGATGGGGTGAAGTGTTGTGGAGGAGTAGGGGGAACTGGTGTGAAAATGGTGTGCAGGTGAAACAGGACCTTAGAGCTTGGATGGGCACTCTTGCTCTGTGATATGAGCCACTCCTCTGCTCTGGGCCAGTTTGTACCTTTCTCAACAGGCTTTGTTATTCTGGGCTTCAGAAAGGCCTAGAGGGAGGGAGAAGAGTTTCTGGACATTAGGAAAGAAGGTTCTTTTTTGGATTCTCCTCTTATTACCACACTAGCCTCTGGAGGTGAGCACATCCCAATGGCCTGGATCTGAAGGCATGAAGACAACTCAAAAGCCCTACACATCAAGTCAAGAAACTGGCGGTTGAGCAGTGCTGATGTGGAGGCAAAAACAAATTTTGGGGTTTTTTTCTCCAGCCATTAACAAATTTTTAACGTAAGTAATGTAAATGTAATATATAATGTGTGTTTTTTTTTTTTTTGGATGCGCTGGGTCTTCGTTGCGTGTGTGGGCTCTTTGTTGTGGGCTTCTCTTTAGTTGCGGCGCACGGGTTTAGTTGCCCCGCAGCACGTGGGATCTCAGTTCCCTGACCAGGGATTGAACCTGCGTCCCCTGTATTGGAAGGCAAATTCTTCACCACTGGACCACCAGGGAAGCCCTTAATGTGTTTTTAATATTTAATTTTGTAGAAAATTAGATATATGTATATGTAAAAAACAAAAATTAAAAGCATCCACAATCTATAATGTGTGTTTTTTTTTTTTTGGATGCGCTGGGTCTTCGTTGCGTGTGTGGGCTCTTTGTTGTGGGCTTCTCTTTAGTTGCGGCGCACGGGTTTAGTTGCCCCGCAGCACGTGGGATCTCAGTTCCCTGACCAGGGATTGAACCTGCGTCCCCTGTATTGGAAGGCAAATTCTTCACCACTGGACCACCAGGGAAGCCCTTAATGTGTTTTTAATATTTAATTTTGTAGAAAATTAGATATATGTATACGTAAAAAACAAAAATTAAAAGCATCCACAATCCAAATGCTTAGAGAACAGCTCTTAATAGTTTCATGTATACTGTTACAGACTCCAGATTTTAAAAACAAACTAGGCTGTCACTAGTTTCTCTGTTTCTCAGCATCTTTGGTCAGGAGTGGGGTGGGGGTGGGGGGACCAATCCCGTTGTTCAGATTGTTCTTTTTTACAGTGATTGTTTGATATTAGTAACCTAGACTGAGAATGGAAAAGATAATATGGATAATTCTGTATTATCAGTCTCCGACCTATGACTGGCAGCTCATTGTATTCACCAGTTGTCTTTGCTGATAATACTTTTAATCAGTTAGTGACTGATTATGTACTTTTATTTCTCATTACATCTATAAAAAGGAAATTCTTCAAGAACCGACTCCAAATTATACTATTTTTTTTCCTTTATCTCAATTTGCCTTATATCCTGAGAGATTTTTAAAAGAGTAATTGGTGTTATGTTGTGTAACCATTTGTTCTCTAAGGTGGGTCTCTTTAATTTTTAAGGATGACTTTGGTCTTCTCAAGGTCAGGTCAATTTTAAAACAGAATTTTCCTGAATATTATATTTTAGTGTTTTGAGAAAGGCAGTTTTCACACTCCTGAGGGACAAACATTTCTGAACACTGTTTTGATGGAAACTACAGTTCATAATGATCAAAGTCTCCTCCGAACCTGTTACTTTTTTAGAAAAGCTTAAAAGCACATTGTTCCTCCCCCGAGTGTATCCCCTAGAGAAATTCTTGCACATCTGCACAGATGGCATGTACCAGGATGTTCATTATTAGTGATAGCAAAAATTGTAAGTATCTTAAGTGTTCTATTAATGGGGGAACAAATAAATAAATTATATATATTTGTATATGCTCCATCAATCAGCATGGGTGAATCTCAAAACTGTCAAGCAAAAAATTGCTGATGAACCTAGGGGGCAGGACAGGAATAAAGACGCAGATGTAGAGAATGGACTTGAGGACACGGGGAGGGGGAAGGGTAAGCTGGGACAAAGTGAGAGAGTATCACTGATGTATATACACTACCAAATGTAAAATAGATAGCTAGTGGGAAGCAGCTGCATAGCACAGGGAAATCAGCTTGGTGCTTTGTGACCACCTAGAAGGGTGGGGTAGGGAGGGTGGGAGGGAGACACAAGAGGGAGGGGATATGGGGATATATGTATACGTATAGCTGATTCACTTTGTTATACAGCAGAAACTAACACAACATTGTAAAGCAATTACACTCCAATAAAGATGTTAAAAAAATGCTGAATGATAAATATGGTAGGATACCATTTATACAAAGTTAAAAACTATGCAAAATGTATCTGTTTGGATAAGCTAGGTTATGCTGCTTTAACAAACACTCCCAAATCTTAGTGACTTACAGCCATGATATGGCCGGCATAGATTACTTGGGGCCTCTGTTCATGAGTAATTCAGAGTCGCAGGCTGATATAAGCTTCATTTTATCACATGCTTCACTGATCACTTTACCAATGGGAAGCAGATAAAGTGACTTGCATGGTAGTTCTTAAAGCTTCTCCTGGAAGTGGTACATTTCACTTTCACTCATATTTCATTGTCCAAAACAAGTCACATAGCTACACTGAACTTTAAGGGGACTGGGAAGGATAATCTTACCATGTGCTTTGAGGGTAAGACCACCCCAAGTATTTGGTGAATAACTCTAATAACTACCGACTAAACAATACTCTGTAGTGCATATGGATATATACAAGTATAGTAAAAGTACACAGATTTGAATGGAACTATTGAACTCCAAATTCAGATTAGTGATACCTCTGTGGAGGGAGGGAAGGAGGAGAGTGGGATGGGATGAGAAAGCTGAATAACTGGTATCTACCTCTTCAGTTAACTCTTTTCGCCACTCTGCTCTCTGTCAGGGGAGGCTGACCTGTATCAACCTCATCAGTGGGTTCTCCATGTTCTGTGACTTCAGGATGGGTTTGGACAATGGGAAAGCCAGTAGGAGATCAGAAAGAGACTAGAGAGTATTCTTCTGGCTCCCTCTGCATGAGGTTACCTCAAGCTGACTATGTCCCTTGACCAGAGGTCTCTGCTACTCTCAAAGAGGCCAATTCTACATGATTATTCTTTGGATTCCAGGCACCTCTCCTTTTTTTATCCCTTTGGGCCTAATGGTGGTAACAGTTTAGTTGCTACTAGTTGCAAGTTTCTGCACTGTCCATTGTAGTTCTCTTATACCCAATCAAAAAATGGGCAAAAGATCTAAATAGTCATTTCTCCGAAGAAGATATACAGATGGCCAACAGGCACATGAAAAAACACTCAACAGGGCTTCCCGGGTGGCGCAGTGGTTGAGAGTCCGCCTGCCGATGCAGGGGACACGGGTTCGTGCCCCCGTCCGGGAAGATCCCACATGCCACGGAGCGGCTGGGCCCATGAGCCATGGCCGCCACACGGGTTCGTGCCCCCGTCCGGGAAGATCCCACATGCCACGGAGCGGCTGGGCCCGTGAGCCATGGCCGCCGAGCCTGCGCGTCCGGAGCCTGTACTCCGCAACGGGAGAGGCCACAACAGTGAGAGGTCCGCGTACCGCAAAAAAACAAAAAAACCCAAAAAAACACTCAACATAGCTAATTATTAGAGAAATGTAAATCAAAACTACAATGAGGTTATCACTTCACTCCGGTCAAAATGGCCATCATCAAAAAGTCTATATAAAATATTTCATAATTAAAGAACAAACTGCAAAATTTATGTCAAACACACTGTAAACATCACAATGCCCTCCCCCGCAAAAACCTTTAAAATTCTATTTTTTAAACCTATTCTATTGACAGTTTCTAAAGTATGGAGATTAAGTTGGTTTTTGTTCCTTTATCCTTTGTGATTTTTCTGTTTCATAAAACAAACAAACAAACAGAAAAACTCCCAAACAGTAAGAGTTCTGTTAGCTGACCGCTGAGTGGTTTCTGGTTCCTCTATGATACATGTAATACTTGCAGCACATGTAAAGTTCATAGCTGGTAGGCGTCTCCCTATGCGCCTATGTGGCCCTTTTCTTACTGGTTGAGGTGTATGCTTATCAAGAATCCTTTGTATGCTCACAATCTTTTTATATGCTAATTAAGCTTGATATCGTAACTCTTTAATTAAATGTCAAGAAAACCAATGAGATATAACTGTAAAAGAAAGATATTTTTCTTGTAGGAATGCCCAGATAAAAGCCTTGGAAAGACACAATAAAGGTGAGCCTCTAAAATAAACCTGTATTAATTAGGTATGAGCAAGAAAATTAAAAGATTTGTAAAAATATTATAAAAATTAGAAGGCCTCCCTCAGACTGTTTGCCAGGCGTTTTTTAAAATTATTGCTCCAATTCAAACAAAATGTAACTAGAAATTATAGTGTATTCACTATGAGTATGCATGTCATAAGAAAGATGAACAGAACTCTGGATACATCTCAAGAGAAGACCTTGGCTTCACATTACAGGACTGGTTAAGGAATGTACACTTTCATGTTTCATGTTAAAAATATGGAAAACAACTACAAAACTCTAATGAAAGAAATCAAAGATTTAAGTAAATGGAGATATTCCGTATGCATGGATAGGAAGAATCAATATTGTCAAGATGTCAGTTCTTTCCAACTTGTTTTATAGATTCAAAGCAGTCCCAGTTAAAATCCCAGGAAATTATTTTGTGGACATTGACTTTAGAATCAGTTTGTCAACAGAGAAAACCTAGATGACCTTGGATATGACAATGACTTTTTAGATACTACACCAAAGGCATGATCCATGAAAGAAATAATTGATAACTTGAACTTCATTAAAATTATGAACTTCTGCCCTGCAAAAGATGCTGTCAAGAGAATAAGACAAACCACAGACTGGCAGAAAATACTGCAAAAGACATATCTGATAAAGGACTGTAACACAATATATAACTCAAAATATACAAAGAACTCTTAAAATGCAACAGTAAGAAGACAACACCCCAATTAAAAAATGGGCGAGAGACCTGAAGAGACACCTCATGAAAGAAGATATATAGATGGTGAATAAGCATATGAAAAGATGCTCAACAACATATATCATCAGGGAATCGCAAATTAAAGCCACAATGAGATACCACTACACAAGTATTAGAATAGCCAAAATCCAGAACACTGACAATGCCAAATGCTGATGAGGATGTGGAGTAATAGGAACTCTCATTCATTGCCGGTGGGAAAGCAACACAGTACAGCTACTTTGGAAGATTGTTTGGCAGTTTCTTACCAAACTAAACATACGATCCAGGAATCAAACTACTTAGTATTTTCCAAAAAAGTTGAAAACTGATGTCCATGCAAAAACCTGCACATGGATGTTTATAGCAGCTCTATTCATAATTGCCAAAACCTGCAATCAACCAAGATGTCCTTCAGTAAGTGAATGGATAAATAAACGGTGGTACTTCCAGACAGTGGAATATTCTTCAGAGCTAAAAAGGACTGACCTATCAAGCCATGAAAAGAGATGGTGGAATCTTGCTGGAAGTGCACATTACTAAGTGAGAGAAGCCAATCTGGAAAGACTACATCCTGTATGCTCTAAAAAATAAAGTCTATTAAAAATATTTAGTATAATTTTTGATTCCTGTTTTAACTGACTTTTTAGACTGCTTACAATAAATAAGAGGTCTTCTGTATTTGCATTAAAGAAGACTGAGAAGAAGTACAGTTGACTCTTGAATAACATGGGAGTTAAAGGGACTGACCACCCCCACTCAGTTGAAAATCTGCTTATAACTTTATAGTCCACCTCTGTATCTACATGTCCACATCTGCAGATTCAACTAACTGTGGATGGTTAGTACTATACATATTTAATGAAAAAAGTCCACATATAAGTGACCCATGCAGTTCAACCCATTTCGAGGTACAACTGTTTATCAGTATTTTCAAGTCCCTTATCCCTGGGTGGTATATTACAGGTGAATTTATTTTCTTTACATGTTTTTTTCATTTTTCACATTTTCTATAATAAACATTTACAATTTAAAGGGTTATCTTTAAAATAGCGAAAATAATGTGGAAGAGTATAAGTAGCCTAGACTACAGGGTAATTCTTTAGTATTTACTGCAAGAATCCTATTATTTCGACAATTGTAACATTTAAACTATATTTGAAATTAATATCCTATCCTGGTGTAACTACTTTGATATCCCAGCAGGTTTTTGGTTTGTTGTTTTGTCCTTTTGCCATGAGGAAATAACTGCCTGAAGTTCCCTTCTGTTGTCCCACATGATGTGTTATGGATTCCAGAAAATGTTATGTCTTCTTGTAAGTATGGCAAAAATTGCCTGCTTGTTGTAAATATTAGTTTGCTGGGAGATATTCATAATGTTGGGTTTATGCACTGTCTGTAAATCCATTCCTTCCTCTTTTGCCTAAAGATATACTTGGAAATAGAGTGTTTCATCAGTTAAGTAATTTTCCACAAAATATCAGAAATAAATAAGAGGAGAGAGAAGTACACTCAAGTGAAATGTATTGAGTATAATTATGTAAGTATACTACAGAAAGTGAACTTGAGAGAGAAAAGAGCATATTTTTTCACAAGATGCTCCAAGTGGAAAAGAAGATGCCACATTTTAGTATAGAGAGAAATTTAGGAATGAAGTGTTCAAAAGCTGGAACAACCAATGGATGCAACTTTTAAGAATTACTTGCTCCTAATAAAATACCAGTCAGTGACAGAAGCCAGGATATGGTCATCCTCAAGCCGTCTTGTCCTCAGTTGGCCTGCAGTAGTCAGTCACCTTTGGCTACCATTGTGCCATCCAGACTTCTAGCATTATGATTCCTATGGTGAAGAGGGGCATGGGTATTCTGATGCTGAAGGCAATCTTTGGTGCCCCCATCTCAGTTTATTTCTACTCTTGAGTACTTTTCATATGTCAGTATGTGCACGTAATTCTGGAATGTACAGTCTAGAAGGGAAGACTCACATAACACTTAAATCATGCCAATCCTGGGCAAATTGTAGTTGGCAATAGAAGGGCAAAGTACTGCCAGTACATGTGGGTAAAGAGGGAATATGGTTTGGAGAATGGAGAGGGAGGCAGTGGCATCTGAGCTGATCCTTGAATGACAATGTGCACTCAGGGTCTGGTGAGAAGCTCATTTTGTTTGGCATTATGGCTTCCTGAGGCTTATCTCGCCAGACTAAGAAGGTTGTTTTTTGAGTCAAGGTTAGAGCTGGTAAGAGCTGCCTTTTAGAAAGAAAGCTCTGCCCTTAAGAGTGGAGTGCACCGGGGAAAAGGCCAGACTGGAGAAATCACCATTTTCTGTTAACCCTCCAAAACCTATCACACCCTGAACCCTAATATCCCTCCATTTGGCTTACTCTCCAAATGAGTAGAAAAATTATAGCACTGAATTCTGTACTATCTAGCATCCGATCTTTGATAAGATGCTCACATTAGGACATTCTTCAGATTCTCACTTACCTGGATCATCCTGTGGGTACAAGAGGAAAAATAAAATTATGTCACCTTAAAAAAAAAACGTCAGGAAGATCAAAGTTTCTTGTTCCAGCCTTCACCTTCCTTATGTATAAATATATTAAAAAAGTATAAAGAATTATTGATAGTACAGATATGTCGGTTTTCTGAGTGTGGAGTTTCTACTGTTTTTTGTTTGTATTTGGATAATTTTTTGGCATCTGTAATCAGCTCTTTATTATTGGATTTAATGGAGGTGAACAAAGGTTGGATAACCCAAAGAGACAGATAATTACAAACCTCTGTTATTCTGACTTCGGGAATCATTCTTTGCTTTTTTTTTAACGTCTTTATTGGAGTATAACTGTTTTACAATGGTGTGTTAGTTTCTGCTTTACAACAAAGTGAATCACTTATACATATACATATGTTCCCATATCTCTTCCCTCTTGCGTCTCCCTCCCTCCCATTCTTGACATATTGCTTCCTCATATCAGAAGAATGACCTGAGGACAGGAAAAGCCAAGATATAAATTCGCCTTCTTCCACTTAGGAGGAATAAGGTACTGCCCTCTGTAGCCTCCATCTATATTTATAAAATGTTAGGAAAAGTCTGACATTTGTTTAGAGACTAGGCCTCTGAAGTTTACATCGTCTGGTTTATTGTCTTAGTGTCTCTTTCCCTCTAGGGAACATCTCTATCTTCTTGGAAGGAAATTTCTTCTTCCTCTCAGTCAAACCAAGTTGTTCTAGTAGAGCATCCAACTGTCCTTGGTTACAAGGGTAGGCACATGAGAGAGAACGGAAACAGCAGAGTGGGCAGCTAGGTGGTATTTGAGGTCTCAGTTCCAACTGTTCTGAGAACAGACACACCCTTTGGTTTGGTTATGTGAGCCATTAACGTTCCTTTTTTGCATAAGGTTAGAGTTGAGTTTCTGTTGCTTATGAGAAGAGTCTCAAAGAAAACGCTCTTAATCTGTTCACTATTTTCCATTCCTACCACAAGTGCCCTAGCTAATATTCTTATGACTTCTTACATCTACTGTTAAAATAGTTTCCTGACAAGCCTCCCCATGTTCATGGAGGAAGTGAATATTTAATCGTATTTCCTTTTATTGCAAGTGCTGGGTGCCACAGGTCCCTAACAGGAAGGCAGGGCTGGAATCTTGGCCCAGATTGGGGGCAGTGATGGTGGCAGCAAAAGCGGTAATAGTGATGGCATCAGCTGTTGGTCATGGGGAATGGTAGTACTGCACATGGGGGTAAGTGCTGGGACCCAAGGTGGGAGGTTGTCTTTCCCATCTGTCCCCAGAGTCTGTCCCTGTAGCGTATGTACAAACATCAACTCTGGCCTGAATACCAGGACGAGAGCTGTCTGTGCTCAAGCAGTAAATTTGTTAGTAAATTATTATAAAAATAAAAGCATGTACATGGACATCGTACTAACCATTTCAGGGAGTTATTAGAATTCTTCAAGGAGTTTAGAATTTCTGGTTTTGAAACCTGCTAAAACATTGCAAAGCAAATATCCACAGGCTTGGAAATAAAAGTCAAATTTATAGATCATTACATTTCACGGAAAAAAACACTATTTTCATATGAAGACTTGGATCTTAATGTTTCTGCTTCTCTGGTTGAACGTGAGTAATACAGTGTTCTATGGGGAAAGTCCCAAAAGTGTAGTACTTCTAGAAGGAAGATACCAGATAATGAAAGGTACAAAAAAAAGCAAAAACAGAAGAACAAAAACAACCCAGCCTAACTTATAATTCACCAATTATAAATCTTCTTTAATCAAAAAAAAATGAAAGGTCTAGACCAGCACTGAACAATAATAGTACTTTTGTGATGACGATGATGGAAATGTTCTCTATCAGTGCTTCCCAGTTCAGTAGCTACTAGCCACATGTGGCTATTGAATATTTGAAGTGTGGCTAGTATGACTGACTATGTGAATATTTAACTTTAATTAATTTAACTTTAAATAACTACAAGTGTCTAGTGGCTAATGTAGTAGACAGCAAAGGTCTAGACACTCTGATAAATGGGAATCTCCTGAAATAAATAAATATGTTACTTTGGACAAGTAAGACTTGAGCAGAACATGTTGGCTATTTTCAAATATCTGAAGGATTGTCACGTGATTGTTTAGAAACACTCACTGTGATTCCACAAAGCAGAACCAGAACTACGGAATAAATGGTTACACAGGGACCAGTTATGGACTTTATATAAAGAACTTTCTAGGGGGCTTCCCTGGTGGAGCAGTGGTTAAGAATCCGCCTGCCAATGCAGGGGACACGGGATGGAGCCCTGGTCCGGGAAGATCCAACATGCCGCGGAGCAACAAAGCCCGTGCGCCACAACTATTGAGCCTGCACTCTAGAGCCCGTGAGCCACAACTACTGAAGCCGGTTTACCTAGAGCCCGTGCTCCACAACAAGAGAAGCCACCGCAATGAGAAGCCCGCGCACCACAACAAAGAGCAGCCCCCGCTCACTGCAACTAGAGAAAGCCCGCGCGTATCAACAAAGACCCAGCGCAGCCAAAATTAAATAAATATTTTTTAAAAAAAGAACTTTCTAACAACTAGTGCGTCTAAAACTGCAATGGGTGACTAGACTAAATGTGCTTCAAGGTCCCTTTCCTGTGCTGTGAATCTATGATTTTATGATCTAAATGTTGGTAATGGTGTACTATAGAGGGAATTTCTTTCCAGCTAGATAGCCATGTAATACAAAGGTCATTTAGGACACCCAGGCTACGTGGCCTTGTCTATTTTTCTATTAAATCCTGAATGAAATATATTCTGTCAATATCTGAGATTAAGAGTTCTATTTTCGACCCACTGTTTTTGAGAAAATTCCATTACTAAAGTAATTTGCGGGAAAAAAGAAAACTAACTTTTCAAGACCTTATTCTTGAGGCTATCAACATATAAATTCCATGATTCCTTCATTTCCCAGCTTTCATAGGTTTCTAAGTTTATGTCTCTAAAACACTGACAGGTAAACATTGAGATTGATGCAATTCCTAGGTTAGATAATGGTTGATGCTAATTACTTCAAGCAAGAGTGTAATCTGACTAGATGGAAGCAGTTACCATAATCAATTTCCGTGTTTACATTTGTGCAATCATGACTTTTGTGTGATACTCAACTTAGGAAAATTATAAAGTTAAAATAATTATGTATTTTATTTAACAATTCAAATGCAATGGCAAATCAAATGATTCAACAACAAATATTTACAGTGCACACTCTGATCCAAGCAACGTACAGACACTATGGATACAGTGGGAGACATGGCATGGTCTATAGAGATAGACAAGTAAACTGTCAATCACATCTTGAAAATTAATTTGATGATGAGAGGAGGAGCATAGAAGGGGTATGGGAGTACAGAGAAGAACACCTAACCTAGCCTGGACTTGGGAAGGTGTGGGATGAGGACAAGATACATTATTGAACACTGTTCTATATCAATTTAGATATGATTTTTCTCATTTAATCTGTCAACATAGTATGCTTGTCCTGGGTTTAACTGCCCTCAGATTCACCCCTCACTTGTCCTCTGCTCTGCCCTATAATATACACAGGCTGAATCCTACAGTCTGCAATTCTTAGGCTGGCCAACGTTTTGCTGCCATCTGGGTTCTGCCAACAGGCAGACTAACAGGATATTAAACCCAGGAGGATGGAACAGCCAGTTTTTCTCCTTCTTCCTCTGCATCAGGTAGTTTCCCCTTCAACGGCTACATATTTTCCATGGTTCCAGCCCCATCAGGTTGATCCACCATGGCTCCAGATCCTATTGAACCCAACACGTAGGCTCCAGTAACACTATCTTCTCTCTTTGTCCTTCCAGCCTAGAGGTGGGAACGACTTCTTTAGGTTGCCAATTATAGGGTTCCCCAACTGTCCCCTGTTTAGCTTCTCCACCATTTTCGTAACCAATTCTCTGCTTTAAGTATTTATCATGGTTTCTATTTTCCTGGACAATCCCTGACTGTTACATGTGTGGCCAATTATAGTGACAGATTTTCTAGTATTAAACTTCATCACATTCCCGGGATAAACCCAATTCTGTCACCAGCAGTTAAATATGTTCAAGTTTCTTCTATAATTAATTAAAAACAACCCCAAACCCCCCAAATACCTCTGGATCCTGAAACCTCCTCCAAATAACACTATATATCTCTCATATTCTTCATATCCTTATCAAAAATATTTTTTACACTCCTAGCTTTTGTATGTATTTTGAAAAAATTCTGATAATATAAGTAATCAGATGACATATTTATCTTTACCTATGTGATGCAGCCCAAACGCTACTCAGAGGGAAATATATAGCCTTAAATAGATGTATTAGAAAATAAGAAATGTTTAAAACATCCAAGCCATTCAAGAAGCTAGGGAATAAATACCATGTTAAACCTAAAGAAGTAGAAGGTAGGAAATAATGAAGGTAAATGCAGAAATAATGAAATGGAAAACAGTAGAGCCAAATAACGAAAGCCAGTTCTTTGAAAATATGATAAAATAGACAAATGTAAACAATGTGATTACTGAAGATAAAAGCAGAAATAAACAATATAACTTAAATAAAATTGTACAAAATATAGATGCAGAAGAGGTTTAAATATTATAAGAGAGCACAGCAAATATACTACACCTTTCCCTCAGGATAACCAAATGATGTACCAAGAACAATTTCCACATATTATAGGGGTATTTCAGCTCTAATAAACTAAGAAGGAATGAGAGAATAAGAAATGATCATTCTTCAAGCCCTAAGGGATTAATGGATAACGGTCATCAATGACTGCCAGCATCAGCACAAAGAGAGATAACCAGACATTATGTACCCTCCTATTGGAAGTACACAGCATCACCTATGGAGTAGTCTTGCAAAACATAAAAAAAAAAAATACAAGAAAAAATCTGATCAAGTTTCTACCTCTAACTAGCAATGTAAAGAAGTACAGGGGGCTGAAGAACATGTTAAAGGACACCGAAGTGTTGCAATCTGCAAAATCCAGACTATGGGAAACAAGATAGAACACAAGACCTGTGTATGTGTTTTTTCAGCAATAAAAATCAATTTCAATGAAAAAAGGTGATGGGGGGGAAACTGTAGATTAAAAATAACTTAGGGGACATAATAAAAAATCCCAATGTATAGATCATAATTGGGCACCAATTGAAGGAAACCAATTAAAAAATATATATATATGGCCATTAGGTAATTGTGAAATATAACTGGGTATTTGATATTAATGACATTTAAATTTTTAGGGTTGATAATTGCTTTGAGTTTATAGTTTATAAAAGAGTCCTTATCTTTTAAAATGCATACCGAAATATTTAGAGGAGAAACGGTGTAACGTCTTGGGTTTGTTGCATTATTCAAGCAGCAAAGATTGGTGGGGATGGTGGTGGATGGAGGTATAATTAGAACCATGTTGGCCATGCACTGATGATTGTTGATGCTGAGTATCAGGTATATTGGGTTCATTACACTATTCTCTCTACTGTTGTGTATGTTTTAGAATTTCTGTAATAAAAAGTTTTTATTATAAATATCATGTCATTAAATATGAAATCCTAAGTGAAATAGACCACTTTTTAGAAAAGAAAAGATCAAATTGGTTCATAAAGAAATAGAGAATTCCAATTGAACCGTACAAACTGAAACTGTTTTCAAAGCTTAAGCCATCCTTAAATGCTCCAGGACAAGCAGTTTGAAGGCCAGTTCTATCAAATGGTCAGGGAGAACCAAATCACCATGTCATGTAATCTCTTCTAAACCATATAAAATGGTGGGCAGTCACTCCTTAATTCAAAAACCAGATGAGGACTCCCCATGAAAATAACACTTGAGCCAAGCTCACTCACATGGCAGTAAATATCTTAAATAGATTAATAGCATATTCAACACAGCAGTGAATTAAATGAACAAAGAGACTGTGTCTGAGGAATGAAAACACGATTTAACATTAGGAAATACTTTCAATTGTAATTCCCTATATTATCAAATTAAAAGAGTGTGTTAGTTTGCTAGGGCTGCCATGACAAAATACCACAGACTAGGTGGCTTAAACAACAGAAATTTATTTCCTTATAATTCTGGAGGCTAGAAGTCCAAGATCCATATGTTGGCAGGGTTGGTTTCTCCCGAGTTTGGTTTGGCCACAAACCCAAGACGTTACACCGTTTCTCCTCTAAATATTTCGGTATGCATTTTAAAAGATAAGGACTCTTTTATAACTTTTTAGTAACTTTTTATTACAGGAGGTAAATAAAGAGGTCACTTTCTTTGGCTTGAAAATGGCAGTCTTCTTCTGTCTTCATATGATCTTTCCTTTGTGTGTTCCTGTTTCCCAGTCTCCTCTTCTTCTAAGGATGCCAGTCATATTGGATTAGGCCCCATCCTTTCGACCTCATTTTACCTAATTACCTCTTTAAAGGCCCTGTCTCCAAATTCAGTCACATTCTGAGTTGCTGGGGTTTAGGACTTCAACGTATGAATTTTGGGGTACACAATTCAGCTCACATCAAGAGAAAACCATTCAATTACGTCAATGGGTACCGAAAAAGAAATCTTAAAAATTTCATTACAAGTTCATTGGAATTCTTTTAGCAAACTAAGATTACAAGGGAACTTCCATTCCCCCAAATCTATAGCAAACATACTTTAATGTGAAATATTAGAAGCATTTCCATTAAAGTCAGGGAAAAGATTAGATACATGCTATCATCTTTACCATTCAAAAAAGATACTGGAACACGAAGTCAGAGCTGTGGATACCAAAATAAATAAAAGGTATGAATATTGAAAAGAAAGATATACTATTTGGTGATAATATCACCTGTGTAGAAAATTCTAAGGAATAAGCGTGTGGAATATTCAAATGAATAAGAAACCTCAGAAAGACAGTATAAATTCACTATAGCAAAAGCCAGAGCCTTGTCACATAAAAGCAATAACTAATTAGAACATGTAATAGAAAATATCCCATTCACGACAGCAATAAAATCCAAAAATTACCTTAAAAGAATCATCACAAAAATGTAGGAGATCTTTATAGAGGCAACTATAAAAGTTTACTGATAGATCCAGGTAAATTAAGTCCCCGATAAACAGGGCAGTATATCATACTTATTGATGGGATACACATCATTGTAAAGATGTCAATTCTCATTTACAGATTTAGTGCCTTACTTGCAGCTGCTAAGGTGACAATCAAACTTGGGCAGCTGTCCTCTCCCAAAATCAAGCCTGGAAAACCACAGAAGGTAGAATAAAAAAAAAAACCTCATAAATATACATACTAAAATCTAAGTGACAAAACATGAGAAACCCCTGGGGAAGACTGAAGACTGTGTTGAACTTGTGTTTGGGGTGAGGGAGTTCTGGGGCTAAGACAGATTGGGGAGAGTTTGTAGATTGTAACGGAAGGAAGATGACAGGATAGGGAGGAACAAAGTTTAAAAACTTCTGCTCCTGCTTCATTGTAGTAATCTGAGGCTGAACCTAAGACCCCAGTTGCCAGTATCCCTGGAGTAATGTCAGGAGAGCAGGAAAGATGGGTTGATTTAGCCAGTATGACTCGAGTCTGCTAATAATCACTTGAAACCACTCTAGTGGGTGAAGGGCTGGTCTTTTTAAAAAATATATTATTTTAGCAGAATAAAAAAAGTGGACTAAAAATGGGAGAGTGTCACAATGAATCACCCACAGTAAGGTAGGTATTCATGAACTACACACACACACAAACACACACATTCTACATATACACCTGGCAGAGATACACAATGTACAATATATTTCTTACTATGAATGAGGGTTATAAAAAAGAAAATCACCTCACTGGACAACGCAATGTTAGATAAGCTCAAAAGAGGCAGGACATCCCATAATCACAACTCTTCAGCCTCTTCCATGTAGAAAATAATTGGTTTTAGAACAAAAAGTTTCTAAAATCTAAGTCTGGCTGGTGAAGAGACCCACTGGGAAGTTGGGCTTCTTCTCTGTCACGGGGGCTGCTACTCTGCCACGCAGCCACTAGCCTGGAACCTGAAACCATTCTTTGTAGGAGTCGCACTTGAGAAAATGGTCAGAGATGGCAGAGAGGGGTAATTTCCCACACTGTATTTAATTGACAACCCGGGATACAAGATGAGGACTCTCAGAGAGGATTGGAGGGTCCACCCATTCCAGAACAGAGGGTACCCCACAGAACCCTGCTTTACTGCTGATGTCAGTCCTGGGAGACTCCAGGCAGGGGTCTCAGGCTGAGCAGCCCTGTTCATTTCCAGCTTGGGGGGGGGTCTCAGGAAGGTGGAGGCCTTGGTCTGAAGGCGGCAGGCATAGGTCAGTAGAGGGAGGAGTCCAGATCTTGCCAGTTGTCAAGGTGGGGACTTGAAGGAGGATTTGAGGGCCTGAAGCAATTGGCCCCAGCCCTGCCCTCTTTCTGTGGTTAGCCCTGGGAAGCCCCAGGGCATGGTCACTGGGTGTGGTCAGAAGGGAGGGACAGGTAGACACTGTCATCATCAGATCACCACCAGACATCAAGGTGAGGACCCTGAGGGAGGATCACATAGAAGCCTGCCGCATGGGGCTTCCCTGGTGGCAGCCACAGCTACTGAGCCTGCGCTCTAGAGCCCACGAGCCACAGCTGCTGAGCCCGAGTGCCACAGCTACCGAAGCCCACGCGCCTAGAGCCCGTGCTCCGCAACAAGAGAAGCCCCTGCTCGCCACAACTAGAGAAAGCCCACGTACAGCAACGAAGACCCAACGCAGCCAATAAATAAATACATTCATTAAAAAAAAAAAGAAGAAGAAGCCTGCTGCAGACAGAGGAGGTACCACAGAACACAGCCCTTGACTTGCTTTCAGCCCTGGGAGGCCCTAAAGCATGGTGGCCAGATGTGGGGTCCGCTGACTTCCCATTCGGGCATCGGAGAGAGGTGAGGGCCTTGCTCTAAGGGGCCCTGTTTCATGTGAGGAGAGGGGAGGGGGCCCAGGCCCTGCCAGGCATCCAGGGGAGGATCTTGAGGCAAGACTGGGGCGACCCCCTCCCCAGACAGTGCGCGCCCCACAGGAAGCCGCCCACGCAGCCAGCACGGGACGTCCGGGGCCGCCCAGTCCGGCGGAGCACCCCTCCCCCACGTCCTCTTTGGAGGGGGGCGGTCTCAGGAAAATGGGGACCTGGGACCGAGGGATGCGTCATCGGGTCAGCGAGAGGGAGGGCCCATGCAAGCCCCGGGGGGAGTAACTATAAATACTACCTCGGACAAGTCTGCGGCGACGCCTGCAATCTCAGAGCGGGCGGGGAGCTTGCCCGCCTCAGCTGTCAGCCCAGCCGTGGCGCGCACGTCGTAGCTGACGTGACGTTCGCTCACTTCTGCCTTGACGTTCTCGGGCAGCAGCGGCTTGTTCTGGAGCCCACGAGGGAAGCAGCCGAGGCAGTGCCGGCGTCAGGGTGAGGACTCTGAGCCGGGACTGAGCGGCTTTTCCACCCCAGAGCAGGGATCCTGTCAGCGCCCCCTGCAGAAAGAGCGAGGATCCTGTGAGCGCGCCGCTGAAAGAGCGGGAAGCCCGGGCCCCGCGCTGCCCCTGCTGCCGTCCCTGGGAGACGTCGGGCAGGGTTCCTGGACGCGGCGTGTCAGGACTAGCACCTCAGGAGCCCGCAGGACAGGACGTTGTCTCTGAGGCGTGCAGACTTGGACCAGAAGAGAGAGGATTCCTAGGCTCTGCCAAGCTTCCGGGTGAGGCACCTGCGGGAGCAGGGGGAGGCCTGCACCTCAGAGGCTTCGCCCCGCCTGTGCCGGCGGGCCTGGAAAGCCGCCGGCACAGGCCGTCAGCCGTGGCGCTTCGGGCGCTGTCGGGAGTCTGAGGGACACGCGGCTAGTGTGAGGGCTCGCGGGAGGGCTCGCCTGGTGTAAGGGGGGGACCCAGAGGGGCGAGAAGCCCGCCGCAGGGCCTTCCGCCACACGCTTGCTGGCCGCTCTGAGGACACGCAGGCAGGCTTCCCGGACACGTGGTGAGGCTTGTTAGTGGGGACCGGACTGGGCGGCAGAGGAACGAGCCCAGGCCCCGCCGGGCGGCAAGGCGAGGGCCCCCACAGGGAGGAGAGCGGCCCCCTCAGCTGCCCTACAGGGGCCCCTCCGGCCCGCTCTGGCCCTGACGTCCTCGGGAGGCCCTGGGCAGGGGTCCCGGATAGAGTGTCCTGACTCTAACGGCCGGGGGCTGAGGAACCGAGGCGTCGTGGGTTGGGGCCGGTGGCGCGGACTTGGGTTGGCGGAGGCGGAGGCCCTCGCCGGCCGGCGCCGAGGTGAGGACGGGGAGGAAGGCCCGGGCCGGGCCTCGGAGGGGTTCTCCCTGGGCCTCCGTGTCAGGAGCGTCGGGGCTGGGCTCGTGGGGGCCGTGGGCTGAGGCAGCGGCCTCGGCTCCGAAGAAGGGAGGGGCGCGGGCCCCGTGGGGACGGCGTGCGAAGCCGTGAGGATGCGCGAGGGCACCTTCCGCGGACGCGGAGCCCCCCGAGCCCGCCCCCCGCCCCGGGAGGGCTCAGTGACGCCCCCTCGTTCCCTCGGGACGCCGTGGGGCTGGTCTCCGGGAGAGACGCCTTTGCCTGGGGCCCGACGGCGGCACCTTGAGGGGGGACGGGAGCTCCGCCGCCACCGAAGAGAAGGCGTCCAGCCCCTGCTGTCAGCCCCATGGGAGGTCCTGGGCAGGGGTGGCAGGGTGTGGCCTCGCGTTACCCGTAGCTGGACGTTCTCAGGGGAGTGGGTTCCTCGACCTGACGGGGCAGGGACAGCTCGGCAGAGGCAGGAGTCCCGGGCTCTCCCGGGCTCGGATTAAGGACTGAGGGCGCCCGGCGCACCAGAACAGATGGGGCCCGGCGGCTCTCTGCCCCTGCTGTCGACACGCGAGAGCCAAGGCTGCTTACTGGACGTGGGCCCCGGCTCACTCTTCTTTGGGGGGTTCCCGGGATGGGGCAGACCTTGGTGTGGTGGGCGGGCCTGAGCTCAGCGGCGGAGGAGTACCACGTGCTGCCAGGGGTCAAGACGAGGACCCTGAGGGAAGATCTGCTGGACCTCCCACCCTGTAGAGAGGCCTCTCACGGCAGCCTGGCCCTGCCGGCAGCCCCGGGAGGCCACACGGCACGGTTGCCAAGGGTGGCATTTATTGGCTTCCACTCTGGGAGTCTCCGGGAGGTGAGACTTTTTCTGGGGGGGGGGGGACCTCAGGGTCACAGGGAGGCCTGTGGGGGAGGATTGAGAGGCCCTCCCTCCCAGGTAGGTTGGGCCTCTGTCTGCCCTGAACATACCCATCTTAGAGAGAAGGGGCCCCACCCCAGCCCTGCCCCTCTTGTCAGCCCCCGGAGGCCACAGGCAAGGTCGGCCAGATGGGGCATCTCCTGACTTTTGCCGGGGGGAGGGTCTCAGAGGGGTCACAGCGTCGGTCTGAGGGGGAGCCACCTAGTTCAGGAGAGGGAGGAGTCCCGGGCTCTCTCCGAAGTCAAGGGGAGGACCAACCGGGGGGCCTCAAGGCCCCCTTTCCCTGCAAAGAAGGCTGCCACAGAATCTCAGCGCTGGGAGGACCCGAGTAGAGGTGAGCGGATGGGAGGAAGTCTCGCTTCTGCTGCAAGCTCGGCCAGGACTCAAGGGGCTGGAGTGTCTCGGGGAGGTAAGGCCCGGGTTGGAGCAGAAAACTTCAGCTCAGCAGAGGGTAGGACAGGCCTCGTCAGGAGTGCAGACGAATACCTTGAACGAGGAGCGAGTGCACTCGCCATGCTAGGACAGACCCCAGGCAGGGGTGGCTGGATTTGGTGTCTCTTTACTCTGTCTGGGCTCTCCCAGAGAGGTGACGGCTTTGGTCTGAGCTGACGGCACCAGCAAAGGGGGGAGCCCCGGAACCTGAGGCGTCAAGGTAAGGTAGAGGCCTTGAAGGAGGACTCAGGTTACCCCCTGACACAGACAGAAGGGGTCTCGCGGGAAGTGCACCCTGTCCCCACTGCCCGCGCTGGGAGGATCCAGGCAGGAATGCCCAGATGTGGCGTACCCTCACTCCCTGCAAGGGGTGCGTGGGGGTGGCCCTGGCACGTAAAGCCTCGGCCTGAGAAGGATGATTTCAGGTCACCGGATGAGGTGGGCCCAGGCCCTGCAGGAGCAAAGAATACATTGAGGGAAGACAGAGGGAACTCCTCACCCTGGAACAGAGGGAACCCAGCCCCTGCTGTCCGCCACGGGAGAGCCCAGCCTGGGGTGGCTGGGTGCGATGTCTCTTCCCTTTTGCCTTAAGGGTCTCAGGGAGGTGAAGGCCTTGGTGTGAGTGAGAAGACAGGTCAGCTGAAGGAGTCGCATCAGGTCAGAAGAAGGAAGAGTCCCAGGCTCTACCAGAGTCAAGGTAAGGACCCTTGGTGAGGACCAAAGGTTCTGCCAGAGTCAAGGTAAGGACCCTTGGTGAGGACCAAAGGTACTTCCAACCCCAGAGAGAAGAGACCCCGTAGTGTCTGGCTATCTCCTGTCCTCAGGCCTGGAAAGACTCGGGCAGGGTT
The DNA here is from genome assembly GCF_002837175.3 of Physeter macrocephalus. NCBI lineage: Eukaryota > Metazoa > Chordata > Mammalia > Artiodactyla > Physeteridae > Physeter > Physeter macrocephalus. The sequence continues at coordinate 110,772,416 of NC_041234.1, forward strand.
GGCCGTATAGGTATGCCCGCACTTTCTCCAGGGGTGAGAGAGGTGTCTCAGAAAGGCGGGGTCCAGCCAGCAGGGGGTAGCCTAGGCCCTGTCAGGACCAAAGATGGATAACCCGAGGGACGACTGAGGCTAGCCCCACCACAGGACACGCGGGCACCAGCTCTTGCTTTTGGCACTGGGAGGACATAGCAGGGGTGGCAAGACGTGGTGCCTCGTTTTGGTCCATGGGCGCTCAGGGAGGTGAGGTCCTCGTTCCGAGGAAGCGGCAGTCTGAGGGGAAGCCGCATCAGGTCAGCAGAGGGCAGAGTCCTAGGCTCTGCCAGAGTTTAAGGTAGGGACCCTGAGTGAGGCCCGAGGGCACACCCTCACCCGAGGACTGAAGGCACACCCAGCTCTGCCCTTCCCCTGTTGTCAGCTCTGGGAGGCCCTGGGCACAGCGGTCAGATATGGTGTACCCTCACTTCCCTCTTGGTGGTCTCAGGGAGGTGAGGGCTCGTTCTGAAGGGGCCAGACTCACGACAGCAGGGGGAGGAGTCCCAGAACCTACCAGGCATCAACGCGGGGAATGAGGGTAACACTCAGCTAGGAGAGAGGGGGAACCCGCAGGCTTCATTCAGCTCTTTCCGTTACCCCCGGGAGGCCCTGGGCAGCTGTGGTCGAAAGTGTTGCCCCTTCACTTCCTTCTCATCTGTTTAAGGAATGTGACCTCTCGCCTTAGGCTAGCAGAGGCGCAGGAGGAGAGGGCACAAGCCTTGTTAGAGGAAAGGTAAGAATCTTAGCATGGAGGGGGTCGTTCACTCCAGAACAGCGGGGACCTCGCAGAACTCGGCCCCTCCTCGCCTGTCAGGGGCTTCAGGAACCATGAGGTGAGGGCCTTGGTGTGAGGCACATGTCCTCAGGTGAGCAGAGCGGAGGAAGCGCAGACAGTACTGGGAGACGAGGTGAGGTGCACGGCCTGAATGTCTGCCAAGGACCCCACGGTGCCTGACCCACCTGCCCACAGTCAGCCCCGGAAGCCTCGGGTTGTACGGGTTGGCCGCACCCTGAGGAGCTTTCTCACATCTTCCTACAGGTTCCTAGGGGACAGACTGTCCAGGGAGACAGGAGCCCTGTGAGGCCCTAGAGCACCCCCTAAAGAGGAGATCTGTAAGCCAGCCTTTGTCAGAGCTGCCAAGGGTGCATTTCTCTGCTGAGGCTGCTGACCCGCTCCCTCTCTCCCCCAGGCCCGTGGGATCCCATCTTCCACCATCCTGCTTACGCTTCTACCTGCTGCCTCCAACAAGAGTCATCATGCCTCACTCTCCAAAGCATCCGCGCCTCACATTTGAGCCAGGCTTTCAGACCCTAAGTAACATACAAGGCCTGCTGATGGTACAGGTTCCCACAGCTGAGGAGGAGGAGGAGACTGCCTCTGTTTCCTCTTGCTCTTTCACTTTCTCCTACCCCTCAACTTCCCCCCCTTCCTCTCCTCTGCTACTGGGCACCCCAGAGGAGGAGCAGGGGGAGGAGGAGCAGGGGGAGGAGGAGCAGGGGGAGGAGCAGGGGCAGCAGGGGGAGGAGCAGGGGGGGGAGGAGCAGGGGCAGCAGGGGCCTGCCGCTGTGACACGGGGTCCTCCCCAGAGTCCTCAGAGCTCCTCCTCCACGTCATGGAGCACATCAGATGGAAGCTCCAGCATCCAAGCAGAAGAGGGCACATGCTCTCCCCAGGCCTTAGTAGGCACCACATCCTCTCTCAGAGACCTGCTGGATGAAAAGGTGGCTGATTTGTTGCGTTTCATGGTCCTCAAATATCGACTGAAGGAGCCCTTCACAAAGGCAGAAATGCTGAAGGTTGTCATCAAAAACCAATTCCCTGTGATCTTCAAGAAAGCTTCTAAGTACCTAGAGGTGATCTCTGGCCTTGATGTGAAGGAAGTGGACCCCAAAATCCACTCCTATGTCCTTGTCAGCTCATTAGACCTCACCCATGATGATATGCATAGTGATGACCAGAGCATGCCTAAAAATGGCCTCCTGGTAATCATCCTGGGTGTGATTTTCATAGAGGGCAACTGCGCCCCCGAGGAAAACATCTGGGATTTCTTGAATATGATAGGCGTGTATGCTGGGAGGAAGCACTTCATTTATGGGGAGCCCAGGAAGCTCATCACTAGAGACTGGGTGCAGGAGAATTATCTGGAGTACCGGAGGGTGCCTAATAGTCATCCTCTACGGTACGAATTCCTGTGGGGTCCAAGGGCCCATGCTGAAACCAGCAAGCTGAAAGTTCTGGAATTTTTGGCCAAGATCAAAGGAACTGACCCCATTTCCTTCTCATACTGGTATGAGGAGGCTTTAAGAGATGACAAAGAGAGTCAGGGCCACAGTTGGCCCCTTGGATAGTACTATTGCCATGTTCATTGTGCAGCATTCCTCGGCAGTTTCTGACCCAGCTGAAGAATGAGTGCAAATCTTCTCTCTGTGCTTGGAGAGGGCAGTCAGGGTTCTAAGCAGAGGAGGGTCGGGGTCAGGCTGGGGAGAACACACTGTGCAACACGTTTGTGTTCCTGTTCTGTATGGGTGACTTGAAAGTTTATCTTTTTTTTTTCCCTTTTGGTATTTTTTTCAAATGCTTTTCCTTTAATAGGTTTATTAGCTTTAGAATCTGTTTATAAATGATGTTGGTCACACTTACTGCTAAGCATCAGATTTAAGAATAAGAGTTTTGATATTTTGCAAAACAAGTTGGGGAGCCTTCCATCTTATTTTGTGATTTGGAACAAGATAACATGACATTGGAATAGGAATTTTCTTGGAAATGTGAAAGAACTCAGCAGACAATAGAGAAGAAAATGTAAAAGCTGGTGCATTTTTGGATTCCCTTAACTACTTTAGTGTATTGTTCCATAATATTAAAATATATACCTGGACTTGCTTGGCTTATTCAAGAAAGTAGGAGTAATCTTAACAAATCTTAATGTTTTGATTCCCTTAACCATTTTAGTCTATTGTTCAGTAAAATTAAAGGATATATACTTGGATTTGCTTGGTTTGTTCAAGAAAGTAGGAGTGATCTTATTCTTAATAAATAAAAAGCTTCGCACTGACTCTTTTATTCATCAAACATTAACTGGATATTTTCTCTTTGGAAAGCACTGTGTTAATAATGGAAATTCTAGGGTAAGCAAGACACACGCCTACCCATAGAAGGGTAGAGGTTAGGAGCAGCAATCATATCAGGAAGATGGTGAGATGTCCTCCATTACCTAAGGAACAAGTAAAAGAAGAGTGAGGAGGTGGGACTCCAGATGCGAGCAGTTGAGTGGAAATGCCCTGAGCTAAGGCAGTTTGGGGCTTTGGGAAATGGCAATTCCTTCTATGGGAGTTCATTTTAAATTAAGCTCTTGGGGGTGGCAGGGGCCAGACTCTCAGACTGTGTGTTTTAGAGGTGAGAGAAGAGCCTGGAATGGAAAGTTACTTAGTAGTTACTTTTGGATCAGGGATAAACCAGAGGGAAATCCCTACCTGGGGCAGGTATGAGGGGTACCCTGAACTCTTGTCCCAGTGCAGTTAATACAGTGTGCATGAAGGTGCTTTATACAAATCATCTGCAGTGATTTCTTGAGAACAGGGTGATACTCTCTTGAGTTGGTACCCAGAAGCCACTAGGCTGGCACTCCTTTCCCTGGCCTAAGAGAGCCAGAGCCAACCCTGTTAAAATCACATTAAAGGTAGGTTATCTTGAGTGTAATTAGGCCGAGTCTAAGCAAGGTCTAGGCTTTTGTGGCAGCGAAATGAATGAAAATAGTATTTTAGATGGATGAATACCTGGGAGAGAAGGAAGGAGTTAGTCTTTCACTGAAATTCTAAGAGCTTTGAGTTATATCAGCTGTGGAAGACTAACCCATACCCCAAATTAACATATCCTCTGAGAGGAAAAATTTAATGAGTTTTGTGAAGCCGCCTTTTTGCCTGATTTGATTGAACTGTGTATTATTTGAGACGTCCTGGATAAAAACAAAATCCCAGAGGAGAGGGCAGTAAGGTCTGGGGACAAAAAAATACTAGAAATAATTGCCATTCATTAAAGATCTAATAAATGCCAGGCACTGTGCTAGATGCTTTTCTTACTTTGCATACATTCCAGCAGTCCTACAAGACAGGGCTTATCAAACCCGTTTTACGGAGGAGGCATCCGAGGCTCATAGTGTTAGTAATTTCCCCAAGATTATACTGCTAGTAAGTGACAGGGCTGAGACTAGACCATGGTCTGAATTCATCTAGGGCCCACGTTGTTCCCACTCCTCCTAGCCCAAGGCAGGTCTGTCTTCTATTTCTCTTCTCAGTACTGTATAATATGTCTCAGGTGACAAAAAGAAGGACCATGTGATGGTACTAAAAGCAGGCATAGAGAAGGAAGGGGAAATGAGAATAAAACATAATTTGGGGACTGTCGGAGCTTTATTTACCTAGGGTCCTCCTGCTTAGAGACCTAGGGTACCCTAATAGCTAACTCTGCCCAGGTGCTGCGTTAGTGTCCAGTCCTAGCAATATCCTGACTTAGAGCATGCTTCTCCTGATCTTCCCCAGCGTGCCCTCCTGTCCAACTCTGGAACCTGGCCTGCTGGCTAGCTCCTCACTGTCTCCTCATCTGAAAGCTGTGCCCCGCTCCCAGTGGACAACCCAGAAGCACCTGCCTTCCCTCTAACATAGAACGTTCCTACTCCCTGCAGAAGTCCCCTGGCTGTTCCATCTGTCACTCTGGAGCCCTAATAGCAACAGCCCCTTCAACTTAAAAGTTCAAATTGGAAAGCTCAGATAGATAGTGTTGTTTATTCTGATCTGTAGTGAGTTGAATGGTGACCCCCAAGAGTTATAATATATGTATATCTATATATATATCTATATATATATCTATCCAGATAGATATATCCAAGTCCTAATTTCCAGTATCCATGTATGTGACCTTATTTGGAAATAGTCTTTGCAGATGTAATTATGTTAGGAATCTTGAGATTATCTTGGATTTAGGGTAGGCCATAAATACAATGAACGGTGTACATATAAGGAAAAGGAAAGGGAGATTTCACACAAGGAGATATGAAGAATGGAGGCAGAGATTGGAGTGATGCATTTATAAGGCAAGGAATGCCGAGGGTTGCTGGCGATCACCGGAAGGTAGAAGAGAGCCACGAGATGGAGCTCTCCTTCAAGGTCTCCAGATAGCCCTAGGAAGCTAACACATGTTCATTTCCCCTAGGTGTATTTAACAAACTCTCAAAGTGTTTTGCACATGGGCTTGTTAGTAGAGTCTGATTTGGCACCTAATCTACTGGCTGTTGGGATATAACTCTGAAGTTAGATACATTATTTTTGAAACCACCCTAATATTTGCAGTAGGATTTTAATGGGATGTCTTTTTGAAATTGATCACAGAACACGTACATAGATGGATGTGCTTATCCATGTGGTTAAAAACCAAAACCTTCCTCATAAATGATATATAAGGAAAGACCGTGGAAATCTCTGTGTAATCAAAAGGCTACAGAGGCTAAATTCTTAAAATCTTTGTAGTCCTTCTAGGAGGTGAAAATGGTTCCATAGCAGACATGCTAGCTTTGTTTAAAAATGAGAAAAACATCACTGTTAGGAACGGCATGTTTGTGTCCCCCACAAATTCATATGTTGAAAACATAACCCCCAATGCAATAGTATTAGGAAGTAAAGCCTTTGGGAGGTAATTAGGTTTTTTTTTTTTTTTTTTTTTTTTTTTTTTTTTGCGGTACGCGGGCCTCTCACTGTTGTGGCCTCTCCCGTTGCGCAGAGCACAGGCTCCAGACGCGCAGGCTCAGCGGCCATGGCTCGCGGGCCCAGCCGCTCCTCGGCATGTGGGATCCTCCCACCGGGGCACGAACCCGTGTCCCCTGCATCGGCAGGCGGACTCTCAACCACTGCGCCACCAGGGAAGCCCAGATTAGTGTCTTTATAAGAAGAGAAATAGGCTAGAGATCTCTCTTGGCCATGTGACAATAAAACGAGAAAATGGCTGTCTGCAAGCCAGGAAGAAGGTCCCCCCCAGACACCGAGTCTATCAGCAGCCTGATCTTGGACTTCATAGACCCCAGAAGAGAAATAAATTTCTGTTATTTAAACCACTAAGTCGATGGTATCTTATTAAAACACTTTGAGCTGACTAAAACAACCATCCTTCCACTGCCCCTTGTCTGTGTACCTGCCCCAGAGGAAAAATCCTGGTCCGCAGTGTGCCAAGAGGCACTGGTACAGGTGTTCGGGAATGTTCAGTCATGTAGAAGGTAGCAGAGGCTCATAAATTAAAAGACTTTGACTACGTATCACAAGGAAGGAGAAAATTCTCGGTCTGTTGAGATTATAAAGATTATTGCAAAGAATAGTGCAGAGAAGTGCTATTGAGTGAAGAAGGGTGATTTCTCCCTGCTAAGATTTACAGAATCCTTTGACAGCTAGGTGTTGGTCCTATATTTGAAAGCACTTGTCACATGGTAGGTTCATTCCTGAAAAGTTGGTGAATCTCAAGGTAAATTTGGTTCTCTCAGAAACTCCCTTCAAGAAATGAAGAGAGTTGTTGTCATATCAAATTATAATCGCTGCTTTTTATTGAGCACCTAGGTGACAGCTTATGGGAGAGACTGTGTGGTGGCTTATGGAATAGACTACAAGTGCTCGTCCACATTTTGTCTTCCTCACCTTCCTGGGTGGTCCGCTTGTTGTTAGGCAGAAGCCAGTATGCCCTTTCCATGCTTCCTATGCCATTCAGCAGCAAACATGGAGACCCTATGTTGGGATAATGGTGCTACAAGATGGAAGCAGCCTGGATGCTTGAGTCGCCTGAAAGCAGAAAGTCTCTGCCAACCCAAATCAGAATTTATGTGAACAACAACAATAGCAATTGTGTTAAGTCACTTGTAGTTCAGGTTTTGTCTATTGCATCAGCAAGGAGTTACTTTAACTGATTAACACACATCTCCTATTTCTGGTTTTAAGCTTATTTAAATATTTTACTTAGAAAGCTAGTAGTTCATATATTCTTGTAAAAAAATTCTAAAAATAAAAATCAATCACAATTTCCCCCCTTACAAAATTCCTCCAAAATTCAGACCCCTTCTCAGAGGTAACCACAATTAAAAATCTGGTGTGTATTATTTTATTTTATTTATTTTTTTAAACATCTTTATTGGAGTATAATTGCTTTACAATGGTGTGTTAGTTTCTGCTTTAGAACAGAGTGAATCAGCTATACATATACATATATCCCCATATCTCCTCCCTCTTG
>NC_041234.1:110779762-110783339 GCF_002837175.3 Physeter macrocephalus
TCCCCCCCTCCCTATCCCACCCCTCTAGGTGGTCACAGAGCACCGAGCTGATCTCCCTGTGCTATGTGGCTGCTTCCCACTAGCTAGCTATTTTACATTTAGTAGTGTATATATGTCCATGCCACTCTCTCACTTCGTATTATTGTAAAGGCTATTCTAGGCTTTTCCATAAATTATATATTAAAAAAATCTAATTGTTCTTTTAACGTACTTGGTAATTATGTATATATTAACCTTCCACTTACCTTTGCCACTTAATAAAGTGAATACAAGATCTTTCCATGACAGCACCTGCTCCCTAGAATTCTAAAGTATGTATGTGCCATAGTTAATTAAACACTTCTCCTCCTGATGGACACATAAGTTGTTTCCCATTGGTTACTATGATTAATAGAACTGAAATCAACATCTATGAACATGAATTTTTTGGGAAAATTTATATGTTTTCTAATAATAAAGATATAACATAGAAGTTGTGTTAATGTGCAAAGGGCGTGAATATTTAAAATTTTCTAAATATTGCCGACATTGTATTCCAGTATATTTTCTCACAAATTACTATATGTAAATATCCTACACTCTCATGAACATGTTATTTTAAATTTTGGTCAAAATTACAAGTGAAAAAATATTGTGTCAAAGTTATTTTAATTTGTGTCTCCCATTTTCTCATTAGGTTAAGCAGAAAATTAACTTAATCCCTCATGGATATAAAACTGGATTTGTGCAGTGATGTCCTGAGTAACGGGATTTCCTCTGGGCATGACTTAAAGTTCTGAAATGTCAGCAGGACCTTTCCCCTTTACTTTGAGAAGCAAGGATTTGGCCAGAATGACCAGGAGCCAGGGAAGGATACTCTCAGTCAGTGAGGGTCATTGAGAGCATCCTGGCGAGAGCAATTGCCAGAGGCCACAAGAGAGCACGTACAAAACCGAGTCCAGAGAGCCCCAGGCAGGCTGGCAGTCAGGGCTCTCTGAGTCCAGAGTTCAGGACCCAGAGGGAGAGATGGTGGGGAATCTGGGTGGGTGGTACTGGACGCCTTACAAGAATAGGCTGGGAAATCTCGGCATCCTCATGACCAGCTGGAAGTCTCAGCGTGGTCTGAGTGGGTAGGTCATTGGGAGGAGTGGACCAGCCACATGCCAGACACCACCCGCCGCCTTAGAGTCACCCCTGCGTCCTGTCAGGAAGAGCACAGCTGCCCCCCTGCATCGTTTGGGTGAGCTACATTTCTTGACAGCTCTAGTGGTCCCGTGCCCCCTTGCCAGTGTCCCCGGGCTGGGAGCTGTCTTGATGCCTGCTGGAGGCTGGGATGTGCCCCTGTGTGCAGTGGACCCCTCCATAGCAGCTGGGCTATGTGAGTGAGTGGGGTGGTGACCGACGGCTGCCAGCCGCGACAGGCCAGGGGCACCAATGAAGAGTGGAAGGCAGTGCACGGCCACAAGGAGGGGGCAATTGGAGGGGCGATCCCTGGGACTAATCACCTCAGAGACTCTGCAGCGAAAGGGCTGGGTGTGAACAGGCACTGAAAAATGATCCACGTGTTGTCCCCAGCTCAGGCTGCCTCCCACGGATTCTGAGCTGTTGGGACCCTAGAGGGCGGGTGTCCTGTGGCTATGACTGCCGGTCTGTGTTGCCACCAGACTCTGTCTGGGATTGAGGACTGGCCCACGGTGCAAACATTTGCAGGGTTGATGGAATCCTGTGGAGGTGGTACCCTTCTTTGTTAAACTGACTGGGAGTGAGGGGATGTGTGAAGTCCAATGCAGGAAGCAACAGGTACTATCCTGTTGAGAGCATCTCCACCTCTAAAATGGTGTTTGCACATGGGGAGATGTCGAAAATGACACTCTCAGTGAGATTTTCCCATGGGATTTCTGAAGTTACGTGAGCAGCTGTAACACTTTGGGTTTCCTCCATGCAGGCAGAAAGCCCAGGCAGGGGACAGGCTCTACATTTTAAATCATTGAATGTGATCCTCCAGCATTTTGATTGATTGATTTATTCCTTCATTTATCAATTCAACTAATATTTATTGAACACATAATGAGTGAAAAACAATGAGTAAACAAAGCAAAACAAAATGACAAGGGACTTAATTCAGCTGTGGGTGGGAAGAGATAAGGAGACAGATTTTAGGAAAATTCTGTGAAATGGTGTTAGAGTGTATGATTCTGAGTTCTGAAGTTTGCTGATTAGGTAGAAGCTCTTTCTCCTACCTGAGATTGTGGATAGAGGAAGAAGAGCTGGTGGTGATTTGAGTGAGGAGTAAAGATGATGAAGGGCATGGCGAATGACATCAGTGTGGGCCATGTAGGTGGTGAGGTGGAGTGCGCTATCCACCTCAAGCTGTCCCTTGGGCAGTAGGAAACATGGGTTGGATTATCAGAAGAGGGTTTTGGGCTGGAGAATTAGGCCACATCAATAGAGGTCATTCACTGTATAGACAGCAGTCTACATGCTATAGGATATCATTCCCTCTCCTGCAAAACCAGTTAGCAGCTAAAATCACACAAAGTTTAATGAATACAAGGAAAACTTTTTAAAAAAAATTATTTTTGGTTGTGTTGGGTCTTTGTTGCTGTGCACAGGCTTTCTCTAGTTGCGGCGAGCAGGGGCTACTCTTCGCCCCAAGAGATATAATATATGTATATCTATATATATATCTATATATATATATATATCCAGATAGATATATCCAAGTCCTAATTTCCAGTATCCATGTATGTGACCTTATTTGGAAATAGTCTTTGCAGATGTAATTATGTTAGGAATCTTGAGATTATCTTGGATTTAGGGTAGGCCATAAATACAATGAACGGTGTACATATAAGGAAAAGGAAAGGGAGATTTCACACAAGGAGATATGAAGAATGGAGGCAGAGATTGGAGTGATGCATTTATAAGGCAAGGAATGCCGAGGGTTGCTGGCGATCACCGGAAGGTAGAAGAGAGCCACGAGATGGAGCTCTCCTTCAAGGTCTCCAGATAGCCCTAGGAAGCTAACACATGTTCATTTCCCCTAGGTGTATTTAACAAACTCTCAAAGTGTTTTGCACATGGGCTTGTTAGTAGAGTCTGATTTGGCACCTAATCTACTGGCTGTTGGGATATAACTCTGAAGTTAGATACATTATTTTTGAAACCACCCTAATATTTGCAGTAGGATTTTAATGGGATGTCTTTTTGAAATTGATCACAGAACACGTACATAGATGGATGTGCTTATCCATGTGGTTAAAAACCAAAACCTTCCTCATAAATGATATATAAGGAAAGACCGTGGAAATCTCTGTGTAATCAAAAGGCTACAGAGGCTAAATTCTTAAAATCTTTGTAGTCCTTCTAGGAGGTGAAAATGGTTCCATAGCAGACATGCTAGCTTTGTTTAAAAATGAGAAAAACATCACTGTTAGGAACGGCATGTTTGTGTCCTCCACAAATTCATATGTTGAAAACATAACCCCCAATGCAATAGTATTAGGAAGTAAAGCCTTTGGGAGGTAATTAGGTTTTTTTTTTTTTTTTTTTTTTTTTTTGCGGTACGCGGGCCTCTCACTGTTGTGGCCTCTCCCGT
>NC_041234.1:110784652-110830670 GCF_002837175.3 Physeter macrocephalus
TCATCTTTATTGGAGTATAATTGCTTTACAATGGTGTGTTAGTTTCTGCTTTAGAACAGAGTGAATCAGCTATACATATACATATATCCCCATATCTCCTCCCTCTTGCATTTCCCTCCCCCCCTCCCTATCCCACCCCTCTAGGTGGTCACAGAGCACCGAGCTGATCTCCCTGTGCTATGTGGCTGCTTCCCACTAGCTAGCTATTTTACATTTAGTAGTGTATATATGTCCATGCCACTCTCTCACTTCGTATTATTGTAAAGGCTATTCTAGGCTTTTCCATAAATTATATATTAAAAAAATCTAATTGTTCTTTTAACGTACTTGGTAATTATGTATATATTAACCTTCCACTTACCTTTGCCACTTAATAAAGTGAATACAAGATCTTTCCATGACAGCACCTGCTCCCTAGAATTCTAAAGTATGTATGTGCCATAGTTAATTAAACACTTCTCCTCCTGATGGACACATAAGTTGTTTCCCATTGGTTACTATGATTAATAGAACTGAAATCAACATCTATGAACATGAATTTTTTGGGAAAATTTATATGTTTTCTAATAATAAAGATATAACATAGAAGTTGTGTTAATGTGCAAAGGGCGTGAATATTTAAAATTTTCTAAATATTGCCGACATTGTATTCCAGTATATTTTCTCACAAATTACTATATGTAAATATCCTACACTCTCATGAACATGTTATTTTAAATTTTGGTCAAAATTACAAGTGAAAAAATATTGTGTCAAAGTTATTTTAATTTGTGTCTCCCATTTTCTCATTAGGTTAAGCAGAAAGTTAACTTAATCCCTCATGGATATAAAACTGGATTTGTGCAGTGATGTCCTGAGTAACGGGATTTCCTCTGGGCATGACTTAAAGTTCTGAAATGTCAGCAGGACCTTTCCCCTTTACTTTGAGAAGCAAGGATTTGGCCAGAATGACCAGGAGCCAGGGAAGGATACTCTCAGTCAGTGAGGGTCATTGAGAGCATCCTGGCGAGAGCAATTGCCAGAGGCCACAAGAGAGCACGTACAAAACCGAGTCCAGAGAGCCCCAGGCAGGCTGGCAGTCAGGGCTCTCTGAGTCCAGAGTTCAGGACCCAGAGGGAGAGATGGTGGGGAATCTGGGTGGGTGGTACTGGACGCCTTACAAGAATAGGCTGGGAAATCTCGGCATCCTCATGACCAGCTGGAAGTCTCAGCGTGGTCTGAGTGGGTAGGTCATTGGGAGGAGTGGACCAGCCACATGCCAGACACCACCCGCCGCCTTAGAGTCACCCCTGCGTCCTGTCAGGAAGAGCACAGCTGCCCCCCTGCATCGTTTGGGTGAGCTACATTTCTTGACAGCTCTAGTGGTCCCGTGCCCCCTTGCCAGTGTCCCCGGGCTGGGAGCTGTCTTGATGCCTGCTGGAGGCTGGGATGTGCCCCTGTGTGCAGTGGACCCCTCCATAGCAGCTGGGCTATGTGAGTGAGTGGGGTGGTGACCGACGGCTGCCAGCCGCGACAGGCCAGGGGCACCAATGAAGAGTGGAAGGCAGTGCACGGCCACAAGGAGGGGGCAATTGGAGGGGCGATCCCTGGGACTAATCACCTCAGAGACTCTGCAGCGAAAGGGCTGGGTGTGAACAGGCACTGAAAAATGATCCACGTGTTGTCCCCAGCTCAGGCTGCCTCCCACGGATTCTGAGCTGTTGGGACCCTAGAGGGCGGGTGTCCTGTGGCTATGACTGCCGGTCTGTGTTGCCACCAGACTCTGTCTGGGATTGAGGACTGGCCCACGGTGCAAACATTTGCAGGGTTGATGGAATCCTGTGGAGGTGGTACCCTTCTTTGTTAAACTGACTGGGAGTGAGGGGATGTGTGAAGTCCAATGCAGGAAGCAACAGGTACTATCCTGTTGAGAGCATCTCCACCTCTAAAATGGTGTTTGCACATGGGGAGATGTCGAAAATGACACTCTCAGTGAGATTTTCCCATGGGATTTCTGAAGTTACGTGAGCAGCTGTAACACTTTGGGTTTCCTCCATGCAGGCAGAAAGCCCAGGCAGGGGACAGGCTCTACATTTTAAATCATTGAATGTGATCCTCCAGCATTTTGATTGATTGATTTATTCCTTCATTTATCAATTCAACTAATATTTATTGAACACATAATGAGTGAAAAACAATGAGTAAACAAAGCAAAACAAAATGACAAGGGACTTAATTCAGCTGTGGGTGGGAAGAGATAAGGAGACAGATTTTAGGAAAATTCTGTGAAATGGTGTTAGAGTGTATGATTCTGAGTTCTGAAGTTTGCTGATTAGGTAGAAGCTCTTTCTCCTACCTGAGATTGTGGATAGAGGAAGAAGAGCTGGTGGTGATTTGAGTGAGGAGTAAAGATGATGAAGGGCATGGCGAATGACATCAGTGTGGGCCATGTAGGTGGTGAGGTGGAGTGCGCTATCCACCTCAAGCTGTCCCTTGGGCAGTAGGAAACATGGGTTGGATTATCAGAAGAGGGTTTTGGGCTGGAGAATTAGGCCACATCAATAGAGGTCATTCACTGTATAGACAGTAGTCTACATGCTATAGGATATCATTCCCTCTCCTGCAAAACCAGTTAGCAGCTAAAATCACACAAAGTTTAATGAATACAAGGAAAACTTTTTAAAAAAAATTATTTTTGGTTGTGTTGGGTCTTTGTTGCTGTGCACAGGCTTTCTCTAGTTGCGGCGAGCAGGGGCTACTCTTCGTTGCAGTGCGCAGGCTTCTCATTGCAGTGGCTTCTCCTGTTGTGGAGCACGGGCTCTAGGTGTGTGGGCTTCAGTAGTTGCGGTGCGTGGGCTCAGTAGTTGTGGCTTGCGGACTCTAGAGTGCAGGTTCAGTAGCGCACGAGCTTAGTTGCTCCGCAGCATGTGGGATCTTCCTGGACCAGGGCTCGAACCCGTGTCCCCTACACTGGCAGGCGGATTCCCAACCACTGTTCCACCGGGGAAGTCCCACAAGGAAAACTTTAAAACAAAAAAAAAAGTCCTCACCCAGTTTAATGAAACACAGGAAAACTTTCCCTGGTGGATTTCTGGGTGAGTACTTTTTCTTGATATGTATAACTATATATACATACATAAACATAATAGATATATATACTTACACATGTAATATAACACACATGTATCACACACACACACACATATGCCTGTGTATTTGTGGTTCATATTATCATGTGGGATCCTCCCACCGGGGCACGAACCCGTGTCCCCTGCATCGGCAGGCGGACTCTCAACCACTGCGCCACCAGGGAAGCCCAGATTAGTGTCTTTATAAGAAGAGAAATAGGCTAGAGATCTCTCTTGGCCATGTGACAATAAAACGAGAAAATGGCTGTCTGCAAGCCAGGAAGAAGGTCCCCCCCAGACACCGAGTCTATCAGCAGCCTGATCTTGGACTTCATAGACCCCAGAAGAGAAATAAATTTCTGTTATTTAAACCACTAAGTCGATGGTATCTTATTAAAACACTTTGAGCTGACTAAAACAACCATCCTTCCACTGCCCCTTGTCTGTGTACCTGCCCCAGAGGAAAAATCCTGGTCCGCAGTGTGCCAAGAGGCACTGGTACAGGTGTTCGGGAATGTTCAGTCATGTAGAAGGTAGCAGAGGCTCATAAATTAAAAGACTTTGACTACGTATCACAAGGAAGGAGAAAATTCTCGGTCTGTTGAGATTATAAAGATTATTGCAAAGAATAGTGCAGAGAAGTGCTATTGAGTGAAGAAGGGTGATTTCTCCCTGCTAAGATTTACAGAATCCTTTGACAGCTAGGTGTTGGTCCTATATTTGAAAGCACTTGTCACATGGTAGGTTCATTCCTGAAAAGTTGGTGAATCTCAAGGTAAATTTGGTTCTCTCAGAAACTCCCTTCAAGAAATGAAGAGAGTTGTTGTCATATCAAATTATAATCGCTGCTTTTTATTGAGCACCTAGGTGACAGCTTATGGGAGAGACTGTGTGGTGGCTTATGGAATAGACTACAAGTGCTCGTCCACATTTTGTCTTCCTCACCTTCCTGGGTGGTCCGCTTGTTGTTAGGCAGAAGCCAGTATGCCCTTTCCATGCTTCCTATGCCATTCAGCAGCAAACATGGAGACCCTATGTTGGGATAATGGTGCTACAAGATGGAAGCAGCCTGGATGCTTGAGTCGCCTGAAAGCAGAAAGTCTCTGCCAACCCAAATCAGAATTTATGTGAACAACAACAATAGCAATTGTGTTAAGTCACTTGTAGTTCAGGTTTTGTCTATTGCATCAGCAAGGAGTTACTTTAACTGATTAACACACATCTCCTATTTCTGGTTTTAAGCTTATTTAAATATTTTACTTAGAAAGCTAGTAGTTCATATATTCTTGTAAAAAAATTCTAAAAATAAAAATCAATCACAATTTCCCCCCTTACAAAATTCCTCCAAAATTCAGACCCCTTCTCAGAGGTAACCACAATTAAAAATCTGGTGTGTATTATTTTATTTTATTTATTTTTTTAAACATCTTTATTGGAGTATAATTGCTTTACAATGGTGTGTTAGTTTCTGCTTTAGAACAGAGTGAATCAGCTATACATATACATATATCCCCATATCTCCTCCCTCTTGCATTTCCCTCCCCCCCTCCCTATCCCACCCCTCTAGGTGGTCACAGAGCACCGAGCTGATCTCCCTGTGCTATGTGGCTGCTTCCCACTAGCTAGCTATTTTACATTTAGTAGTGTATATATGTCCATGCCACTCTCTCACTTCGTATTATTGTAAAGGCTATTCTAGGCTTTTCCATAAATTATATATTAAAAAAATCTAATTGTTCTTTTAACGTACTTGGTAATTATGTATATATTAACCTTCCACTTACCTTTGCCACTTAATAAAGTGAATACAAGATCTTTCCATGACAGCACCTGCTCCCTAGAATTCTAAAGTATGTATGTGCCATAGTTAATTAAACACTTCTCCTCCTGATGGACACATAAGTTGTTTCCCATTGGTTACTATGATTAATAGAACTGAAATCAACATCTATGAACATGAATTTTTTGGGAAAATTTATATGTTTTCTAATAATAAAGATATAACATAGAAGTTGTGTTAATGTGCAAAGGGCGTGAATATTTAAAATTTTCTAAATATTGCCGACATTGTATTCCAGTATATTTTCTCACAAATTACTATATGTAAATATCCTACACTCTCATGAACATGTTATTTTAAATTTTGGTCAAAATTACAAGTGAAAAAATATTGTGTCAAAGTTATTTTAATTTGTGTCTCCCATTTTCTCATTAGGTTAAGCAGAAAGTTAACTTAATCCCTCATGGATATAAAACTGGATTTGTGCAGTGATGTCCTGAGTAACGGGATTTCCTCTGGGCATGACTTAAAGTTCTGAAATGTCAGCAGGACCTTTCCCCTTTACTTTGAGAAGCAAGGATTTGGCCAGAATGACCAGGAGCCAGGGAAGGATACTCTCAGTCAGTGAGGGTCATTGAGAGCATCCTGGCGAGAGCAATTGCCAGAGGCCACAAGAGAGCACGTACAAAACCGAGTCCAGAGAGCCCCAGGCAGGCTGGCAGTCAGGGCTCTCTGAGTCCAGAGTTCAGGACCCAGAGGGAGAGATGGTGGGGAATCTGGGTGGGTGGTACTGGACGCCTTACAAGAATAGGCTGGGAAATCTCGGCATCCTCATGACCAGCTGGAAGTCTCAGCGTGGTCTGAGTGGGTAGGTCATTGGGAGGAGTGGACCAGCCACATGCCAGACACCACCCGCCGCCTTAGAGTCACCCCTGCGTCCTGTCAGGAAGAGCACAGCTGCCCCCCTGCATCGTTTGGGTGAGCTACATTTCTTGACAGCTCTAGTGGTCCCGTGCCCCCTTGCCAGTGTCCCCGGGCTGGGAGCTGTCTTGATGCCTGCTGGAGGCTGGGATGTGCCCCTGTGTGCAGTGGACCCCTCCATAGCAGCTGGGCTATGTGAGTGAGTGGGGTGGTGACCGACGGCTGCCAGCCGCGACAGGCCAGGGGCACCAATGAAGAGTGGAAGGCAGTGCACGGCCACAAGGAGGGGGCAATTGGAGGGGCGATCCCTGGGACTAATCACCTCAGAGACTCTGCAGCGAAAGGGCTGGGTGTGAACAGGCACTGAAAAATGATCCACGTGTTGTCCCCAGCTCAGGCTGCCTCCCACGGATTCTGAGCTGTTGGGACCCTAGAGGGCGGGTGTCCTGTGGCTATGACTGCCGGTCTGTGTTGCCACCAGACTCTGTCTGGGATTGAGGACTGGCCCACGGTGCAAACATTTGCAGGGTTGATGGAATCCTGTGGAGGTGGTACCCTTCTTTGTTAAACTGACTGGGAGTGAGGGGATGTGTGAAGTCCAATGCAGGAAGCAACAGGTACTATCCTGTTGAGAGCATCTCCACCTCTAAAATGGTGTTTGCACATGGGGAGATGTCGAAAATGACACTCTCAGTGAGATTTTCCCATGGGATTTCTGAAGTTACGTGAGCAGCTGTAACACTTTGGGTTTCCTCCATGCAGGCAGAAAGCCCAGGCAGGGGACAGGCTCTACATTTTAAATCATTGAATGTGATCCTCCAGCATTTTGATTGATTGATTTATTCCTTCATTTATCAATTCAACTAATATTTATTGAACACATAATGAGTGAAAAACAATGAGTAAACAAAGCAAAACAAAATGACAAGGGACTTAATTCAGCTGTGGGTGGGAAGAGATAAGGAGACAGATTTTAGGAAAATTCTGTGAAATGGTGTTAGAGTGTATGATTCTGAGTTCTGAAGTTTGCTGATTAGGTAGAAGCTCTTTCTCCTACCTGAGATTGTGGATAGAGGAAGAAGAGCTGGTGGTGATTTGAGTGAGGAGTAAAGATGATGAAGGGCATGGCGAATGACATCAGTGTGGGCCATGTAGGTGGTGAGGTGGAGTGCGCTATCCACCTCAAGCTGTCCCTTGGGCAGTAGGAAACATGGGTTGGATTATCAGAAGAGGGTTTTGGGCTGGAGAATTAGGCCACATCAATAGAGGTCATTCACTGTATAGACAGCAGTCTACATGCTATAGGATATCATTCCCTCTCCTGCAAAACCAGTTAGCAGCTAAAATCACACAAAGTTTAATGAATACAAGGAAAACTTTTTAAAAAAAATTATTTTTGGTTGTGTTGGGTCTTTGTTGCTGTGCACAGGCTTTCTCTAGTTGCGGCGAGCAGGGGCTACTCTTCGTTGCAGTGCGCAGGCTTCTCATTGCAGTGGCTTCTCCTGTTGTGGAGCACGGGCTCTAGGTGTGTGGGCTTCAGTAGTTGCGGTGCGTGGGCTCAGTAGTTGTGGCTTGCGGACTCTAGAGTGCAGGTTCAGTAGCGCACGAGCTTAGTTGCTCCGCAGCATGTGGGATCTTCCTGGACCAGGGCTCGAACCCGTGTCCCCTACACTGGCAGGCGGATTCCCAACCACTGTTCCACCGGGGAAGTCCCACAAGGAAAACTTTAAAACAAAAAAAAAAGTCCTCACCCAGTTTAATGAAACACAGGAAAACTTTCCCTGGTGGATTTCTGGGTGAGTACTTTTTCTTGATATGTATAACTATATATACATACATAAACATAATAGATATATATACTTACACATGTAATATAACACACATGTATCACACACACACACACATATGCCTGTGTATTTGTGGTTCATATTATATATACAGTGACTCCATTCTGCCCAATGCACTGAATCCGTTTTGCTGCCTGGCTTTCCAGCACTGCCAACAACTTGTGGGCCCCCAACCTCTGCATCCCCAGCATACCTTACCATCCCATTTCTTGTTCCCCAACTCCTCACTGCCCCACCCCTGATCCAGGCACACAGGCACACACTGTCCTACTGACGCGTCTAGTCCACATTCTCAGCCTTAAGGCTGGCTGCTTTCCCTGCAACTCACCGCCCCCCTGAAGATTTTGTTAGGATTTTTCACAGGCTCTTGCTGCCTGTCTATCCAAAACCTTGTCTCTACTTTCCTTCCTAGCCTTGCTTTGAACTCTCTTCTGCAAAGAAGCCCCTGCTAGCGCCTTTACCTGGTAGCGTCTCAGCACCAAATACCATGAAGGGCCTTCTCCAACGTTGCATCTGTGTTTCCTTCTTTTTGAAACTATCCTCTGTTCGTGTTCCGGCTCCTGCAACAAGAGCAGAGAACTTCACTCATTATACTTCCATCTGTTGCCTCAGCTCCCCCAACATGGCCCACAATCCTCTTGACTGATATCCAGATTGCCTAATCTCAACCCAATCAATTAAAGATGTGTAGTTTAATACCCTAAATGTGAAGTGATTCTTATAGGAGGTTTTCATTCAAGGAACAGAGAAGCATAATTTGTCTGGGGTTCACAGCATTTCCTCTAGTTACTTTGTGTTCACACTTTAAACAATGAGTGTTTTTTAAATGCCTGGGGTGTGAGGGCTCGCCTGGTCACTGTGCCTGGGCCTAATATACAAAGAAGAAAACAGCCAGCTCTGTCCATTGGATCTCAGAAGAGTTAGACACACGAAAACCAACAGTATACTTCCATTTCTCCCTTCTCAGTCTTTTAGTCTGTGGTTGTCGTATATTTCACATGTTTTAAACCACTCCATATATTGCTATTCATTTTACTTTAAACTATCAGTTATACCTTAAAGACAATTACACCAAAGGGCAAGCACCTTTCATATCAATATTTACTCAGGTAGTTGAAATTATATTATACCATGGAGTTCCAATTTCCATGTAGTTGACCTCCACTCCTTTTGTAGATCCAGATAATCTGGCATAATCCGAATTATCTGGCATAATTTTCTGTCTGCTTGGAGGACTTTCTTTAATATTTCTCATAGTGCACATGAGTTGGTGATGAATTATTTCAGGTTTTGTAGTTCTGAAAAAGTCTTTATTTTACCTTTGTTTTTGAAATATATTTTAACCGGGTATAGAAATCTAGGTAGGGACTTCCCTGGTGCCACAGTGGTTAAGAATCCGCCTGCCAATGCAGGGGACACGGGTTCGAGCCCCGGTCCGGGAAGATCCCACATGCCGCGGAGCAACTAAGCCCATGTGCAGCAATGAAGACCCAACGCAGCCAAAAAAAGAAAAGAGAAATCTAGGTAGACAGGGTTATTTTTTCTTTCATTACTTTAAAGATGTTGTTCCAGTTTCTCTGGTTCTCTTTTTTTGGTGGTAAAGTTCACATAACATAAAATTGACCATGTTAACAGTTTTAAAGTGTATAGTTCAGTGGCACTTAAAGTGCAGTCATCACTACTAAATGTTTCAGAACTTCTTAATGACCCCAAACAGAAACCCTCGTACTCATTAAGCAGTCACTTCCCATTGCCTCCTTCCCCAGCCCCAGGCAACCACTAATCTGCTTTCTGTCTCCATGGATTTTCCTATTCTGGGTATTTCACATAAATGGAATCATACAATACTTGATCTTTTGTGTCTGGGCCATCACTGTTTTCACAAAAACTACTGTCATCCTTATATTTTTTTCCTTTGTAGGTGAAGTGTTTATTCCCCCCTCTGGCTACTTTTAGGATTTTCTCTTTAGCACTAGTTTTAAGCAATTTGATTAGCTTTATTGAGGTATAATTGACAAATAAAATGGTAAGATATTAATGGGTACATCATGATGATTTGATATACATATGCATTATGAACGTATCCGCCCCTCCCATTGTTTTATTGTCTTGGGGATTCTTTTAGCTTCTTGGATCTCATATATTTGTTTTCTGCATTTATCATTCTTCCATTTTAACAGCTTCATTCACACATTGTCCTCACAAAATTATTGTTTTCTTTCACGTTGATATATAATTTTTGTGTCTCAGAAATTTTCTCACCACTGTATTATTTGTTCTTTCTTTTCCATTTTAGAAGAACCATGCATCCTCTTTCTTCCTGTGAGCATTTCTCTTCCTTTATATTTTGGCCCATGGCCCTCTTTCTGAAGCTCATCAGTACCTGAGTTTTGTCAAATGATTTTGATTCAAAGGTATTTCTATAGATATTCAGTTGCAAAAGATATGCACATTATTTCTTTTCAATGGGATAATCTTATAATAGTTTTATTTTTTCCTTTTAAAATATGGATTCATATTTCCTAAAAACAGTGCAATAATAAAGATTGTAACTTGTCAAGACCAGCTCTTTCCACTCAGCAAAATGCCTTTGAGAGTCATTCAAGTTGTGTGTATCAGTAGTTCATTTTTGTTGTTGTTTCTGAGTAGTATTCCATTTTATGGATGCACCACAGTTTGTTAATTCAGTCACCTGTAGATGGATATTTGGGTTGTTTCCAGGTTTTGGAAAACATAAATAGAGCTGCTATAAACATTCATCTATAGGTTTTTGTGTGAACATAAGTCTTTATTTCTCCCAAGAATGAGATTGAGTCATATGATAAATGTGGCTTTATAAGAAGTTACCAAATCATTTCCCACAATGGCAGTACCATTCTACATTTCTACCAGTAATGTATGAGAGTTTAAATTGTTCTTCGTACTTGATAACACTATAATACTTAGTATTGTACATACATATTTAAAATTTTAGTTATTCTCAAATGTGTATTGTGGCACCACATTGCAGTTTTAATTTGCATTTCTCTAGTGGCTAATGATGTAGAACATATTTTCATTTGCTTATTTGCTATCCATACGTCCACTTCGATGAAGTGTCAATTGATGTCTTTTGCCCGTTTTAAACATTGGGCTATTTTCTAATTTTTGAGTTTTGAGAGCTCTTTATAGATTCATGATACAAGTCCTTTGCTGGGTATATTATTTGAAAATATTTTCTTCCAGATTGCAGCTTGATTTTTATTCTCCTAACAAGTGAATTGCTCAGAGCAAAAATCTTTAATTTTGAAGAAGGCAATTTGTCTTATGAATCATAATTTTTGTGTCATGTTTAAGACTTCTTTGCCTAATTTCAGGTCATGAAGTCTTTCCCCTGTTTTCTTTTAAAAGTTTTATAGTTTTTCATTTAACAGTTGAATCTATGATCCATTTTGAGTTAATTTTTGCATAAAGTGTGAGGTCCTTTTTTTGCATATGTATGTCCAATTATTTCAATGCTATTTATTAAAAAGACTAAAAATTCTCAATTAAATTGTATTTAGACATTTGTAAAAACTTCATGGGCCATATTTTGTTGGGACTAGGTCTTTACTCCTTTCTGTTCCATTGATTTATATGTTTACCCCTTAACCAAACTGCCTTGATTACTGTATCCTTATACTAAATCTTAAAGTCGGGTAGTGTAATTTCTCCAACTTTTTCTGCTTATTCAAAATTGTTTTATCCTCATTCTAGTCCCTTTGACCTTTGCTGAGCACTTTGAATCAGCTTGTCATCGTTTACAAAAAAATCCTGCTGGAATTTTGGTTGGCATTGCCTTGAACCTTTAGATCAATTTTTGGAGAATTAACATCTTCACTAAGTGAGTTTTCTAGTCTATGAACATGGTATGTATCTACATTTATTTAGTTCTTTTAATTTCTTTCATCAGTATTTTGTGGTTTTCAGCATACAGATCCTACACATGATTTTTTTGACTTATACCTAAGTTTCCATTTCTTCAAGCTATTGAGAATTATATTTAAAACATTTTGGGTTTCCAATTTTCTATTGTTGTTATATGCAAATACAAATAATTGTTTTGTGTTGACCTTGCATTCTGTGACCATGCTAATCCTACGTATTAGTTTAAGCACGTTTTTCTCTTTTGTGGTTTTCTTGGGGTTTTCTACATAGTCATTCATACCTTCTGAGAATAGCAACAATGTTACATATATTTTATTCCAACCTGTATGCCTCTTTTAATTTTTTTTCCTTATTCCACTGGTAATAATTTCACAACAATGATGAATAGGAGTGGTGAGAGCAGACATCCTTGCCTTGTTTTTAATCTTAGGAGGAAGGCATTCAGTTTTACACTATAAAGTTTGACATTAGGTGTAGGAGTTTTGTAGATGCTGTTTATCAGATTGAGTAAGTTCCTTTGTATTTCTTGTTTTCTGAGATTAAAAAAAATCATGAATGGATATTGTATTTTGTCAAACGCTTTTTCTGCTTCAATTGAGATAATCATGAAATTATTCTGTTTATATGGTGGATTACACTGATTGATTTACAAATAATGAAACAGCTTTACATTCTCCAGATAAATCCCATTTGATCATGATGAATGGATGGATTCAATGGTTAATCTACCTAACATTTAAAGATGAATTAATATAAATTTTCCACAAATTTTTCCCAAAAATAGAAGAGGGAACATTTCCCAACTCATTCTACAGGTCCAATTTTATCTGATATGAAAGACATACAAATAAATCATAAGAAAACTACAGACCAATAGTCTACATAAATATAGATATAGAAATTAAGCAACAAAGAGAAATAAATAAAAGCCATCTAAATTGGAAAGGAGTAAAACTGTTATTCACAGGTGACATAATCTTGTATATAGAACATCAGTAAGAAATTCTTTAAAAATATACTAGAACTGAAAAACAAGTTTGCAGGATACAGTTCAATATACAAAAACTAAATATATAGTAGTCCCCCCTTGTCTGTGGGGAATACATTCCAAGATGCCATGGATAGTACCAAACTCTATATATACTATGTTTTTTCCTATACATACATACCTATGATAAAGTTTAATTTATATACTAGGTACAGTAAGAGACTAACAACAATAATTAATGATAAAATAGAACAATATACCGTAATAAAAGTTATGTGAATATGGTCTCTCTCTCTCTCTCAAAATACCTTATTGTACAAATTTAATGCCTTTTCCATCTTAATTAAGCACTTACTTCACACCCTGGCTGTAACTTTTGCAGTTTGAGGCATGACAGCAAAACTAGCGCAAGTTTCCTTTTTCTTCTTCACAATGTCACTGATAGAAGATTCTTACTGTAGATCTTAGTAACCTCAGCATACAATTTTTTTCTTTCCTTATAAAGTCAAGAACTTTGACGTTTTCACTTAAAGAAAGCACTTTGTGGCTTCTCTTTGGCATATCTGAATTGCCAGCATCACTACTCGCGCTTTGAGGCCATTATTAAGTAAAATTAGGGTTACTTGGGCACAAGCACCATGATACTGAGACAATGGATCTGACACCTGAGATGGCTACTAACTGACTACTAGCAGATGATTCGCATCCTGTGTGGGGCAGCGTGAGATTTCATCATGCTACTCAGAGCACACAATTGAAAACTTATGAATTGTTTATTTCTGTAATTTTCCATTTAATATTTTTGGACCATGTGGAAATGGGTAACTGAAACTGTGAAAAGAAAAACTGTGGATAAGGGATTACTACTGTATATCTACAAACTATCGATAAACAGTCCGCAACTGAAATCAAGAGAACAATTCCATTCACAAGAGCATCAACAAGAATAAAATACTTAGGGATAAATTTAACAAGAGGAGGCTTGTACATGAGAAAGTACAGCACATAGTTGGAAATTTTTAAAGAAGATCTAAATAAATAGAATGATACCCCGTGTTTATGGCTTGAAAGGGTTGATATTGTTAATGACAATACTCTGAAAATTGGTGCAAATTCAGTGCAATCCCTATCAACATCCTCCTGGAATTTTTCAGAAATTGACAAACTGATCCTAAAATTCATACGTAAATGCAAGGGACCCAGAACAGCCAAGCGATCTTGAAAAAGAAGAACAAAGTTGTAGAACTCATACCAGTTTCAAAATTTATACCAATATTGCAGTAATCCAGACAATGTGGGACTGGCATGAGGACAGACATATATAGCAATGCAGTAGAACTGTGGGTCCAGAAATAAACCCTTACATTAATGGTCAGCTGATTTTCCTTAAAGGTGCTAAGACAAAAAAACTTCCAGCAAAATATCAGCAAACCAAATTCAAAGAATGTAAAAGTCTTATACTCCTTGACCAAGTGGTATTTATCCTAAGAATGTGAGGTTATTTTAATACCTGAAATTCTATTAATGTATACATTATATTCATAAAATAAAATATTAAAAAACACATTATAATCTCAATAAATTCAGGAAAAGCAGTTGATAAAATCCAACATGCATTTGTGATAAAAATCCTTAAACAAACTAGGAATAGAAGGGAGTTTCCTTGTTATGTTGTGCACCCTCCACCCAAATTCATATGCTGAAGTCTTAACTCCCAATGTGACTGTATTTGGAGATGGTGTCTATAAGTAGGTAATTGAGCTTAAATGAATTTATAAGGGTGGGGCCCTGATTTGGATAGGATTAATGTCTTTAAGAGAACTCTCTGTCTCTGTCTTTCTCTCTCTTTTTCTTTCCCTGCACAGACACCAAGAAAAGGCCATGTGAGCACAGAGTGAGAAGGCTATCAAATAGAAGCCAGCAAGAGAGATCTCACCAGAAACTGACCGTGCTGGCACCCTGGTCTCAGACCTCCAACCTCCAGAACTGTGAGAAAATAAATTTCTATAGTTTAAGCTATCTAGTCTATGATATTTTGTTATGGTAGCCTGAGCTGACAAAGGTGTTCCTCCACATGATAAATAGCATATATGAAATACTACAGCTAATGTCATAATTAACTGTGAAGAATGAATGCTTTCCCCCTGAGATATGAAACAAGATGTAGAAAGAGTAGTCTTTTCAACAAATGGTGTTGGGATAACTGGATATTCACATTTAAAAGAATGAAATTGTAACACTAACTTACACTATATGTAAAAATTAACTCAAAATTCATCAAAACCTTAATGTAAAGCTGAAAGCATAAAACTCTTATAAGAAAACATAGGGGTAAATACTTGTGACCTTGGATCAGGCAATGGTTTCTTGTATATTACATCGAAAACACAAGGAAAATTTTTGATAAATTGTATTTCATCAAAATTTTAAAATATACACTTCAAAAGACACCATCAATAATGTGAAAAACAACCCTCAGAATGGGAAAAAGTACTTGCAAATCATATATCTGATGAAGGACTTATATCCAGAATATGTGAAGAAGACCTACAACTTCAACATAAAAATGCAAATAACCCAATTGAAAAATGGGGAAAGGATTTAACATGACATTTCTCCAAAGAAGGTATACAAGTGGCCAAAAAGCAAATGAAAAGATACCCAACATCATTAGCCAACAGGGATGCAAATTAAAACCACAGTGAGATACCACTGCATACCCACTAGGATGGCTATAATCAAAATGTTAGATAATAGTGTTGACAAGAATGAGGAGAAATTGGAACCCTCATATATTTCTTGGGGGAAGGTAAAACGGTGGAAAACAGTTTGGCACCTCCTCAGGAAGTTCAACATAATATTACCACATGATTCAGTAATTTCCCTCTTAAGTACATACACAAGGGAAATGAAAACAGATGTCCACATAAAATTTTTAAAAGAATGTTAATAGCAACATTATTCATAATAGTCAAAAGTGAAAGCCACCCAAATGTGCATCAGCTGATGAATGGATAAATAAAATGTGGTATATCCATTCGATAGAAAATTATTTGGCAATGAAATGAAATAAAGTACTGATACATACTATAACATGGATGAACCTTAAAACATGCTGAGCAAAGAAGCCAGTCCCAAAGGACAACATATTATATGATTCTATTCATATGAAATATCCAGAATGGGCAAATATATAGGTACGGAAAGTAGGTTAGTGGCTTCTAGTGTTGAGTTGGTATATGTGGTATGGTAGGTGATTGCTAATGCATATGACTTTATTTTAGAGGTGATGAAAATTTTCTAAAATTAGATTTTTGCGAAGGTTGCAAAACTCTGTGAATATACTACATACTATTGAATGATATACTTTAAAAGGTTGAATTGTATGGTATGTAAATTCAGTCTCCATAAAGCTGTTAAAAATAGAAAACTCCAATAAGATAAAAATAAACATTAGTATCTTCATGTAGTGTTGACAAATAGACTTCTTTCAAAAGTAAATATTTTATTATAATATCCTCCTAAACTTTTATTTTGCTTCTGAATAATACCAGTTTAGATATTTGAAAACAGTTATCATATCTCCCAAACACTTTGTCTTCTGATATTTTTTTCTGGCCCTAGAAAGGGGTGGTGGAATTAGCCACAGGCATTATGTTCCTAATAAAGCAGTATGTACAGTGGGCTTGTAATCCTCATCTGGGCATGCCACATTTGACTTTATGGTTCTTCTTTCAGTTTTCTATGGATAAATCCCTCCCTCCTTACTTACTAAGGAGGCATTGCTACATCACTTTGCTTAAAATTTCAAGAAGGCAGAATATAACACACCATGAACAAACTCATGGAAAACTGACAGACTGGCAAATATACTTGCAACATAGATCACAGATAAAGGGCTGATATCACTAATATGTCAAAACCTAATACAAAAATGGGAAAAATTCATGAACAGACATTTCACAAAAAAGATATAGAACTGACCTTTAACAACGTGCAAAGATGTTCAATCCTGTGGTAAGAGAAATGCAAATTAAAGTTATCCTAAGAAATTGAAACTGACCTAGAACTGACACAGATTGTAGAATTAGCAGACAAGACATTAAAATAGTTATTATATCTGTATTCCATATGTTCACAAAATTGAGACACAGAATATATGGAAAAATACCAGTAAACTTCCAGTTCCAGCCCAGATAGCATAGACCTGTTCTCAGAGGGACAGTAGTCTTGAAGCAGGATCTTATTTCCCTGTCCAGGGACAGAACCTAGCCACCAGTCCCCCAGGGGCTAGAGGCTAGAAGCAAAATTCCCTGATTCTTATCCCATTTGAAAGCAAAAATGTTTCAAGGAGACAAAAACTGCAAAACAGGTACAAAGTTTATCATTAGAGACACAGCACACAGAGAAACAGTTTATTTAAGTCAGAAGCAGGGCAGAAATACACACCTGGAGAGGAGTGCGGTTGTCCTGAATGAGGAGCGCAGTAAAGAGGTGATTTAAATCACTTATATAGGACAATCCTTCCAGGTCTTTCTTTACATTTGGCCAATTATCTTGTTTCTTTTTTCACACCTGACTGGTCCTAGAAGCCTCCCCAAGATGCGTGAGCAACTTTTTGCTAAGATGGATCCCACCACAGAGGCCTGTGGGTGCATGTCCACACATATTATGGGGTGGCGCCCCCTCCCTTTTTGACCCCCAAGGAGCCTTCCTGTGCATGTGCAGACAGGGAAGTTTTCCTTGACCTCAGGAGTGGACATCTTATCTCTTTACTTCAGCAGAGCTCAGCTTCTGCCGCTAGCTTTGTCCCTGGAGTGTCTGGATGAGACCAAAGCTTCAATTTTACTCCACTTGCCAAACACCAGTTGTCCAGCCCAGGGGCCTCTCTATCTCCTACCTCAGACCCATTCATCACAGACCCTTTGCCTTACAATAAAAATTCCTATACGCGTAATACACCAAACAAGCATAGGGGGACTCTGGAATGTAGAAAGAAGACAGACTGTTGAGGGACCTTGGGACTTGAGTTAATGACACCACTGTGAGTTCTCTTTGTTTCCATATTGACTCCTATATATGCTGGATATATGGGAGGGTGCTGCAGAGACCTCCAGCCAAGAACTTCCAACAGGAAGATACAAAAAAAGTTACAAGAAAAACCTGTTGTCCCTAGCCAAAAGACCATGAAATGGTTGGCCTAACAATAGAAAATGTTAATGTTGGCAGGGCTTAGCAAAGAGTTAGGCTTCACATTCCCTGCCTGGCAGAAACAGGCAACACTCTGATTCCCCCCAAAGGTGGTGTGGGTGGGCAGAGCAGAGAGCCGATCTTCCATTTTCCAGATGGCAGAAGTAGGAGGTGCTCCGATTCCCCCTTCAAGGATAATGTGAGCAGGATCCAGTGGCTACTGAGCCTCTTCCCCCTCATGACATTGGACTATGTAGTCTGAAGCAGAGCTATATGGCACTCCACTCCTCCCCTCCTCTCCACTTTCCTAGCATCATTGGGGGCAGTGGTGAGCTCACAAACTACCCTGCCCTACAGCAGCAAAGCAGTTTGAGTTATCCCTCTTCCCCACTCGTGTTGGTGGCCACGTTGCTCAGCAGAAAGGCAAGTTTACATCCTGGATGGCAGGCACGCAGGAGGTGTGAGTTAGTTCTTCACATTTGCCAGGACTGTGTCAGCTCAGTGAAAGAGGGAGCTGAACTTCCACTCTATCTGTCTGTAATAAGGCTGAGTCAGCGCCTTACTTTTGCCGGGAAGATGTTGGTGGGGACCAGAGGAAAGCTGAACATGGACCCGCCATATATCTCAACAGGGGAATTGTCTGCTAAAAAGAAGAAAAAGGAATAGGATCTAGAATTCATAATATAATGTCCAAAATGTGCAGGATATAATTGAAAAATACCTTTCATACCCAGAACCAAGTAAATCACAATTTGAGAGAGAAAAGACAATCAGCAGATGCCAACACTAAGGTGAATAAAATGTTGGAATTATCTAACCAGGATTTTAAAGCAGCCATTATAAAACTGGTTCAACAAACAACTACAAATTCTCTGTAAACAAAAGAAAAATTCTCAGAAGAGAAATGGAGATTATAAAAAAGAAACAGAAAGTATAAAACTGAAAAATACAATAACTGATATAAAAAAACTTGCTGGATAGGCTCAGTAGTAGAGTGGAGATGACAGAGGATAGAATCAGTGAACTTGAGAAGAGAGCAATAGAAATTACCGATCTGAAAAATGGAGGGAAAATACACTGACCTTATCTAATCATCAAAATCTAGTCTGGAGACTTCTACTTCTGAGAACATGGAGTAGATGTATTTTTTCCTATTATTCCTGCTGTGAACAACTAAAACTCCTAGACATTATATATTCAAAACAAATATAAAAGAACTCTGAAGGGTGAAAAGAACAAGCCAGACTTCTAGGGGCCTAGGAGTCTAAGAAATGGCAAAGTAGTGAGTTCCCTGAGTTTCTTTTTTTCTTGCATCACATGTCCCAATCTTGGAGCTGAAGAAACCAGCAATCAGGAAATACCAATGGATGTAGACAAAAAGAAAAGTCCTGGCAAAATCCTGTTATCTCTAGCTTAAGGATGCAGAAAGGGGCAGCTTAGTAAGACAGAAGCCTTTTAGACAATAACTGCTCTACTCCAGCCAAACACCACACAGGTAACTGTGGTTTCATCCCCACACACACCAGCCAAGGCTGAGTGGGGAACATAGACTTCTATCTTCACAGGGCTGTAATAAGGCATCCCAACCCCCTTGCCAGAGTGGTGTCAGAGAAGGGCAAAAGGAAACTGGGGACCGTCATCACCACTGGACGGCAACAGAGACAACTTCTTGGCCTGGAATTTTACCCCATCCAGTGTAGAGAGTCCGAGGGAAACTTCAATTTTCAGATGTCAATGGAAGCCAAATTGGGAGCCTGAACTTCTACCTCCACCTGTCAGTAACAAGGTAGTGTCACTCCTCCTTCCTGTGCCAGAGCAGTGTCAGAGAAAGCCAGATAAAACAAGAGGTTTAAACAAGATTCAGGGTCTCATAACGTAATACACAAAATGTCCAAGTTTCAACTGAAAATCATCATGCCAAGAACTAAAAAGATCTCAAACTGAATGAGAAAGGCAATGCACGGAGCCTAACAACAAGATAATAGTAATGTTAGAATTATCTAACAAAGACTTCAAAGCAGTCATCACAAAAATGTTTCAATGAGCAATTATGGGCATGATTAAAACAAATGAAAAAATAACCTCAGAAAAGATATATAAACTTTCAGCAAAGAAATAGATGACATTAAAAAGAATCAAAATCAGGAAACAATATAGATATCCTAGATTGGTTAAACAAACTGTCGTATATCCATACCATGAACCACTAGTCAGCAATATAAAAGAATGAACAACTTGGATAGGTCTTTAGGGAATTTTGCTGAGCGAAACAGCCAATTTCAAGCGGTCACATACTGTATGATTCCATTTATATATCATTCTTGAAATGACAAATTTATGGAAATGGCAATCAGATTAATGGTTGATAGGGATTAAGGAGGGTTGGGGCACGAAGAAAGTAGATGTAGCTATAAAAGGGCAACATGAGGAATTCTTGTGATGACGGGAATATTCTGTACCTTGACTATATATTATAATACAGTTTTGCAAAATGATACTATGGGAGAAAAGGGGTAAATGTAAATGCGAATCGAATCTACAATTATCTCAAAATAAAAAGTTTAATAGTAAAACAAAATTCTCATCTAAGAATTTTATATGACAAATGATCCTGTTTCTTCAACAAAAAAATTACAAAGGAAAAAAAGAAAAGATGGAGGAGGAGCCCGTATATTTAAAAAGATTTAAGAAACATATAGCCCAACTTCAATACTTGAAGCTATTTAGGATCCTGCCATGAACAAATAAGTTAAAAAATAATAAAACAATAGGAAAAATTTGAACTCTGACTAGATATCTGATGATATTATTTTTTATTTTTATTTTAAGTGTGATAATGGCATAGTGATTATGTTTAAAAATCGGTCTTTAATATAACTAATGAGAACCTACTGCATAGTACAGGGAACTCTACTCAGGGATCTGTGGTGACCTAAATGGGAAGGAAATCCAAAAAAGAGGGGATTTATGTATACGTGTAACCGATTCACTTTGCTGTACAGCAGAAACTAACATAACATTGTAAAGCAACTAGACTCCAATTAAAAAAACCCCCCAAAAAACCAGTCTTTATATTTTAGAGATACATACATAAATATTTATAAATTAAATGATATTCTGTCAGGGATTTGTTTCAAAATAATATGGGTGAATAAGGTAGATGAAATTCTGACATGGCCCCCATGAATCCTACCCCCTGATATTCAACTGTATAAACTCTTCCCCTTGAGTATGGGTGAGACCTGTGAGTATGATAGGATATTGCTCCCATGATTATGTTATACAATATGGCATGAGACCTTTTTCACATGTAATTAAGATACCTAATCAGCTGACTTTGAGTTAATAAAATGGGAGATTTTTCTAGTTGGGCCCATCCTCATCAGGATTGCCATGAAAAGAGACAAGAAGCAGCAGCAGATGCTTTCCTGCTGTCCTTGAAGAAGTAAACAACCATGTTTGCCTATGGAGAGAGCCACATGCCACAGACTTAAGAGTGGTCTCTAGGAGATGAGAGTGGTCCCTGACTGACAGCCAGCAAGAAAATGGGGACTTCAGTCCTACAGCCACAAGCAATTGAATTGTGCCAACAACTGTATAAGCTTGGTAGAAGACCCCAAGGTCCATATGAGATCATAGCTCCAGGAAATACTTTGCAGTTTGGTAAGACCACAAGCGGAGAACCCAGTTACGCCATGCCCAGAATTCTGACTTTCTGTGAGATAATGTTGTTTGAAGCCTCTAAGAGTGTTGATAATTTGCTTTGGAGCAATAGAAAACGAATACAGGAGAGTATAGGTGAAACAAGATTGGTAATGAATCAATAATAGTTGAAGCTGGGTGATGAGTACATGGTTTTCATTATACTAACCCCTCTACTTTTATATATATTTGACATTTTCCACAATAAAATTTTAAAAATTTCTCATAGTGTTTTATAGGCTGAATGCTTGATTTTGGGGGAGTTGGCAGAGGGATGGCATGGTCTGTATGGTTAGCTGTCTTCTCTGAGAGGGTAGAACCTTAGTCCCAAGCCCCACACTTCTTTAAAAAGAAGCAGATCTGGTACACTCACCTAAAACTCTGCTGGCCTGCTGCTTTGCTGGTCATTCTTTATTTTCTTTCCCAACCTACGGTAACTGTGAGCTTTTGATACAGGATTGAGGGTAAGTGTGTGCATGCAAACATGCTTGGTTTATGGTCTTATGTGTACGTGTATGTATATGTATGAAACTGATGAATAAACTGGTAACAGATAAAAATTTAACAAAAGTAGAGATAGAAATTGTTTTTAACTTTAGGCATCCTTTAGATAGCTAAAATGCTGGAAATCTACCATTTACATCTATAAACTCAGCTGTTTATGGTAACAAAGTCATCTTGTGGAAAGAAGAATGTAAGAATGGATCTGTACCTTACTAGGGTCTACCAGTACGTTAAACGTGATACCTTAACGCCACCTAAACTTTGCTTTCTCCTTCTATGAAGTATTATCTGTGTTAAATGTTAAAATGTATAACTTCAGGCCACTGACCTTCCATTTTTCCTTATATAAAATAGGACCAGAACTACCTGCCTTATCTACTTCATTTGGGTTTTTGTGTGCAGTCACAACTGGCAGAAAGTACAGTTTCACATCTATCCCTCCTTAAAACAGCAGAATTGTTTAAGAATTATATCTAGGATTTATGTCATGAAGCGACAGAAATCAAGTTGGTTTCTATAAAAGTCAGTTCATGGAAACATAGAAGAATAAAATCTACTCGAAGCAAGAATCCCCTTTCTGGAGTTCCCTGGCGGTCCAGTGGTTAGGGCTGTGCACTTTCACCGCCAAGGGCCCAGGTTCAATCCCTCGTCGGGGAAGTAAGCTAAGATCCCACAAGCTGTGGTGCGGCCAAAAAAAAAAAACACAAAAAAAGAATTCCCCTTTCCAATAACTGCACCAAAAAGTCAAGCACCTTCCATTATGGGCCTTTTCCTCAACTCACTGGTGTGGGCAATGCAATTTATGTAAGATTGTGAAAACATCTTAAATTGCTATGCAGATGTAGCTTCCAATCCAGTCCCTCAGAGTCCGCTTGTGACTAGAGCGCCACCTCTCAATCTGTCCTAGGTGAAAATTGTGAAAGCGTCATTATTCTTGAGAAAGCATATCAGGTCTCAGTCCAGGTTGACGCTTAGATTGTCTATTCAGACACTGAGCCAAAGTTGACTTCACTCTGAACTCTGCTCATAGTCCCGGTTTTCTACCCATATCAGGACTTCTGGGAACAAACGAGATGATTCTCCTGCCCCCAAAGCTCCCGACATATCGAAAGTTCAACTTCCATGTGTATTTCAAAGAAGAATTTAAAAAGTGTCCCTGAGGGACACGCAAGAAATGGTAAGCTTAGCCATGGGTCACATAATTATTGCCTAATTGATTTAAGGTTGGACCACACTTCTTGTGACCATTTCCAATAAAAAGGAAGCTCCCAGTGGGGCTGGGAGGAGCATCTGGAACAATTAAGTTAGTAACAGAAACTTCTGGGAGAACCATCCATCACGGTAGGCAAGTCCTGGGGCCAGATTTATGTTAACAACACAAATCACGCAGCTGCAAACAACTGTACAAATATCTTAGAGAGAGTAAGGCGAAGCTCCTCAGAGGACTGTTAAGGTAGTGAGTGGTTTGAAGGTAATATATGACTGTGACAAAAAAAACTCAGAAGTCTCCTGGAGGAAACACTCATCAGTTCAGGGCCACAGGTGAAGACATAAATATTTCACAACATCATGCTGTGTCTCAAAATTTTTCTTGGATTTCCAGCACCCAGCCTCCCTTCTTATGTAACTTCCTCCAAACAAATGTTCAGAAATTTTGTAAATGGCTGAGGCATTCGAAACAGACAGCAAGAGAAACTGAAAGCCAGGACTCCGTGAACACCCACACATTAGGGCAAAGGATGGTCTAAATCTTTCATTTTTACCTGTGTGAAAGTGCCTGTGATGATGCTAGGGAGTACCAAAAATAAAAACAATTTAGACCAAAAGATAACGAAGGAAAAACAAAAATTCAAAAACTTCACCTTGAAACAATTGCTGGATTTGTCTTTCACCTCCTGTGGAAAAGAGCTCAAAGTCAGGAATCTCCTCTGCGGATCTGAGAGCTCACTTGTTTTTACTAAATTGCAATTTTTGAAAAGCATCATCTTGTCTTGCTTGGTACCAAGACACAGGGAGTGTGGAAGTCCCAAATGACACTTAATGCTCCTATCCTATTACTAGACAAAAAAACAAACAAGCAAAAAACAAGATTTAAGCTTGTGCTTCAGGCAAGTATCTCTCTAAATTGAAAATCATCTCCACACCCTAAGGATGGCCTAGGCATAAAACAATGTTTTAGAGTAGATGTAAATTAAATTATTTTAAATTCCTCTTTCTCAAACATTTATTGAGCACCTACCATGAATTAGGTGCTAATCATAACTAAATGTATAGTCACAATTCACACAAAAAACATATAGTCATAAAAAAATTGTATAGGCACTAAATGTATAGTCACAATTCATACCATTAAAGGGCTCACAGTAGAAGAGGCAGGCATATAAATTAGTTCTTATAATGCACTGAGAGAGTTGTTATTGACTGATGAAATGTAAAATGTTATGGGCACAGAAGAGCTGATGCTTGGAGCACTGAGTCATAGAAGATATGATGCTATAGCAGAATCTTGACAAATGGTTACAAGTTGGCCAGGAGAAGTGAGGACATTCCAGACAAAGAAAATAGTAGATCTGTGAAGGGCACAAAAGTCCGAAATAAAATAACATGTTCAGGAAAAATTACATGTTTTTTTTGTTGTTGCTGCTGTGGCCTCTCCCGTTGCAGAGCACAGGCTCCGGACGCGCAGGCTCAGCGGCCACGGCTCACGGGCCCAGACGCTCCGCGGCACGTGGGATCCTCCCGGACCGGGGCACGAACCCGCGTCCCCTGCATCGGCAGGCGGACTCTCAACCACTGCGCCACCACGGAAGCCCAGTGGTTTTGTCTGGTAGGATGCATAAGATACACAAGAGGAAGAAGCATAAGATAAGATTTATTTAAAAGCAAGACGAGAGAAGCCAGTGTAGGTAGAGCATATTGGTGAAGCAGGAGAGAGGCACAAGGTAAAAGTGAGGCATTCTCTACAGCTCTCCTCTTCTACTTCTGAGCCCTCACACAAGAATAACCCTTAACAGTCCGTTCACGGCAAGGCAGACTTTTTCTAGCATGCACCTCCAGACTCTTCCAGCCTCTGCCCGTTACTCAGTTCCAAAGCTGCCTCCTCATTTTTAGGTACCTGTTACAACTGCAACCCCACTTCCAGTCCCAATTTTCTGTCTTAGTCTGTTCTGTCTGCTATAATAAAATACCACAGACTGGATGGCTTATAAACATCCGATTTATTTATTTATTTGTCTATTTTCTAATATTTTATCTTAACCTTTCATTCACTTAACAATGTTTGGAGAAATTTATTTCTCATAGTTCTGGAAGTCAGAAGTCTGAGATCAGGGTTTCAGCAGAGCGCCCTCTTCTGAGTCACAAACTTCTCATATCCTCACATCTTGAAAAAGGGAAAGGGGGCTCTCTTGGGTCCCTTTTATAAGATCATTAATTTCATTCATGAGGGCTCTGCTCTCATGGCCTCATCACCTCCCAAAGGCCTCACCTACTAATACCATCACATTAGGCATTAAGATTTCAACATGTGAATTTTGGGGAGGATGCAGACATTCAGACCATAGCACACTGTTTACAGCATGGAGAACATTTGGAGGGTGGCAGGAATAAAAATGCGGATACTTTTCAAGGAACTATTTCAACAGTAAAGGCAATAGTTCATAAGAATCTGAACTAAAGTGATAGTGGGAATGGAAGAGTGAAAAGATTAGGGTATACCCACCAACACTTAGTTTGGTCAACCTTTTTAATTTCAGCCATTTAGCAAGTATGTACTGGCACATCATTGTGGTTTTAATCTACATATTCCAGATTACTAGGTTGAGCATCTTTTCATGTGCTTGTTGGCCATTCACATATCTTATCTGCTGATGTCTGCTGAGATTTTTAAAATTTATTTTTATTGGATTGTTTGTTTTCTTATTATTGAGTTTTGAGAGTTCTCTGTATACACTGGATACAAGTCTTTGATTGAATACATGATTTTCTAATATTTTCTCTTATCCTTTCATTCTCCTAACAATGTTTTGGAGAGGAGTTTTTTGTTGTTGTTGTTGTCTAAGCCCAATCTAACAGTTTGTTTATTTATTTATTTGTTTTTCTTTTCTTAATGCTGATGACTCTAAAGACATGTCTATATTAATTAAA
This sequence comes from Physeter macrocephalus, assembly GCF_002837175.3. Taxonomy (NCBI): domain Eukaryota; kingdom Metazoa; phylum Chordata; class Mammalia; order Artiodactyla; family Physeteridae; genus Physeter; species Physeter macrocephalus. Next base: position 110,810,744 of record NC_041234.1, read on the forward strand.
CCATCAATTTATTTATTTATTAATTAAAATATTTATTTATTTATTTATTTATTTATTTATTTATTTAGGCTGCTCTGGGTCTTAGTTGCGGCACATGGGATCCTCGCTGGGGCATGCAGGATCTTCAGTTGTGACATGTGGACTTCTTAGTCGCGACATGTGGACTCTTAATTGTGGCAGGCATGCAGGATCTAGTTCCCTGACCAGAGATCAAACCCGGGCCCCCTGCATTGGGAGCACAGAGTTTTACCCACTGGACCACCAGGGAAGTCCCAGTTTATTTTTTTTTTTAATGGATTTGGTGTTTTGGTATCATAACTAATGAATTGCTGTCTGGCCTAGCATCCCCAAAATTTTCTTCCATGCTTAGTTTTAGAAGTTTCATAGTTTCAAGGTTTACATTTAGGTCAATGTGTCATTTTGAATTAAATTTTATATATGGTATGAGGTATAGATCCAGGTATTTTTTCCTTTCTTTTCTGGACTCTGTATTTTCTTCCAGTGGACTATTTGTCTATCATTATGCCAATGCCATGCTATATTGCTTAATGTAGTTTTGTAATAAATCTTAATATCAGGTAATATCTTATAACTTTATTCTTCTTTTTCAAAGTTAGTTTGATTGGCTACTCTAAATCCTTTGCATTTCCACATGAATTTTATAGTCAAATTGTCAGGAGCTACAGAATTTTTACTGGGAGTTTGGGTTTGAATTGAATCTATAGATGAGGTGAGGAAGAATCAACATCTTAACAATATTGAGTCTTCCAACCCATGAATATGAACCATATTTCTACTTATATACTTTGTTTTAAAATTTCTTTCATCAGTGCTTTGTAGATCATTGCATACAAATCCTACATGATTTTGTTGGACTTATATATAAATACTTCACTTTTTGGTGGTACTGCAAGTGACATCTTTCTTAATTTCAAATTTTAATATCCAATTTCATTGCTTGTATATAGAAAGGCAAATGACTTTTGTATATTGTCCTTGCACCCCCTTGTATCCCACAACTTTGCTAAACTCACTTACTTCTAGATTTTTGTTAAGTTTCCTTGGGATTTTCTGTATAGACAATCATGTCATCTGTGAGTGGAGATAGTTTTATTAATTCCTTTCTAACGTGTATGTATTTTATTTCTTTTTCTTGCCTTATTGCACTGGCTAAGTCTGACTTTTATTTTTAAGTAAAAATGTTAACATTTTATTCAGGGTTCTGGGATCAATTTTCAACAATACATGGGCAGGGTTTCTAGAAGTTACTGAGTGATGATAGACTGATTATTACAAGGGACTCCAACATTTCTTGGAGGAGATTCCATTGTTGGTGAGGGAACCAGGGTAAATTTGCTGATGTTTCTTAGGGAGGCAAGAGTTAATAGTAAAGTCTGTCCTCTGAATTGAAGAGAGGAAACTGGCAAATTTTGGGGAATGCATGTAATATTACTCTTCTAAATACATAGGTGATATTGCAAAACACCTCTTTTCTCATTTGGTGCTTAGGATAACTCACAGATGTTGGTACCACTAAATTCTTTTACATATGGGAAAACTGGAGTTCAGAAAATAGAATGTTCCACCTAAGCTTACATGGCCTTATGAGTCCTCATTCAATGCTCTAAGAATCACTCATCTATTTAGAGATCCTGATTTATGAATTGAGGAAGCCCTGGCCTCTTCTCTAAGTGCTGGGACCAGTCAATACTATGTGGTAGTTTTACATATCGTCCGGCTAGTGTACAAGGGCTGGAATTGAAGTTTCTGACAAACTGTCCTCTTGCTTTTATGTAATCAATTGCACATCAGGGAGTTGTACTTTTTCTGACATTTGACCCTTTGAAAACGACACTGTGAGTACTCAATTCTTTGATAGCTAGGCAGATAATTATTTCCACTAAGTTATTCCCCTGCCCTGTCACTCCATAGTTCTGACTGCATAGAATGTTCAAGGACACAGAAGTGCTTCTGATGCGTGAGGCTTTTCAAGAGTCTAGGGACCCCAGAGTTAGACTTGATCTCGCTAACAGTATAGAAAATGCCATAGTTAGTGTGTTCCATTTCCATTTCTGAAACTCCCAGATGCACTCTGGGTTAGTTTGTGCATGACTGATGTCTTTGCTCCAGTGACGTTGGCTTCAGATAGTAGTCCAAGTGTGTCTCTTTTTGGCAAAAGCCTTCACAAATCCCACCTCCTTTGTGTTCTGACCTCTTTTTGCACCTTTAGGACAGTACTCCTCACTGCTTTATAAAAGAGTTATAGTAGAGATTTTTATCTTTCAAAGCTTCTGCTATCCTTTCCCACCAGGCTGTGTGCTTCTTGAGAATAGGGTCCCTATCTTATTGATCATTGTATCACCTATGTTGAAGGAAGGACTTAGAACCAAATTGGGCACTGAATAAATATTTGGCTAATGGAATTGAAGAGTAGTTTTTTGGTTCTTGATATGAGCAGCAACAAAATATCCTTTCAGGTTATTTTCATTATTAGACTTGCTTTCTGAAGAGTTAAGCAGAGGATAGTATGAGACTTGGGTTGTAGAAACCTCCAAGCTATGCTTCCAGCTACCCTATAAGGAGAAAAAAAGTTGGAATTGTTGTTGTTTCTCCAGTTGAGTTGTCTCTGGTTGGGGCATGCTCCTTACAACTCACTGTACCATATAGTCAAGGTGCTCCATCTGCCTCACAGTATGAAAGACAAGGTCCCTGCCCTCAAAGAGCTTGTATTCTAGACAGATAATAAGAAAAAACCCAATTAAAAAAGAGAAAATAACCCAGAAAACAAACAAAAATATAATTACAGGTTGTTTTGATATGAAAGGAATGAACAATATGGTGTGTTAGAGTGAGGTAGGGAAGAGGGGTGGTTGCTTTGGAAAGACGTCTCAGGAAAGACCTCTCTGAAGATATGACATTTGTCTTGAGATTTGCATAATCAGATAAAGGCCAGCCACATGAGGAACTGAGAAAAGAAATACTCCAGGCAGAGGAATCAGCAAATGCACAGATGCTGATGTGAGAAAGAGGATTGCTTCTTTGAGGAACAGAAACGAGGCCAGTGCAGTTAAGGTGAGAAGACAGGTATAAAATAAGATTGGAAAATTGGCAGGAGCCAGATCCTTGGAGGCCATATAACGTATAAGAAGGACGGGGAACTGTATTCTGAGTGTGATGGGAAGCCACTGATGGGATTTAAGCAGGAGAATGACACGCTCTGATTTATGTTTGAGAATCAACTGCTGTTTGGAGATTAGACTCTTATGTGTAAAGGGCAAGTCTGAAAGCAGAAATACCAATTAGCAAGCTGGTAAGAGATAACAGTGATTTGGATTATCCTGATAGCAGTAAGGATGGAGAGAGGTGCATGGATTTGGGGATATATTTTGAAGATAAGTTAACAAAACATGTTGTTGGATTGGATATGAATGACTAGAGAATGGAAAGAATCAAAGATGGCCTCTTAATTTTTGGTTTGAGCAACTGGGTAGAAGATAATGTCATTTATTGGGACATGAAAGACTGACGAATGAGCCAGCATTGGTTGTGGAGTGCAAAATCAGGATACTGGGTCATATTAAGTTTGAACTTGATAGAGAACTATATGAAGATGTTGAGAATATAACAATCTGAAGTTCACAGAAGAGGTCAAAGCTGAAGCTATAAATTTGGTATATAGATTATATTTAAAGCCATATCCCTGGGTGAGATTTTTTTAGGGATAAACTATTTTTAGAGAAGAGTGCCCATCAATGTTGGGACCCTTCAACAAAGAGAGAGTGTTTAAGACAGGAGCAGAGTCCACTGGATTTGGAAACATGGGGTATCGTTGGTTACCTTTTGAAGAAGATTAGAGAATTCAAGTCAATTGCTTCTAATTTCTCAAAGTCAATAAGCTAAGGCCATCTGCTGAGAGTGTGTGGGTGAGGCTGTGGAAGGTTTGAGGAAAGATAGAAAGGTACAAAATGGATATGGTAAAAGCAAATTTATTAGGAAAATGTAGGATTTCCTGGCACTATAGAGTACCCATGTGAGGTCTGTGACTATGAATTTAAATAGGATTTTCCCCAAGCAATACTCAGCTGCTAAGTTTGACATGTGAGAAAATGATATACTTGGGTTCAACCAAGGTTGGGATTTTACTCCTTGCTCCAGAGGGATAGAAGCATCAGGGTATAAGAAAGAGAATGATTATAATGCTGGACAATGGGATCTAATTTGGGTAAAGAAGTGAGGACATGGAAATGGTGATGGGGTTAATGGATTGGAGATTACAAGTTCACTGAAAGATCGTTTGAGTGGGGGTACAGGAGGAAGAATGAGAGATTGAAACCAAGATTTCAGAAGTGATACAGTTATTGGTAATGTTAAGCTTGAGTACATGCACATGGGAGTGAGTGACTTAGATGAGGTAGAGGGAGAGAAGACTGGATGAAGAAACTGTGAATCTGGAGTATTAGACATTCCATGTATGTGGTTATTGACATCACTAAACATTATGACTGGAATAGAAATGGAAATGATGCCAGAGAGCCAGAGCCAAAGCCTTTCATGAATGAAGAAGAGGCGCTGGGAGGTCAGTAGTTGGTAGCAACTAGGAGAGGTAACAGGTGGTTTTGTCTGATGGCATGAGTTTTATAGGACCTTGAGATTTTCTGAATAAAACAGGAGAAATGACTTTGAAGTAGCAGTGAGGAATAAGGCTGTCTCTGGCTCTGGGATTCAAGGATTAAGAGAGAAGAATAGTCACCTTTGACAAATTCATGTCCTTATGGGACAGGCAGGTCTTGATTAAGGTGGGGAGGTGGAGGGATATCCTGGGAAGAGGTTGAAGATATAGGAGAATACACTGAATAGGAAACATGTACCCAAGAATTTAAAGGGATAGGTAGGTGACTGTGTCAAATTAAGGAATATAGAGAGCAGTATATGGAGGAAAGCCTCGGTGACTGAGGCAAAGAGTATGGGCAGGTGGGTAATACATTCAAATTATAGACCCAAATACCATACGTAGTTCAATGATTTGGTGGTTTTGCCTATGAATGGCAAGAAGTTGGGGGTCTAGGGGTGTTCTCACCAAGAGTGTAAAGAGATTTGATGGCCTTGCGGCTTGTGGGTAAGTAGGCAGGCCTACAGCTTATCATGTTGTAGTTATCCAGAGCAGGAGGTCATGTGATGGACATCATCTCCTCCTAATGAAATATTCGAAACTCTCAAAAAAAAAAAAACGGGAGTGGGGCAGATTTCTCTTTGTGCTTATGAGTATGGAGAAATGGCGGTGTCTAATTTAATGCCACTGAGCTCTACATAATGTGCAGTTTCTGACCACTTGGATGTGTTTTCTGCTGAGAAACGTATGATCTATACTAAGCCAAAGAGATATCAGGTAAATGTTCTGCCTTCAGGCACTGACTCTATTCCTTTAGAAATAGAGCCAAACCCTTCTCAGGTAGAGTTATCATTGCTGGTTCAGAAGTATACTGCAAGGACACATAAGTGTTGCTGTAGGATTACAAGAAAGGAAGGTTGCTTCTTACCCTCCACCATCATGGTTGGATGGCAGTTGTCACACCACCCTTCATAGTGGGAGGGTTCCTACCTCCCATTCTAGGGTGCCAACAATCCACATTCTTCTCCTCTCTACTTATGTTCCCATCCTTCTCTTAGCCTCACATTCTTCCCCTAAAACTGGGAAGGGCTTCCTTTTTGGGCCACGTTAGAGGTGCTTTCCTTGAACTCTGCCAGTTTTCCTAGGGCAGGATTGGATCTGTCTCTACCAGCTGCCGAACAGTCATTTGCTGATTGTGATCATTTCTTTACCTTGACAGCTCTACCCCTGGTTTCCACTCTGACATTTACTTAAGTATACTTCCTATTGAAGTAGGCATGGATAAATAAATGTGCACAAATCATAAACATGTAATTCAATACATTTATACAACAGAAATATACCTATTTATACATCAATCATATCAAACACCCCTCATTCCCTCTTCACAGTCCTTCCCTGTCAATACACCGCTCTACCGAAGTAGCTACCATCCTGAATTTCATACTGCTCTCAATGTTTAGGCTGGTATTAATTCTACTTGCTGTAATATCAAATGCAATATGTTTTTCCCTTGGTCAGAAGGCTATCTTAACTATTTGGAATTCCCAAATTGTGCAACAGGACCACATCCTGATTGGCAGTGTAGTGGACTCTCTATACGATTTTGGACTTCTGGAAGCAGTCAACCTGGATAAACTTCTTGGAGGTGATCTTTCAGCCCAGTTATATATGTGCAAGACTGGCCTCTTCTTCACTCCCATTATCTAACGGGAAGCATAGGTTGATGGGCAGCTAAAGATCTTGCTAGAACATCATAAAATGGAGAGTAAATCTGGTGATATAGGTCTGGTGACATTCAGAGCATATATGCATCAGGAAGGCCATGTGTTGGCTCTATTGTCCTTTTTGCTGCATTCCCAGTGTTCTCATTAGGCTTAATTGGAGTCTCCTTATGGGAAGTAAGATTACTTCGTGGACTCCTTGATCCTGGATATTTAAAGCACTTCATCCAGAAACCCCAAATTAATATTCTTTCTCAATTTGAATGGATCCACTTATGGAACCTATAAGGATAAGATAAATTTCTTCCACAACACCTGAGCAGGAAGAAAGACATTCTGGTCTTTGGTGGGATATGTTTAGGCATGGATATTAAAATGATATCTCACTACAAGGATTGTCCAAGTTTTTATAGTCTGGTTTAACACGCTATATAAGATAATTACAAGCGTTTGCTGGTTTGAATAGGCTCTAGATACACTGCTTGCAGTGGACAAGGTCTTCCTTTGTATTTAGTGGGTATAGAAATTACATATGGATTTAACATTCTCTATCATCTTGTACTCAAAAAAACATGCTCCAGTCAGTTCCAGATTTATGTCTTTTCTCACATTCACACATGATACTGTGTCTCCCTCTCATCTCTCCCTCACCCTTACCATTACATCTCTGATCTCATTTCCTACTGCTCTGCGTATTTTTCACGCTGCTCCAAACTGAAACATGCCAGGACAACAGGTCTTTGCGTGTGCTGTTTCCTCTGCACGGAACTCTCTTCCTCCAGATGTACAAATAGCTCCCTCCCTCACTTCTTTAAAGTTTTTACTTAATTGTCACCTTCTGTGAAGTCTTCCTTGGTGTTCCCATCTAATATGTTAATGCCCATTCCAGACATTTTGTTTTTCTTTGTCCTGCTTTATTTTTCTTATTAGTGTCAATTAATAACATAGCATGTCTTTTATTTTATTTGTCTGTCTTTCCCTACAAGAATGCAAGCTCCATGAGTGCATGGATATTTGTCTATTTTGTTCATCACTCTATCTCTGAGACCTAGAACAGTGACAGGCATATAGTAGATACTCAGCATCTGAAGGTGGGACCACACTGTTGGAGCATCCTTGTCTCTGTAAGTGAGCCCAGGATCGCAAAGAATAGTAGTATGATGGTCTACTAGAACTGCCATCCAGTGCTACCTCATGACACCTATTTTTTAATATAACAGTTTTGTATATAAATGAATGGTTATTATCAGTCCATAGTGGAAAATGAACACTGTACATAAACTCTTCAAAGCTAGCTATCAGAGCTCACTCCAACACCAATAATTGTCCATTCAGTTACCTACTGTTGGACATATAGATTGTTTTCAATTTTTGATGCTATAAATACTGCTGCAATAAACACCTGTGTATTGTGATCTTTGCATGACTCCTATGATGTTCATTTTGGTATCCTCTGTATACCTAGGATAGTTTTGAGTTGATGGAAGCCAGTCCATAACTGTTGGTTAAATTGAATTAAACCTTGCTGGCTAGAAATGCTTACCGTCCTGTAGTTAGTTACTGTTTTCTATTTTACATTTTCTGCGAGTGCTAGATCAACCAGTCATCAAGACCTGGCAGATATTCCTTTCATTCAGCAGTAAATAAATTTCGAGCAAATATTTTATGGCCGATGCTGTTCTATGCATTGTGGATACAGCTGTGAAAAAATGGACTGAGTCTCTATCCTCTTAGAGTTTATAGTCAAGTAGGGGAAATAGTCCTTAAATACACATGTGTGATGGTTAATTATGTCAGCTTAGCTGGGCTATGGTGCATCATTGTTTGGTTAAACACCAGTCAAGATGTTGCTAGGAAAGCTTTTTAAAAGATGTGATTAATATTTCACTGAGTACACTCTGAGGAAAGCAGAATGCCCTGCATTGCTCACCCAGTCAGTTGAGAGCAAAGATGGATGTTTCCCTAAGAAGAAGGAATTATCTTCAAGACCGCAACATAGACATCTTGTCTGTGTTTCCAGACTGTGGAATTTAGACTCGAGACCCCAATATCAACTCTTACCTGAATTTTCAGCCTGCCAACCTGGAGAACTCTTAACTAACACAACATGTGTGTAATTACTTAGATATAAACTATGATAAGTGCTATGAATAGTATGTCTATAAATGAGTCTTATCAGGAACCTAATTTAGATCAGCATTCAGAGAATACCTTTTTAAAGAAGTAACTAAAGATCTGCTAGACCTACTAGAGCATGGACTTGAGAATATGGGGAGGGGGAGGGGTAGGCTGTGACGAGGTGAGAGAGTGGCATGGACATATATACACTACCAGACGTAAAGTGGATAGCTAGTGGGAAGCAGCCGCACAGCACAGGGAGATCAGCTCGGTGCTTTGTGACCACCTAGAGGGGTGGGATAGGGAAGGTGGGAGGGAGGGAGACGCAGGAGGGAAGAGATATGGGAACATGTGTGTATGTATAACTGATTCACTTTGTTATAAAGCAGAAACTAACACACCATTGTAAAGCAATTATACTCCAATAAAGATGTTTTTAAAAAAAAGATCTGCTAGATGCATAAAAGTTTTGCAGGCAAAGGGGGCAGATTTGTGCAAGCAGAGGGAATCCAAAATGTGAACATCCTAGATGAAAGAGATTGGTTAATTTATGGTTGGAGTGTGTTGAACAAGCAGGTGAGTGGTGTGAAATGAGGCTGGAGAGGCAAGCAGGGGCCAACTCTGCAAAACCTCGTAAGTTATATCTATGACATTCTCCTGAAGGCACTTCCTAGCAGTCTGACCTTGGGAAAGTCACTTAACCTTTCTGAGCCTCTCTTTTCTGATTTGTACATGGGGGTAATAAAACCTCCTCTGTAAGAAGTCAGTGAGGGACTTCCCTGGTGGCACAGTGGTTAAGAATCCGCCTGCCAATGCAGGGGACATGGGTTCAAGCCCTGGTCTGGAAAGATCCCACATGCCGCGGAGCAACGAAGCCCGTGCGCCACAACTACTGAGCCTGCGCTCTAGAGCCCGCGAGCCACAACTACTAAGCCCGTGCGCCTAGAGCCTGTGCTCCGCAACAAGAGAAGCCACCGCAATGAGAAGCCTGCGCACTGCAATGAAGAGTAGCCTCCGCTCGCCACAACTAGAGAAAGCCCACTCACAGCAACGAAGACCCAACGCAGCCAAAAAAAAAAAAAAAAAAGAAAAACTCAATGAGATGATGTATGTAAGGGACCTAACCCAGTGCCCGGCACAGAGTAAGTGTTCAAGACATGGATACTGTTATTCTCTTCCCAGTCAAGTCCTACCCAGTCTTTAAGATACACCTCAATACCTTTGTTCTCCATGTGGACTTTCTTGACGAGTCTGTTGTGCCCTGATCTTTTTCTTCTCTGAAATCCAATAACACCAAGAGTCTTTATGAATTTCCACTCTTATTGCTTCAAATCTATGTTACCTCCTTCAGCATCTTTCTAAGAGATCTTAGGGACAAACTCTGTGTCTATCAATTTTCTGTAGGCTCTGCTCCACCATAGTGATTTGGTTAAATGGCTGGTAACTTGTGCTTCGGATTGCTTTTCTCATGGCGAGTGTTAGCTTCACAGTATCACTCAGCCTCTTTGGCCACAGGCACACATTTGCAAGAGGGTCATCTGTGGTTAGAGGCACAGTTAGAGACCTGGGAGGTGAGTAAAAGCTAATTGGACCACGTGGAGACAGAAACCAGGACTTTCACCTTGAGCAACACAAGGAAACATTTGAATGACCCTTCAAGCTATGGCACAAGCATTTTGGAGTGTTTGTTATAGTTTTGTAGTTTACACCACAAGACGTTGTTCAGACTTATTTTCTATCTCTTTTATCTTCTGTTCCTGTTTACTTTCCCCTAGAAGATCTGATAAAGCTATGCCTATGCTTGCCTCTCATTTCTCTATGCTGTCTTTTATGGAGTTGTTTTGTAAGAATAACAAGGAGGAGGAGTAAGGGTCAATGTTTCAGAATTGTTATTATAGACATTTAATTTATTAACATAAACAAACTTTCAAGAAGTTGAGTTTCCTGTCTCTCAGTGGAGGAGGAGAAAGAATTCCCCTTTTGGCCTACTTGTCACTTGCTCATCCGCAGGCTATTTCTGAATGCCAAGACCAGCCCATGGGAAATCTTGACGTTTTACTAGCTCTTATTCTCAGCAGTGCTAGGAGATATATTTCTATATACCTGATACTTCTTTCAGCTACTCGGGGCATTGTCTTTTATGTTAATCAGCATATTTCCAAACTTTAATGGCATACCCAAAAGCCTTGAAATAATAATTTACCTCTGTTCCTATTTGCATATAGGAAATATTTCATACTAAGTTGAGCAGGAAATGTGGAAACTGGAAAATCATGCAATAGCAAAATTTAAGTTGAAGAATTAGATGCATTTAAATTACTTGAAGGAATGATCTGATTAACAGTTGTTATCATTCAAATTGCAGTTTTATTTAATATGGCATATGCTTAATAAAGTCAAGCATCTCCTTTTCTTAGAGGCATTTTTATTTGCATCGGTTTCTACCTCAAGCAGCTCTGAATGCTCAGGGAAAAAACATTAGGAGCTACACATCATCTCAATAAGTCAACTAGTTTCTGGTTTTTGTATTGGCTGAAATGATGCTGGATCTTCAAGCCAGCATTTTAATCAAAGTTCTTGAGTGACTGTTATTGTGAGAAAAGGATAAAAGGGATTTGGACTGATTGGAATAAGGGCAAAAAAATTAATTAAATGGGAAAGAATGACTAGTGAGAGGAGCATGAAGAAAACGATGCCTCAAGCCAGCGTTTACATTCGGGGTAGAATATTAACATGAGGTGGCTTCTATCTTGAGCAAATGGAGACACTCTCAGAGAGAAGAGGAAGAGATTGATTAAGAACCACGCAGAACTCTAATAGCTGTGTTTCTGGACTAGGAATCAGGGTATCTGAATTTGACCCCCAGATCCACCTAACCAGAGGCAAGTCACTTATTCTTTTGGAATCTCTGTTTACCCTGGGAATGATTACCATTTTGAGTATGAAAGGAAATAGTGGATATGCAAAAACACGTGGCTCAAATCAAAGCAGGAATCTGAACACTTGTGGGAAGTCACAAGGCTGTATTGTAATCATAACTATCTTTCATATAATTCTTTACTACCTATAAAGCACTTTCAGGTAATTATCTCCTTCATCTCTAAAACTTCAACTTACTGTCATATTTTCATGTTTCCTCCATCATGGCTATTCTGAAGGAGAATATAAGCAAAGAATAACTTGGCTGTCATCCCAAATCTACAGGGTTTCCTTTTTGTTTGTTTGTTTGCTTTTCTTTGACAGAGAAATTGTTTGGCTGTGCTTATAGCAGAGGAGCAAACTTGGTCACTAACTTACTTGGCCATGAATTTCCATCGTCTTTGCCAACCACACCTTTTATTAAAACAAAACTCACTGGCTTATGCTTTATCTATCTTTAGGGACATTCTGATATTTCTTTCATAGTGCTAAGGGAGAAGCACTTGGCCGTTTTATATGTCCAGTATCATACTTGCTACCCTCTGGGCATTTAATAAATGTGTGTATCATCATCTCCATTTTTATTAGTAAGAGTCTTCTGTGTGTTACTTTGTCTTCTCTTAGGTCATAAATAATCTACATTATATAACCTTTTCCTAGAATGACTCTGTTACCCTGCCACAGCCAGGATATATTTTACGCCTTATCTGGCCTTTCTGAATCCTCATAGGTTTGCTCACATTTCTATTACTGAAATTATTCTCACACTAAAATGCTAGCACCATACCTAATCCATGACTGAATTGTACCGTTAATGTGCCTGACATCTGCAATTTCTGATATAGTTTAAAAAATATGAATATCACTTTGCTCCCAATAACAATTTTAGATCTTCTGCAAGGCACATAGCTTTTCTCTATCTGCATGCTAATTATTTAATAAATCCATTTATCGCCTCCTAAAGTAGTTTTCTTAACAGGAAAAACGTATCATATTTCTGTATAAAGTGCTTATAAAAATAAGATGGAATGGAGTGTTTCCATCTTATTTTCAAAGCTGCAGTATTAATTTATAAAACTATTCCAATATATTTCAAATTGTTAACATTGCACTGAAAATGTTGTAGGCTACTGGTTGGAACTTGACATAAAATGTCTCATTCATACAGCAATTTCATTTCATAAGATTTTGTTAAAATAGTCATTTTTCAAACTTGGAGACGGGTATATTTTCTTAGGGTATTTTTTCAGTGTATTTCTTTTGACTATGCACCACTAGATCCAAAAATGTTTCCTTTATGACATGACATTCTATATTTATTTACAGCAGAGAAAATAATCACCATTTTTGAAGAAAAGTAATCTAGCTTGTTTGGTTTGGATCTTAAATACAAAGCTCACCAGAAAATGATTTTTTTTTTTTCTCTGTAGAAAGACCAGCAACAAGTGAATCACTTATCAGACCTTTATAGAGCATTCCATTGTTGAAGACAACATGCTAGGTGCTGGGTTCTATGAGATGCAACAAAGTGTGAGCCGTGGAATATCACAGACACAAATCTCTTTCTATGGGTATTAGAAGAGATTCATTACAGTGAGTTGTTTCGTCATACCTTGGTACTTCTTGAGTACCATGATCCAAATCATCTTGTTTCTGACATCCCTACCCACTTCTATACATGTGCTATATTCTGTATAAGTGCTATATTTGTACTTCTGTATAAGTGCCATATTTATACTTCAAGTGCTATATATTTAAAGTGATGTTATAGAATTTTGCAAAAAGCTAATGGACTTTAGTAAAATTAATTGTTTCTGAGTGACAGAATGGACTTTAAAACTAGGGCAAACACACAATCCAGCAAAGATTTGCAAAGTAGTAATGTTTTGCATCCAAGTCAATAATCTAGTTAATCTCTAGCTCTAGAAACGACTGGGGAGCACCCAAGGATTTGGCAAGTCTTTGGTGGTGGAAGTTGGTGTGAGGGTCTTAGGTTTTATTCACAATGTGGTGCATAAAAGCTGAGAGATAGGCATGATGCTGGGAGGGAAAGAGGTTCATTGCAGAGGTGAGGAGGAGGATACATTTTTAATCGGTGATTTGAGACCTAGTCAAACTGACTCATTTACTGACATTCTCAGAATTAAATATCTTTACTTAGGAAATCTTGTTTTCCCTATTTGTATTTTGTACTTCTTCTAATGGCAATTTAATTTTTATATTTTCTTGGCATTTAGTAAAACTCCTGAATAGTAATAGGCTACCCTGCTCAGCTCTCCAAAACGGATTCTTGTCTAAACTTAGACTGATGTTTTAATGACGGAGTCTGGAAGCAGTGATGGTAAGAACCAGAATGAGAGACCCTTGTTGGGAAAATAAAACAAGAATGATGGAGCTCAGAGCTAACAGTAGAGTCAACCCTTTCATAATGGGAATTCTCTGGGGCCTCTTGCTTTGAAATTCAGGGACATCTCTGTGCTTTGTTTAAAAAGGAAGGCCAGGGCTTCCCTGGTGGCGCAGTGGTTGAGAGTCTGCCTGCCGATGCAGGGGACGCGGGTTCGTGCCCCGGTCTGGGAAGATCCCACATGCCGCGGAGCAGCTGGGCCCGTGAGCCATGCCCACTGGGCCTGCGTGTCCGGAGCCTGTGCTCCGTAACGGGAGAGGCCACAGCAGTGAGAGGCCCGCGTACTGCAAAAAAAAAAAAAAAAAAGGAAGGCCATCCCTTACTTGTAGTAAGGTGTTCTTGGACTAGGAGCCCAAGTTATCTCCTATTCAAAGCTCCAGTCTGCACAGAAAAGCGCAGGTTAGACCTCACATATCCTGTGGGGTCAAAGTAGAGCAGGGATCTACATACACTCCACTTACTCATTTATCACACAATTGTTGGTTGAGTGCCAGGTACTGTTCTAGGTTCAAGGGATACTGAAAAATGAGACAGGCAGTCCCTGTCTTCACAGACAATAGTAAGTAATTTTTCTCTGAGCTACATATCATTGTTTGAGAGAGACTGGCAAAGAAACACCAAGAAAGGTGCCCTTGACTAAGAATAGCACCACTAACAGCCTGCTAGGGAGTCCCAAAGTTCCCTATTATGTACTTAGCTCAGCAGATATTTATCAAGTGTCGGTTCTGTGTCAGGACCTGTGGTAGGAACTGGAGATCCAGATGAATAATTCCCTTGAGAGTTATCAGTGGAGATCCCTGTTAAAACCCATGTATTATGTGGGATGGAGAATGTGTTTACTATCAATGTAGAGCATTTCAACATGAATCAGGTAATTAGATCCTGGCTAATGCTAGGCCCTAATCAAATGATATATAAGACAAGGATAAGTTTACTTTATTAGCTGTGTGTATATGGCAGGGGGGATAGAGTAGGAGGCAGGGGGGACGGTATAGTCTTAAAGTTGGGCAGGCTTCCTATCAAACTTGGAAGAGGGAATTAGCTTTTAAAGGTATTATCTCCGTGTATTTCTTTTGCAAGACCCAGTGCAAAATGAAAATGCAGGGCTTTTTGTTCAAAAGCAGGAAAAAGTGATGTTACAGGCACAAAAATTATAAAGCTTTTCCCTTTAAAAATATTTTATTACTTATAAAACATAATGGGAGTAATAGTGATACCTGAGTAAGAACATAATCTTACCAAATGCAAAGAATAATACTTTTGTGTCATAATTTTATAAAGTAAATGATAATGTTAATATTTTATTAATGTAATGTCTTGATGGGTCACAAGCCTTCTGTTTCACTTTTCTGCAAATTCATTTGTTATATTATAAAAATTTATTTATTTATTTAAAAAATAATTAAATAATTAATTAATTTTTGGCTGCGTTGGGTCTTCGTTGCTGTGTGCGGGCTTTCTCTAGTTGCCGCGAGCGGGGGCTACTCTTCGTTGCGGTGCGTGGGCTTCTCATTGCAGTGGCTTCTCGTTGTGGAGCACGGGCTCTAGGTGCGCGGGCTTCAGTAGTTGCGGCTTGCGGGCTCTAGAGCGCAGGTTCAGTAGTTGTGGCGTGCGTTTAGTTGCTCCGCGGCATGTGTCAGTAGTTGTGGCACGGGTTTAGCTGCTCCGTGGCATGTGGGATCTTCCCGGACCAGGGCTCGAACCCGTGTCCCCTGCACTGGCAGGTGGATTCTTAACCACTGCGCCACCAGGGAAGCCCAAAATTTATACTCTTAACAAGTTTACTTTCAATTTATATAACTGAAAGGACCATCGGTTGCTCTTGGCAGATGCAAGATCACAAATATATTTTGATAATTTTTGATTTTGAGAGTGATCTTTCAGCTGATACAACTGTTACTGGAGCTGTTAAGAGTATTTTATAGGCAGTGACAACATTGGGATAAAATTGTAATAAATTATTTCCACATATACATTTTAGTGTGTCTAGAGCTGATGATTCTCATGGAAAATTTTTTCTAAAAAGATTTAACTCTTCTTACAGAAGGAGAGCCAGAGACACAGAGAGAGAGAATGCTATCTTTACAAGGGTAGGCAGGCTTGCATTCATCTCCTGACTCCTCTCTTACTAAGTGAGTGACCCAAAGAAATCACTTAAACTCTGTGACCCTATGTTTTCTTATCTGTAAAATGGGAATAATTCTGGTACCCATTTCACACAACTCTTTTTTTGTATTAATCAGTACTTCTTGAGAACCTACCCTGTATCTGTCCCTGTTCCAGGTGTTGGAGATACAAGAGTAGTTCCCTCGCGGAACTTCATTCTTGCAAGGAAACACACAAAATGAACAAAATACGTAAGAAAAGATTTACTGTATCATGGGGGATATGTGCTATGGAAGAGAAGCAGGAAGGGTTAGGGAGGACTGGGGTAAGGAGAGGAAGGCCATTTCAAGTAGGGTGGGGCTTCCCCACCCTACTTCCCCATGTGGGAAGATCCCACATGCCACGGAGCAACTAAGCCCGTGCGCCACAACTACTGAGCCTGTGCTCTAGAGCCGCGCACCACAGCTACCGAAGCCCGCACGCCTAGAGCCCATGCTCTGCAACAAGAGAAGCCACCGCAATGAGAAGCCCGCACACCGCAACGAAGAGTAGCCCCCGCTCACCGAAACTAGAGAAAGCCCGCGTGCAGCAACGAAGACCCAACGCGGCCAAAAATAAATAAATAAATTAAAGTAGGGTGGTCAGGGAAGGCTTCTCCGATTAGATAGTATTTGAGCAGAGATCTAAAGAATGTGAGGGGAAAAGCCATGCAGATTCTCGGAAAAAAGCATTCCAAGGAGACAGCACAGCAAGTGCAAAGGCCAGGAGGAGGAAGGAAACCACACAGAGGGCAGTTTGGTAGATCATGTAGGCCTTATAGGCTACTGTCAAGACTTTGGGTTTTATTCTGAGGGAAAGTGAAACTGGGAGCCATAGCAGGGTTTTGAGCAGGGTAGTGACATAGTGTGATTTGGTTTTTCAGAGGATCACTGTGGCTGCTGTGTTGAGAATGAACTGGGGTAGGGAAAGGGGGGAAGGAGGGAGGCTAGTGAGGAGGTGATTGCCATAATTTGAGTGAGAGATGATGGGGAATAGTATCGAAGGGAGTGAAAAGTGGGCATATAACTGGGTACATTTTGATGGCAGGGGTGACAGGATTTTCTGACAGACTAGATGTGGGGTATGAGGGGAAGAGCAGAGTTGAGGAGACCCCACATTTTTTAGCCAGAGAAACAGGAAGCTTCAATGCGACAATAAACACAGAGTGCTCAGCACAGTGCCTACAACATACTTGGTGCCTGGTCAATTACTAACAGATCTAGATGATGCCCAGAATCCGTCAGCCTACGCAGACAAGAACGGTGACGCTCATTGTATGAACCTACATACCCTTCGCTCTTTGCCCCCCTAGCTCGTCTCACCAGTCAACCCACCTTCACTTAAATTGACATTCAAGGAAAGAGACCTAGGTTGATTGTCAGGAACCCTGCATCCTACTTCAGTTCCACCACTGGCCTGTTGTGTGATCCCAGGCAAACTCCTTAAACTGTTCAGCAGCCAAGGGTGCTGATCAACACAGAAGAGTCTAATAATCCATGCTACCTAGCTCATAAGGTGGTGAGGACAAAGCGAAACCACAGCGCAGACCACGATTTAGGTGAAAAGGTGTTGTTTGTAAAAGTGTTAAAGTGACGCCACGTTGTTAAGTGGAAATGCTCATTATCATGGCTATTCCTGTGGAGATCCTAATTTCAGATAGGAAAGACAGGGGCTGTAATCTTTTGGTTTTCTTAGAAGAACAGACTTGAAGGTACTCTGGGAGCTAATCTTTCAGTGTTAAGCATCTACCGTCTTCCATTTAAGAGTTTTTTATATTCTTTGAAACCATTGTTAATTTACTTACGAGCTATTCTCCCTTCAGCCTCAGTAATTGTAAGCCAAATATTCCCTTCCTTATAGAATCTTCTCGACCCATTTTTTGTCTCTAATTATGGGTGGCAAATAGCTTTTATCCCTTTGCCAATTCTAGGCTATTGGTGACTGCCTGGATCACTGACTTGAGAAGGTTTCTGAGGGCTTTCCCAGGCTCAGTGGTGAAGAACGTCCTGATTCATATGCTTTGGAGGGAGAAGTGGCTGTGTGCTCTGCATTTGACATCCCTGCTCTAAGGCTTAGCTTGGCTTGGCTTCTAACCTTAGAACTCTAGCAGCATGCTGACCCAAGCTAACTGCTGTGGGATTTTCTTATTGTTCTTGTTTATGCAATAGAATTTTTTTGCTATCAACCCTCTTGTGCAAAACCCTTTACCTCTCCAAATTTTTACTGCTTTCTGGGGCCACTCCACAGATATAATCACTTTTAATGGTTTCTTTTGTATCCTAGAAGTTACTTGTGTATATACAAGCTTGTACTGATATTCCTTTTTTCACAGTAATGAGAACTTACTGTACGTATTTTTTATCTACCTCCACTTTTTAAAATCTAACAATTTAGCTTGGAGCTTATTCTGTATCAACACTCAACTGATAGACATTTACATGTTTTGAGGTAGGTAGTTTTGTAATGATCTCAGTTTCACAAATGGGCAAACTGAGGTGCAGATCAGTTAGGTATCTTGCCCAAGGTCACCCATCTAGTACATTATGAGGCCAGGATCCAAACTAGGTCTGTCTGACTCTATGACCCACTGTTTTCAACACTCAGCTCTACCGATGATGCTGATTAACACTGAGAGTGCTTGTATTCCTGAGTTTCTACCTTGAGAAACCATGGCACACTGATGTATGTGCCCATTTAAAACACAGCCTATAGCTCCACAGCACTTTCCAGCATCCAAGGACTTTCATGCGCATAATCTCATTAAATTTTATGTTAATTGAGCTTCTATTCTGTGCCAGGCACTGTTTTAGGCCTGAACATGAAATGTTGAATAAGACAGTATCCTTGTCCTCAAGGCACTCCTAATGAGGTGAGGGAAATAGAATTGTAAATAGACGTTCACAATGCCAAACTATAAAGGATATTCTCGTTCTTTAGTCTTTTGTCCAACATGATGTGTATTAATGGTTGGTCAGTTAATTTAAAACTGATTAAATTGGAGAATTATAAGAAACGCTACATAAACGCCTGAAATGTTTTGTTAGGATTTAAATATGTAAGTTTCCACACTTGCCCATATTTTGATACAGGTCTAAGGCCTTTTCCTTGATTATGGGTCAGCTGAGTGAAGTTTCCCTCCTTCTTACATAACCACATCCATAATGCTTTACTAATGAGTTACAGTGTCGGTTTCTTTAAACTGTAACATTAAATTAAATAAAAAATATTTACAAAGCAATCAGGGCACAGAATCCTAGATTTTAATGATTTTTCACAAATAATTTGGAGTTGCCTTGCCCACACTTCATCTGACAGCAGTTGTTTTTAGTGAGTTCCCTTTCAAAACAATCATTTCAGTTTTCATAGAAATAGCAACTCTTTCTTTTTGTACTCTTTTTTTGGGGGGCGTGGGGGTGTTTACATAATATTTTAACTAAACTATGGAACCATAATACACCAGGCATAAACAGGTGTTGGAGCAAGCCAGAGAGATTTTTCTTAGGCAGATAACTCATTCAGTGGCTTCAGATCTCAACCCAGCCACTTGCACAACTGTGTGACTGGGGGCAATTTACTTAATTTCTCTGTGCCCTAGTGTTCTCATCAATAAAATGGGGGTAATAATAGTGTTATTGTGAGGACTATGTGAGTACTTTCAGAATGCTTGGAATAGTAACTTACATAAACTTTGTCTGTTATTGCTATTTTTCAGATAGTAATCTATCAGCTGTGAATTTCCTGAGGGTACTAGACAGAATGTTCTGCAAAGGGTAGGAAGCATTTCAGTTGTTTGGGCAAGTCACTTAAAGTTTGCTACATTAACAGTATCATCAAGATAGGGATGAATTCTGGGCTATGGATTGAAAAAGGCTTTACATCAATGGTTCTAAATGCTGTACATTAAAATCACCTTGGGGGGGCTTCCCTGGTGGCGCAGTGGTTGGGGGTCCGCCTGCCGATGCAGGGGACACGGGTTCGTGCCCCGGTCCGGGAGGATCCCGCATGCCG
>NC_041234.1:110830721-110900349 GCF_002837175.3 Physeter macrocephalus
GTGAGAGGCCCGCGTACCAAAAAAAAAAAAAAAAAAAAAAAAAAAAAATCACCTTGGGGGCTTTAAAAATGTTCTAATATCCATGCCCTACCCTAAACCAGTCAATTCAGGATCTCTGGGAGTGGATTCAGCTTCCCAGGTGATTCCAATGTGCAGCTGTGGGAACCACTGCTTTATAGGGAGGTGTGATGGTCTTACTGCTGAAAGATGAATGAAATTTCAACCGAGATGCTGGTAACAACTATGACGTAGGTGATGTGGATGCTTTTATCTTTATGTTTTTGGATTAAGGATCAGGGGTGTCGAGAGCCTAAGCTCTCATGGTGTCAGAGCATAAATAACGCTTAGGTTTTCTAACATCAGATCCAATGGTCTTTCCACAACTCTGCAAGGCTGCCAAAACTAAGAAAGATCAAAGCAAATAATGAGTCCAAATAAATCTGCTACATCTTTCCCAAATAAAAATTGTCACATAATGTTTTGTGGAAATTTTGAAGTAAAATAATAATCTGAACTTTTTTATGCAGATAAAGTTTACGTTCATATTTACTCCCAAGGGAAATGTTTTCTACTATCTGGATTATAATTATAAGCTATATAAAGAGTTTTTTGCTTGGATTAAGTGTTTTGTGGCACAAATAGGATAAAAGGCTTACTATTTAGTAAACCTTGATAGATTTGCCGTTTATTTTTTAATTTATGCTATAGCAATGCTCAGTAAAAATTATTTTTCTCTTTCCATTGTTATTTTACCTAATGTACATAGAATACAGTAAATAATATCATACGTGAAACCTAGCTAGAGCAGAAGCATAGAAATTGAATAACTTAGTGGTTTATTGAAACAACCTACCCCACTACCACACACACACACACACACACACACACGCACACAGACACACACGCACACAGACACACACGCACACAGAGTTTCTAAATATAAAACACTCTAGCTAACTGAACTGGAGCAATAAAAGCTAGTCAGATTAAATAGAGAATACCTCAGAAGCCAACCCAAATCATATTGCACCATGATTTAACGTAATGATTTTAGAAGTTTTTCTTTAGATGTTTATAGACACAGCATTTTACATTTCCCACAATAACAGACCAAAATAACAAGGTTTAATTGAGTGCTTTGAAATAAGAATTTCCGTGTGGTGATTTCATAGTGGGAAATTCGGCTCTTTTTTTTTTCCGGGAATTTAAAAGTATTGATTAATTTTCAAAAGGCTTCTGAAGTAGAACTGCAATTTTAAAAAGGCTAAAAAGTACCTTTGTTCAATGGTGATAAAAGCTGGTTGGCCTTACAAGGAATCTGACTGAATAAGAACAGAGTGAATGTCCAGACTTTAATATGGAGAATGGCTACAAGTAATGACTTGAAAATTTCACTTGGTTACTGTATTAGTTTCCAGTGGCTGCTGTAACAAATTAGAGGGCTTCAAACAATAGAAATTGATTTTCTCACAGCTCTGCAGCTCAGAAGGCTGAAATCAAGGTGTCTGCAGGCCCACACTCCCTCTGGATCTCTATAGGAGTTGGTTCCTTTACTCTTCCAGCTTCCGGTGGCTCCAGAGATTCCTTGGCTGTGACAACATCACTCCAATCTCTGCCTCCATTTTTACATTGTCTTCTTCTCTGTATGTTTGTGTCTTCTCTTGTTCTGTTTCTTATAAGGACACTTGTCATTGGATTTGGGCCCACTTGGATAATCCAAGATGATCTCCTCTCAAGATCCTTAACTTAATTTCATCTAAAAGACCGGTTTTTCCAAATAAGGTAACATGCACAGATTCTAGGTATTTGGATGTGGACATACCTTTTGGGAGGCCGCCATTCAACCCACTCCAGTGTCTTTCAGTGGAGTTCAGTCTGTACCATGTGCTCAGAAACATTAAAACAATTAGGAGAAGCATAGATTTACCTCCATATCTTATTTGCATAATGAAGATATGGATGCAGCTTGATTAGCCCATGTTTGGCCAAAATACAACGTTTAACCAATCAGTTTCCACATCTGTAAGGTTTTCCTGTAACCAGTATAATCTCATTTCTTGACAACCTAATAAGTGGAAAATTAGAGGTCAGGACATAATTGAAATCTAATAAAATAGAAAATGTAAAAATGCTTCTTCCTCCTTTTTTGTTGGTAGTTCAGAACTTTATAAACATGAATACTACCACTAGAAAACAGGCATTCCTAAAGCTCAAAAGTAAAGCATTGACAAATGTAGCTGGTTAGCTGCACTGTGCCATTTTCAAATACTGCTTGTAAGTTATTGAGCTATTTAAGGATCAAATGAGGTGGTGCATTTGAAGTTCTTTATAAATTGTATTATTTTCTGCTAGTGTAAGGAATTACTTTGCTATTTTGGAAGGAGATAGGAACAAGTGTGATATACTTGGAAACTATCAAAAACGTTGGCTAAATAGAAGGTAAGGACCTTCTTTTACTTCAACACATCAAACAGGTTTGCACTTAGTTGGGGTGGTCATGGAAGTTTAGTGTCTGCTCTTAAATCAGTTTAACAGGTTATATCCATCATCAAGAATGAATTGTTTGCATAAGAGACAAGCTCCTTGTACAGGAAGTAGGTGAGTCAGCAAGGTGAATTCCTTCTTGCTTAATTTTATTCACTGATAAGAATTCATTTGGGATGTAAAAACAGGTGAGAATCTCAGAGGAAATGATTATAAAATGTGGGAATGTGAGACCCTAGTGAAATAAGAACCTGTCAGCAAGATTAAGAAATAACTTTTAAGAAACTTCTCAGGGGGCTTCCCTGGTGGCGCAGTGGCTAAGAATCCACCTGCCAATGCAGGGGACACGGGTTCTAACCCTGGTCCGGGAAGAGCCCACATGCCGCGGAGCAACTAAGCCTGTGCGCCACAACTACTGAGCCTGAACTCTAGAGCCCCTGAGCCACAACTACTGAAGCCCACGTGCCTAGAGCCTGTGCCCTGCAACAAGAGAAGCCACCGCAATGAGAAGCCTGCGCACCGCAATGAAGAGTAACCCCCGCTCGCCACAACTAGAGAAAGCCTGCACGCAGCAATGAAGACCCAAAGCAGCCAAAAATGAATATAAATAAAATAAATAAATTTATTAAAAAAAAGAAATTTCTCAGATTTGAGACATATAGTTGTAAAGATTCAGTAGAAAGAAAAGTCATAGCCAATGTAATAATGCAAAATTAATTTTCCATCTTTAAACAATCAAATCCCATTTTCCCCTAAATAAATCTTACCTGGAAGTCCAATACATCAAACGGATTAAAGTGTACCTGCTTTAGCTGCACTTTATGAAGGTGGGGGACAGAGATGAGTGACACTTGATGTACTTGTCACTGTTGCAATTTTGTATTGCTTGTGTGATTATTTGATCAATAGCTGTTTTCTCCATTAGGCAGCACTCCAGGTTAGGACTTTGTTTCATTTAACTCACAGTTACATTACTAATACCTAATGCAATGCATGGAACTCAATATATACATGTGTTGGTGAATGAATGGATGGCAGGGGAGCTAAGAAAAGCTAGTTAGGTGTCAACATCTCTGAGAGCGGTGAAGGCAGAAAAGATCAATTTTCTACCATCCCAGCATTTATCGCCAGTACTGTCATTCACAGAGAACACTGCATTTTAGTGACTGGCACAAGTCCCTGGAACGTAGTAGGTTTCAATAAATGTTTGTTAAATAATTGGTACTCGGAAAATATTAGTTGAATGAACGAATGAAGTGAAATGATTGAATGAACGAATGAGTGTCATGTGATAGAAATAAAACGAGGGGTTCAATTTTCTGCTTAAAATAATTTAAAAAACAGCTAAAACAAAACTTCATGAAGAATCCTAATGGAAGCCTCCTAGGTGTCCTTTGAAAAAGTCAGGGCTCTATTAAGTATAAGTTTCACTTTGTTTATGCCAATTCGCCAGAACTGCATTGTCTGAAAGTGTGGCACATCATAAAACAGCTGGAGCCAACAGTGGTGCCAAAGCCATCTTCACTCAGTATAAATCGTTGACTTACAGTTATGCCCAGGAGACACCAAGTGCCCCAAATGTGGACAGCTCCAAAAGAAGTATGCCCAGTTTGAAAGAATTGTGTGTCTATAGGAAACACACAGGCTCTGTATTTAAGAAGAAGAGGTGTAAATTACAGTTGCTTGAAGGAAACCCTACCTTGTGCCTTAGCTAGATCTGTAAGAAATTTGCCATTTGATCTACACTGTGTATTGTAGCAAGATATTGCCTAAGGATGAGGGCAGATCGATTTACACTCTAACTAGTCATCCAGAGCATCACCAGACCAAGGCACCAAAGCCTGGTTCCATGGTGTTCTTGTACAGAATTTCCAGAAGTCAAAGAAAACTGTTGTAGTGTGTGTGTGTGTGTGTGTGTGTGTGTGTGTGTGTGTGTGTGTTGCAGGGGGAGGGGGCGGTCTGGGCAGCAACAATCCTTGGAGCCTCACCTGCTGAATCTGCCTTCTGAATCTCCATATGTGAAAGCGTCAGAAGGCCTTAATTAATTGCCTCAGTGGGTGGACCTGGCCCTGGGGAGAGTGAGCCAACCTGTCCTCAGAGTGATGGTCTGCAGCTGACTGGCTCTGGGGTGACTTCCAGGTGGTCTACAAATGGGTTCAGAATGGAAACCATACAAACGTAGTGTTGTCCTTTTTGATAATTATGGTTTTTTTCAAAATAAGCAAATATTTACAAATTTATACATGCTTGTCATAAAAAGTATAGCTAATATAAAAGCATACATCATAAGCAGTGAAAATGTCCTTTCATCAACTAGCCCCATCAACCCTATCCATGCTGTCCCCGCACATCCTACCTTCTTGCCCAGAGGTAATCACTGATGCCTGCTTGGAATCATGGTATGTGTCCTCCCAGAACATTTTCTATTTACATACAAGCACAGCAAGGTACATTGCTATGGACTGAATGTTTGTGTCCTCCCAAAATTCACATGTTGAAGCCCTAATCTCCAATGTGATGGTATTTGGAGGTGGGGCCTTTGGGAGATAATTAGGTCATGTCAATAGAACCCTCATGAATAGGATTAGTGCCCTTATAAGAAGAAACATGAAAGAGATGATCCCTCTCAGCCATAAGAGGATACAGTGAGAAGTTGGCTGTCTACAAATCAGGAAGGAGGCTCTCATCAGACATTGAAGCCGACAACCCTTTGATCTTGGATTTCCCAGCCTCCAGAACTGTGAGAAATAACTTTCTGTTGTTTCAGCCACCCACTCTATGGTATTTGTTATAGCAGCTGGAACTGACTGAAGCATACATATACAGATTTTCAAACACATATATAGGATTATACTATACGTATTTCACTATGACATACTTTTTTCACTTAAGAGTACGTTGGGCATATTTCCAGCTCAGTAATTTTTTAAAAAACGGGTAGCTTCAATCAATAATAGTTTGGTGTGTTTCCTTCCAGGCCTTTTTCTATACATATATATGCATATTTGGTTGGTTTGGGTTATTTTTATGTAAATAGGATCATGCTATATACATTGTTATGTTAACATGGTTTTTCCCCTTGTTGAAATGGAGCAGGACCCTATGATCCTTCCCCCCACGTCCTCCACCTGCTTTTTGTCTGCGGAAAAACTTTAGCCAAAGAATAAGTTTAATCAGAGAAGTGAGAAAATGCAGAAACAAAGGAAAACAGGCCAACAAGACCAAATAATAATAGTTTAGTCATTAAGCAACATCATGGACCTTTAGTTCCTCCTCAAGGGCTACAGATAATGTTCTGAGCCGTATCCTGTGAGCTGCCTTATAGGTACTGAAACCCCCACCAGGTGGAAGAAGTGAACTACATGGCGAGCAGGCTGTAGCCATGACGTAAGCTGCCACAAAAATTCCGAGAATTGGCCTCAAAGAAATGGAAACAAACTGACCCAGGAGCTGAAGATTAAGTGTACCTAAAACAATCAAGATGACTCTGGTCAGACCACCGCAGGACCAATTTCGAGATGACTGTCAGAGCTGGCTGTGCTGTTTCTGCATGTAGCCCCTTCTCTCTGTCTATAAAAGTTCTTGCCCACTGGTTGTAGGAGGGGGCGAGTCAGCCTTCGAACAGGCGTCTGCCCTGCCCCCCTCCCCAGTTGCTGGCTGCCAAAATAAAGCAAACTTTCCTTTCCACCAACCTGGCCTCTTTATTGGCTTTTGAGCAGTGAGCAGCCGGAGCCCGCTTTTGGGTGCATTATTATTATCGTATGTGAAGATCATTTCATGTCATTATGTATAGGTCTTCCTCACTCTTTTAAACTGCTGTTTAAACTGTGTTAACAGAATAAGGATATCATTTATTTTGCCAGTCCTTTACTGATAGACATTTAAGTTGTTTTCCCAGGGTGTTTTCGATTGTTATTTTTGTTGCATTTATTTGATTATAAACCATACTGCAGTGAATGTCTTACATCTCCATCTTTTTGTGTACAAGTGATATTATTTCTATTGATGAAATGCCTGGGTCAAAGGACTTTCACATTTTAAATCTTAAGAGATACTGTCTAGTTGTTCTCCAAAAGGCCTGTTTCCTCAAAACCTTGCTAAGACTCGATATTGCTAGACTTCTTATTTATTGCAAATTCGACAGGAGAAAATTATTTCATTGTTATTTTAATTTGCATTTTCCCGATTACTAATGAAGTTTACCTGTTGCTTTTTTTTGAAGTTCATTTTTTCCATTCTGTGTCATTCTGCCTCCTGATTGTTCTCTCCTCTAGTTTCTTCCAGATCCGGGTCATCCTACACAGTGCTACTGAGTTCTCCTAAAGCTACTTCTTATCACTATACTTACCTGATCCAAAACCTTTACTTCAATCTATCAGGTATTTATTTCGTTCCTGTTGTGAGCCATGACCTGTGCTAGGCAGGGAGGGGCAGTGGTGGTTCACGACCCATTATCTGTTTGGTGGCACAGGAAGCTCTTCTCTCATCTCTCCCCACCCCTCACCTGAGGTATACAACTAGCCTCCAAGTCCAGAACCCTTGAAACCCCTTTTTAAATAACTTTGGAATAATCCTCTCTACACCTGAACTCTGTGGAATCCAAGCTCATTTTTGCTTAGGTATGAAATGCATGGCTATATCCAACAAAATGAGAATGATTCTGAAATTTTCTCTTAACTCAATATTTGCAGAAATCCAATTATGACTCAGTCCGACAATCTCAGCATAACACTGAAGCACAACACTCTTCCCTCACCCATTTGCTGATTGATGCTCTCGTCCAAGCCAGCATTTCAGCCTCCCTTCAGTGGGGCTCCTACCCGATATCAATATCACTCAATTGGATCTCAAATTGTAGAATGCCCTGTTGACCTTGTAAAACCTCTTAGGTGGGCTGTCTCTGGCAATACCAGGATCCAAGCCCTGCACGTGGCTGAATCTTTGGGGTCCTTCATTTTGGTCTCAGAGACATCACAAGCCTTTTGTTAGCTGGATAACCTCCCCCCCACCCCCCACCCCCCGCCATGCCTTTTGAACTGTCATCAGAGTGCATTGTTCAGGAATAGCAATGGAAACAAAATTGCTTTTTAAGAGTGAAGTTTTAAAATGTGTTATGTTCTGCCACTTCTAATTCTAGAAAAGGATTAGTGCTAATCACTTCTTTTTAATATCCGATAAAGCATCTTAGGTGACTATGTTGATGATATGTAGTCTGAACTAAAGGAGGGGAAAACTTCAGTGGGGCTACTCCACAGTAACTGGTATTTCATAAGCTTCATATGTGCCTTTGTGACAGAGATAGTGAGGTTTGTTGAGGTAAAAGCTCAAAGAAATGGAATTGGCACTTGGCTTTCCAGCTGTCTCTTTCGAAGTATACTCCAGAAGTTTTAATAGGTAGAAACTGAATTTAGATACTATTTGCTGTAAGCTTACCAATATAGTCCTTTTTTGATGTGGTATAGAGATGCTTGTAGCTTGAGCTCGATAGTCATTACCGCCAACCACTGAAGTTTGTTTCACAGACCCACTTACTTGGTGTGTCAGTTGGAGGATAGGCAACTCCGGAAAAGTACAGTTCTCTGATCCTCAGCAATCACTGAAGGTGTTAATTGATGAGAAAAAGATCTACATGGACCAAAACGAATTGCACTCATTCTGCAAACCGTGCACCAGGATGTTTATACGCGACTGCTCAGACCAAGCTGGTAGTGCATTATATTCCGTTTTCTTTGCAGACAAATCTTCAGATTTCTACAACAAAAAGTCTAAGACATCAGTGATATGAATTAATTTGAACTCAGAAGATTTAAGGCTTAATTAGAATTCTCATCCAAGACAGCAGACTGTGTGAACTGCTTTTGCTAAACTGTACTGTGTAAACATTGCATACTGATGGAGTTTGCTTGTCAACTCAACTGGCATTTCTGTGCAGTAAGCTTGTCTTTCTGTCAGCCAAGTGCATCATGGGAAAAGATCAGCATCTCAAAAGAGTGTGATCTGCATGTGTAAAGAGAGGAGGAAAAGAAAACCTCAAAGAAAAGGAGCTTTTGCATGTTTTTCAGTTGTTCAAAGGTTAAAAATAATGTTTTCTAACAATGTGCATTTTGGCCCAAGGATAGTGAGGGTTTCCTTTCTAAGAACTGGAAGATAAACTTTTTTTTTTTTAATTTGAGTCATACCATCTGTAGCCCTTGGCTAAGTGAAGCATGCCACAGAAAGGCCACAGAAAACGAAAAGAAGTTAACAATATTTTGAGCTTTTCCCTAATCCCTCCTGTGGAAATCTTTGTTTTCTCATATCTACTACCTCAGCCAATTTATCTAAATCAAGAGGCATTTTTAAAAAATAAGCAGCAGGATAGCATAGGCAATGAGAAGAACAGGAGTTGGCTTGTATAGACAAGTTTCAAATCCTGACTCTGCCTCTAATCACCTTGAGCAAGTCACTTTATCTCTCTGCATCAGAGTTTCTTATGAAATACTGGCATAGAAAAGCATGTCATATTGATTTGAGCGTTAAATGAAATAATGTATGTGAAAGTCCTGGCACTTAATAGGTGATTAAGAAACATCTGTCAAATAATTTGAGACAACAAGCATTTTAAAAAGTTTGTCTTCTCAATGACATTCTAAGGTCATTGTGATGTCTCTGCTCTATTGTAGAAATACGCACAGGGTTGTTTTTTGTTTTTTTTTTTTTTTTTTTGCGGTACCCGGCCTTCTCACTGTTGTGGCCTCTCCCGTTGCGGAGCACAGGCTCACGGACGCACAGACTCAGCGGCCACGGCTCACGGGCCCAGCCGCTCCGCGGCATGTGGGATCTTCCCGGACCGGGGCACGAACCCGCGTCCCCTGCATCGGCAGGCGGACTCTCAACGACTGCGCCACCAGGGAAGCCCCGCACAGGGTTTTTCATAAGAGATTTTTACTTGCCTCTGCTCAGCAAACAAGAACAAGTTTCTTCTTCCTCCTTATCCTCTGATCCTTTGACCAGTATTTTCCTCAATGACATTTGCCTGTCAGGTTCAGAGATTGTCTGTTGCAGACAATTTTCGCCAGAGTGTTTTTACAGTTATCTGTGAGGGAGTTATTTCAGTATAAGCACTGAGGAAGAGGAGAGAGGAAGCCAGTACACCATGGACACCCAAATATTTGTAGACTATATTAGGTGCAGGTGGGATGCAAGCATACACAAAAGGGAAAAGGAATGAGGCAAAGAGAGACGGGGGTAACAGTAGCTGACACTTATCACAATTACTGAATGTTTAGTACATGCAGATGAGGAAACTGAGGCTTAAAGAAGTAAGTTACTCAAAGTCATACTCAGACCCACAGTCTTTTGTCTGAAGTCAGATATGTTTTAAAATTCAGAAATTGCTGGAGTTTTCGAAAGATATATGTGTACCAGGTATTATATAACATCATCAGCAGGATCGGTGGTAACACCACATAATCAAATGCATTTATCATTATGCATTGAAAAATATGAATATTCACACCTGGTGAGATAAAGACTGTAAGTAGATCCATATTAGTCCAGATCAAGTCACATATTGCTGCCAAATAAGCTACAAAACATCTTTACTTTTCAAAGCTTTCTAGATTATGGAATTTCAGATAAGGAGTTGCAGGCCTGTGGTAGGTAGTGGAGACTAGTAAGAACCCAGATGTGTCAGACTCCAGGGAAGGGCCACTTGCTTGGTATATCAATTCCAAGTTGTTACTGAACAAGGCACTGCAAATTTAGCAGCTTAGCAATGTGAATGTTTTTTCTTACAGTTCTGTGGATCAGAAGTCCAAAATGCATCTCCCTTGGCTAAAATCAAGGTATCAGTAGGGATGTGTTTCTTCTGGAGACCAGGGGATAGTCCGTTTCCTTGTCTTTTGCAGCTGTAGAGGCTGCTCATATTCCTTGGCTCATAGCCCCCTCCTTCATCTTTAAAGTCAGCAATAGCAGGTTAAGTTCTTCTTACATTACATCACTTTGACCTCCTCTTCTGTACTCTTTTCCATATTTAAAGGGCACTTGTGATTACATTGGGTCCGACCAGATAAACCAGGGTGTCATAGCCAGGGTTCACCAGAGAAACCGAACCCATAGGATTTATGTGTGTGTGTCTGTGTGTGTACCTTGATGCTTCCCTTGCCAGCTTCTATAGTTGCATGAGCCAATTCCAAGAGAAAGAGAGAGAGAGAGAGAGACAGAGACAGAGACAGAGAGAGACACTGATTTAAGGGATTGGCTCATGCAACTACAGAGGCTGGCAAGCCCAAAACATGCAGGGTGGACCAACAGGCTGTAGACCAGGGAAGCACCAATGTTGCAGTTCAAGTCTGAAGGCCATCTGCTAGAGAATTCCTTCTTGCTTGGGAGAGGTCAGTATTTTGTTCTATTAAGACCTTCAACTGATTGGACGAGGCCCACCCACATCATGGAGGGCAATCTGCCTCACTCAAATCAGTCCATTTAAATGTTCATCTCATCCAAAAGTACCCTTGCAGAAACATCCAGAATAATGTTTGATCAAATAATGTTTGATCAACTAGGCACCATGACCCAGCCAGATTGACACATGAAAATAACCATCACACACGATAATCTCCCTCTCTCACAGTCAGTGCACTAGCAGCCTTTTTCCACCTTCAATCTTAATTTTCCCTTGTCACAAAACCTGACATATTGTCATTTCCAGGGATTAGGACACGGATAGCTTTGGGATCATTGTTATGCCTACCACAGTGTGGTTGTGCAAGTTGTGCACAACATAATTCCAAGGGGATGTGGCTCATGTAGATTGCAGTTTGAATAGTGACGCAATGTGGAGGTCCTGTTCCAGAGCCCACCTGCCAAAAGACAGCCATTGCACATTTGTCTACCAGGGAGAGAGTATAGTAAAACTTTTTTCCAGGCTCAGCTTCTGGAAAACAAGGTGGTGATGGCTTCTACATTAATATATCAGCTAGTTCCACAGGAACTGAGACAGGGCCAGGGTTCCTAGGGAAGTATCACCCTGCGGCCCATAGGAGCAGTTGTTAGGGTTTTTGTTTTGTTTTGTTTTTTGTATTTTGGCCATGCCGTGTGGCTTGTGGGATCTTCATTCCTTGACCAGGGATCGAACCAGCGTCCCCTGCAATGGAAGTGCAGAGACCTAACCACTGGACCACCAGGGAATTCCTGTTAGGTTTTCAATTCCAAGTCTTCCTCAGGACCAAGCCAGGAGGGTCTCTAGTAGGCTTTTATAACTCAAACAGGATTTCCTCCTCCTGATAAATCTTTGGGCATTTTGTGGAAGGGAAGAGGAGAAAGCTGCATTCCTGATTATGGGAAACCTGGTGTGAGGTTTCAAAGGAACTGCTCCCAGTCCAGCCTCTGAGGCAGGGAATTCTTGGGTCTCGTGTAGTTGAGTGGGTAATGGGTATAATCTCAATAGCTATGAGGCCATTAGATCTACAGCATCTTTCTGCAGAGGAGCATTTTTCAGGAGAACCAAGAAATTGCTAGAGTATCTTATAGTTTTATTGGTTTTTGCACAGATGACAGAAAAACCAAATATCTTCTGAATACTCAAGTCAGCAGAGAAATGCACCCTTACGGAAATTTGCTCTGTTCCTATCTCCCCAAAGGAAGCTGAGAAAAAAAACAACACAGGAGGGAAAAATCAGAAAGTCTTTTCAAATGTGCCAGGGCCACTCATACAAACTGTTTCAGGGAATCTAGGAGTAAAGGATCCCTCTTTTGTGGCGGAAGTGAAAAATCTCACTTATCATCCTTTGCAAAAGCCCAGTGAGACAAAACTCTGTCCTTTGACCCTTCCAATTCCTACGGTAAATGGCCACACTCTAGACGTTTCATTGTTGTAAAGAGTAATTACCAAAGATTCTTAGGTAAATTGGTAAAAGTACTACTGGCAGTTTATAATCACTATTTAGTTCTTTGTAGTGTCTCCTGCAACTTCTGTTTCTGGCCTATTATTGCTCAAAGCACGGGCAATACTTCTGGTTTGATGTTGATTGGCTTTTATTAGCAGCCAGAAAGTTCGATCTATATTAAAAACAGTGCTGGTGAACAAGGAGAACATGAAGAAAGGTCAGCAGGTTAGGTGAGCAAATTGCCACCAAATGGAGGATGTGACCTCAATTTTTCCTTTTGCAGGAAGGACCCATGGCTGACAAGTTCTTGTGAACATAGCAGTTGCTCAAGATAGAGGAATACAAAAAAGAAATATCTGACAGGACTTGGAACTCATAAATCCTTATCTAAATGCCCACTGGGCTGTTTGTTAATGGAATTAGCACAAGTCCTGTCAAGTCTCTGGTAGCACTCCAAAGCCCAAGCTTATTCTATTATATTATATTATTAAATTATGCTCAGTATCTTCTGTTTAATGTATAATACATTTTAGAATGGAGTAAGGGCAATCTGGCTAAATATTATGATTTAAGGCAACAATAAAAACAACTTATTGCTTAAATGTAAAGGCTTTTGTTGTTGAAAGACCAAACAACATAGAGAAGACATTACTATATGTCATTTATTAACGCAGTTTACTACTTTAAATTGTCCAGATTTTTTTCAATTGTCAGATAATCATAGTCTAGACGAGTGTCAGTAAAGCTTTTCTGTAAAGAGCCAGATAGCAAGTATTTTAGGCATTGTGGGACAGATGGTATCTCTTGCAACTACTCTACTCTGCCATTGTATCATAAAAGCAGCCATTGACACTGAGTAAATGAATGGGTATGGCTGTGTTCCAATAAACTTTATTGACAAAAACAGCTGGAGGGTCAGATTTGGCCTGTGAGTAGGTTGTAGTTTGTTCACCCCTAGTCTAAGGGACAAGAAATAAACTCAATTGACTAGCTCAATTTTGTTAATATGCTGTAAAAATCAGAGTAATAAAGATCAGTCATCCAATCTGGTGAGATGGTTATAGCTGTCCAAACCATTGTCTCCTCTACATTTTCAATGATCCTGACTTCTTAATGTCTTTGTTTTGTCTCCCTGATGTTCTCTACTGTGCTAAGATGCCATAGGATCCTGTGGAAGAGAGGAAAACAATTGGGGATTGGGTGGTCATAGATTAGGGGGCATGGAATGCTTGAAGAAAATAAGATGATTTGGTGTAACTTGACTATGTGCATAGGTATGATTTATCCAATAGTTTTACTTTTTACTCTCTAACAAAGGACAACAAATAACCTAGTCAAGACAAAATGGTTGTATGTTGCCTCCATCACTATTGGCCATGGAGGCCAGACTCCAGCAAGCACTCAGTTCTGTTCTTTTTCTGCTAAAGAAAGCAAGCATTTAGATTATGAAGTTTGAGTGTGTTGACTCTCTCCTTACTGAGGAAGAGTGCTCCCCTCTCTCAGTATCTCTCATTTTTAACTCAATTTAGTGCCAAGGGCCTGGTTTTAATCTTAAATATCAAGTATACTTATAAAGTCAACTGCACATGTAAATGTCAAGTGAACTATGTAGTTCCTCATCTCCTCTCCTACTGAGGTGTAGAAGGCACCATACGGAAGACCCATGACTCAAGGATTCCAGTTCTTAATGGAGTTTGTTCTTGTGCTGGAGGCACAGCTATCTAGTCAGCTATTATATTCACTCTGCAGCCTCACAATGAAACTGGAGCAGTTTTCAGAGCTGGAGTCGATGAACCACATACTTGTTTATTAGGAGTTACATAGAGAGTGCAAGCCCTCTTGGTGAATTTTTTGAAAGAGAATAGGATCAATAGGAAAAACAGTTTCAGGGGAAATTGCTTGTGTGCCCGTTGGACAATATTTGAGAATGAATTTTGGATTATCTACTTACTCAAGTGACTGGAGCACTGTTGCCTTCTTATCAGTGAATGCTTCCTGCTTGTGCAAGGGGAAGCGTGGCCACAATTTATATTTTTACTGAAATAGATCCTTTTTTCCTCCAAACCCATTTATTTTTGGTTTTTAAGAAACATGCAAAGGCTCTAATAGTATGTGCTGAGTTTTTTGCACATGCATGCATTTCTTCCTTTACCCGTTTAGCGTACACTTATTGAGTGTCACCTCTGTGTTAGGTGCTGCATAGAAATAGCAGTGAACTCACAGAGCTTACTTTCCAGTGGAGGGGACAGATCTTCAATAAATAATCACCCAAGTAAATAAATAATTAAGAACTATGGTAAGTGCTATGAAGGAGAAGTACACTGTGCTCTTAGAGCTTATAATAGGGAGAAATGACCTAGTTCAGGATCAGGGAAGCCTACTCTAAGGAAGTGTCCATTTGGGCCGAGATTGGAGAAACGAGTAGAGGTTCACTCGACAAAGAGTGGGAGGAAGAGTGTGTCAGGCAGAGAACTCTAGATGCAAAGCCCTTGAAATGGGAAAGAGCCCGGAGCCTTGAAAGTAGACCAATGTCTCTCAATGACTGAGGAAGCGTGTAGGAGAGGGACACAAGACTCACTTCTTCATCAGCAATTCTGAGGGAACCACTGTGTACAGGCACTGTGGTAGGTACTGGGGATATAATCATGAAAAATAAAATTCCTGCCCTCGTGGAACTTACTTTCTAGTTGGTAAGAGAGATTATAAATGCATGACCCTATATTAATTCAATTTCCTACAGTAATAAATGCTCAGAAGAAGATGAAACTGGGTGGTCAGGGAAGCCTCTCTGAGGAGAGGCCATTTGAACAAATAGAATTCAGTCAGATTAGTATCTGGGGGAGAATTTTAGGCAGTGAGATCACCTGGTGTGTCTTTTAGACTATTTTATTTAATGTTTCCAACAACCTCAAGATGCGTATACTAGGTAACTTTTGCTAAATGAACAGCTTATACATGTCAGGGTAGGATTTAAACCCGTCTATCTATTCCTTTCCTCTTCCCATTATGTGATACTGTTCCCTGAGAGGGTATTAAGCCATTCCATACATGCATGAGTCATTTAATCATTTCAGTCAAAATTGTCACATCTGAGAATGGACATACTCCTTAACAAGTATCCTGGATAGAGCCCCAGGCTGATGCTGATAAAGCCATTCTCACCTTTCTTTTTGCTGGAGAATACTCCTTTGGGGCCTGCTATGAGGAAAGCACGTGCTTACTGTATAGCTTGCAGTATGCTGGGAAAAGGTTGTGTAACATACACAAAGTCTGAGAATAACAGGAGACTTAGGTTCTATATCCTCCTTCCATTCAGTTAGTTGTGTAGACTTAGGCAGGCTACAACCTCTCTGAGTTCCAGTTTCTTCATGTGTAAAATGGCATAATTCTATCTTTCTTGTCTGCCTCTCAAGAGTTGTTGTGAATATCCCGTTAAAATGTCCCTACCTTCAAAATACCCAGAATCCATGTATTTCTCACTATCTTCACTGGTCCAACCATGCATACTTCTCTCCTGGATTGCTGCAATAGCAGCCCAACAGGTCTCCGAGTTCCACCCTTGCCAACCCCACCTGCCAACTCACTTCTGAATGGAGCAACAAGGGTGATCCTGCTGAAAGCAAGGCACATCTTAGTGGGACTTACTATCTGTTCCAAATCTTCCAGGGGCTCATTAATTCACTTGTCATTAAAACCAAAGTCCTGATACTGGCCTACATGTCCATTCATGATCTGCCACCTATGTTACACTCTGGCCTCCCCTCCTCATCTAGGGCTCTCATTCACTCGGCTCCAGCCTCTCAGCTTTTCTTGTTATTCCTCAAGCATGATCTCAACTCAGAGGTTTTTGCTTACTCTTGCCTCTTCCAGGAACACTATTTGGGCGGAGAGCTACATGGCTAACACTCACACTTCCCTCAAGTCTCTGCCCAAATGCTACCTTCTCAATGAAGCCTACTATGAGCATCCTATTTAAAACGGCAACCACCTTCCTCACATCTCAGACCCCACTTATTCTGCTCTACTTTGTCCTTTTTCTTTTCCATAGAACTACTTATTGTGTAAGATAATACATACTTTACTTCTTTATACAGTACCATATAATTTTGTACCAAATGGGAAATTTTTGAGAGTAGAAGTGAGTGCTATTAAATGACACCAGGATAGCAGGTACAAACTGGGACTGCTGGGCTTCACGAAGACAGGGATCTTTGAATGTTTTGTTGTTTGCTTATTTATTTAATGTGCCAGCAACAGTGCCTGACATGGTAGGTTATCAATACATTTTTTTTTCTTTTTGTGCGTTATGTGGGCCTCTCGCTGTCGCGGCCTCTCCCGTTGCGGAGCGCAGGCTCCGGACGCGCAGGCTCGGCGGCCGCGGCTCACGGGCCCAGCCGCTCCGCGGCACGCGGGATCCTCCCGGACCGGGGCGCGAACCCGCGTCCCCCGCATCGGCAGGCGGACTCTCAACCACCGCGCCACCAGGGAAGCCCACAATACATATTTATGAATAAATGAATGAATACTACGTATGAAAGATGTTTATAAGATATAAAGTACTACAGACATGTATTTTAGTTATTCATTTTACTCAGTCTATCTCTATATATGTATATAGGTACATATATTATGTGAAATACATCTATATTTCCATCTATATACCAAATGTATATTTAATATCAGGAAGCTTTTACCACTTTATCCCTTTTATTCCTTAGGATAGAGTAAAAGATACGTTTTGCCATATAGTTTATATGTACTTTAAAATATTGAAGAGTGGTTTGAAAATAAACATGATGTAGGGAAAATTATTACAAGTGGGTTGAAAGGTGCTGTTTATTAAAAAGATTTTTTCCCCAGGGGGCACATCTCTCTGCTGAGGACTTACAGGTACTGACAGTCACGTCAAGGAGTTGTTGGTGTGGCTTGACTGAAAATTAGTTTGATGCGTATATGAGGCTGTGCCGTGGAAGGCAAGGCAACTTCCATCCCTACAGAAGAGAAAGCACAATTAATTGGGGAGTGTTAATTGGGGAGCGGATAGGAAGCATGGATGGAGTGCAAAAGTTGAGCAGCTTAGCTCAGAAGTGATGTCTGGTAAGGAAACACTCAATTCGATTAATGATGGAAATGTGACTTAACTAATGTCAGACTGTATAAAGCGCTTGGCAACAACTGGAAATAGCCATTTCTTTATTTTTACAGGGATCTGCATCCATTCATTGCTCTATCTGCTCTCTTTATTGACCTGCTCTTGAATAAATTTCTGGCAGAAATGAAAATGCAATGTGCTTTTATCAAAGTTAATGAATGAACTGAATCCAAATGTGAAATGGTTTCTATTCCATTTTGCTTATTCTGTAGTTTTGGAAATGCTTAGATGAATAAGAGTGTGCAATTTACTTGTAAAGCCAATGCAAAAATCAATAGATAAGCTTTCATGCTTCCTTTCTTAGTTGATGGTATTGATGATGATGATTAAATTAGATAGTTTCCTTTTAACCACATTTAAAAACAATAAGGCTTCGTTGTGCTTCCATCTTCCTCTCCCTTTTGGTAAATCAGGTTTGGCTGAGTTGGCTTCTCATGCTCCCCATCCCACAACGCCGGAAATACCTTTTCTATCCATAGTGCTTTCCTTATATTCCAAGTGTGTATCACAGAACATAGGCAGAAAAGTTCACTGGTTTCAGCTGGATCATGAAAAAAGACAACATTTCATTTCAACATTTAATCTTCTCTTCAGGCATTTAAGAAATCATGGTCAAGATCAATATGGAGAGAGGTAAAACGTTTACAATTCCAACAATGGAAAAGAGAGGAAGGAGAACATCTGTTTTTCATCTTCTTTTTAGACCAGTGCTTGAGTTGTTCTCAGAGTTTTCAGCCTTGGGAAGCCTCTAGTTCACATTCATGCTCAGCTTTTGTGGTTTGTATCACCCAAGCTTGCAAAGTCAACTGATTACTTTAAATATTAGAGGGTACTTAAATTAGAAAAAGCAAGCTTGAGCAGAGCTGGACATATAGCAGGAAATCAATATATGTGTTCATTTAATGTGGGGTGATTGATATCTTCTGTAAGCATATTCATCTGCCAATTCATCTCTCCTGTCTGATGCCTGGTAGCCTCCTAAGATTTGAGCAGCTAGAGAGGAGATATAGATGTGTGAGTTTCATAGTCACAGACTCAAATATATAGAAACATAACTTACTTCATTTTTCTGTTAGTGAATTTGTTTTCTTTCTCAGGTGCCTAGTCTACTTTATAGCAGTAGAAGACAAAAACCACAACCATAACAACAACAATAAAAATCTTAATCTAATTATTTCCAGGTAAACTCAGTCCAAAGCTGTGATGTCTTAGTTAATACAAATGAATAATTCAGCCAACATTCAGATTTAAAACATCTTCTCACATTTTCTCTGTCTCCTTCATCTCCTTGCAGTTTCTTTTAAGCTTCTGAGCATGGTGATCATGTTTGTGGGGACTTGTGTTTATGAAGCTGTTATATGGCTCTAAAGGCACAAAGCTCATTTCTTTTACTTCTATTCCATGACCTTGGTGAAAATTAAAGCCGGTCAGCAAGTCCAAGAATCCAGTGTGGTGACCAGAAGCCTCACTGCCCAAGCTCATGCATTCAAGAGATGCCGAGCCTTTGGAGCCTAGCCTCTTGTTAATGTTTACTGTATTTCATTAACCAAAATAATTTAAAACGATGATTCATTCATCCAGTATTGTTTGAGCAGCTGCTCAGTGCCAAATATAGCACTGGAGAGAGAGCTGTTAAGAAGAGGAGCAAGGTCCCGGCACCCACGGAGCTCACAGTCTACTGGTTAAGGTAAATATTAAACCAAAATGTAAAATGAGATTCATGCTAAAAGAGAAACGAGATTACTTTGAGAGTATGTAATAGGGAGGCCTTGCCTGGTCTGAGAGGTCAGAGAAAACATTCTCAATGAATTGATATTTAAATGGAGAGCTCAAGAAAGAATAGAAATCAGCCACATTTAGAGAAGCCATTGGCCTTGGTTCCAGTAAATCTGCAAGCTACTCTCATCCTACACTGTAACATCCTCTTGTATCTGTTCTAGCTATTAAACCACAGGCCTGCTTAACCCTAACAATTTTTCCATCCCCCAGGTAAGATACCATGGCTGGCCAAATAATTATTTGTGTCTTTAACTGATAAGTCTTTTTCTTCTTCCACGTCACCTCTTCTATTTCAGCTGTGAGAAATGGAGCTAAAATGAACCCAGGAGGAAGTTGACATATTGGCCCAGAGAAACGAAGGAGCCCAAATGTCTTGCCTCTAATTTCGAAACCTAAGAGTTCAAGTATAAAGACGCAGACGTAGTGATTGGACTTGAGGACACGGGGAGGGGGAAGGGTAATCTGTGACGAAGTGAGAGAGTGGCACGGACTCATATACACTACCAAATGTAAAATAGATGGCTAGTGGGAAGCAGCCGCATAGCACAGGGAGAGCAGCTCGGTGCTTTGTGACCACCTAGAAGGGTGGGATAGGGACGGTGGGAGGGAGATGCAAGAGGGAGGGGCTATGGGGATATATGTATACATACAGCTGATTCACTTTGTTATACAGCAGAAACTAACACACCATTGTAAAGCAATTATACTCCAATAAAGATGTTAAAAAAAAAGATTCAGACACACACGGGAACAACCTGTTCTCCTTACTCCTTCAAACTCACCAGAAAAACCCTTTGAGCTGAAGAGAGTAGAAGGACAATTTAGAGTGGAAAGCCAAAGATTTGTCACCACTCTTCACAGAGCTGGGATGGGAAAGGAGAGAAGCGTGAGCATTGGAGAGAGGATGTCACACCATCCTGGTGTGACAAAGTACAAATAATGTCACACTCGTGGGTGACATGGGCAAAAAGAGGGTTTAGGCACACTCATGCAACTTTGGCAGCTCCAGAGTTTCCATGGGTACCCAGTGGGGCATAAAAGTGGGCAAACAGAAGTAGTGGTATGCCCAGTGTCCCAGGGCTATGATGAAAGAACAGGGCAGCTCTGCCCACCCCACAACCCAAGACCCCCTCCCTGGAATCAGAGGATACAGTTACATAGTGGCCACGTGGCAAAGAGAGAATTGTCATATGCAGTTTAGACCATGGAGACACCTGTATGAGAGGTATGCAGAATAAAATCAGATGTCATTACACTATAAGAATGATGGCTCAGATGAAAACGTACAAGAAGAATCTTGAATTAACTCAGATGGTAGAAATTAGTTCAAGTAATTTAGCTGTGAACTTGAAGGATGAAGCAGTTTGAAGACTTTCATCTATTCAAATTACATAATGATGATAGAAGAATGATGTAAGGGTGTAACTTGAACTTATAGGAAACCAACCCCAGCTGAAGGATATGGATCTAGAGTTCCCTGGCACCACTTTTAGAGGCCCACTAGATTTTTTTTTTTTTAGAGTTTTTTAGAGGCCCACTTTATACAACTGCATACAAATAGAGTCTCCCCGGAATGTTGTTGCCTCTGTTACTCCATCCCACTCTCACATCTGTGGCTTGTAAGTGGGCATAGTGTCTTTACAATCTTAGGGAGGATTGGAATAAAATAGAGAGATAATGAAGTGAATCAAACCCATAGTATTACTACCAGTATGTGAAGTTCAGAATTATGTGTGTACAGTTGGTGTTTAATTTGCTTGTGATGTTGAAGAGAATGTGGTATATTTTAGGGACAGTTTGAACAGGTCCCAATTTTAAAATGTCATTAACTTATGATTTTTATTAAAGTATGTAAGATATTTTGAGTACATTTATTTTTTAATGCACTAGAATGTTTAAGAGAATTTGATATTCTTTATATTTACAAATTTGACTAATTAAATATATGAGTTGTTCCAGCAAGTAGTAAGGTTTTGATTGTTGAGATCGTAAGTACACCTAGTCAGGTATATGAAGTGCTTAAAAAGAAAATCAGATATACTAAACTTTGCACTTTGAAATGTTGAAGAGAATTGAGGTAACTAAGTTTACAAACAGGATTAAGCAGAATTTAGTCTGTTCAGCCTGAGTTGATCTAACATTAATTGAAGGCTGTCTTGCAAGTGATTGACAAAATATACTAGATTTATGGAATAGACTACGGTTTTTAAATTGGATTTAAAGGCCAGGAGAAACTGCTTTTTCTTTTGTAATTTTAATAAATTAATATAAAACCAAATAACTGCAAATAGTGTTTCCTGCACACAAAAGGTCCCTCTTAGACATCAAAAATTCAGTGATGGAAGCTAGTCATTCCCCCACAGACCGTCTCAGTCACAATCTCAGGGAGCACTGTGTATTTCCTATATCAAGAATCAGACCAGTAGGGGCAGACACTGAAGGCTGGCCACCCAAGATGCCATTCTCAACTCCATCTCCCTTGCCAATCTCCCATGAGAGAGGATGGAAAACCCCACATGTTACTTTCTCTGTTTTCTTGCCAGCAAACGGTAGCCCGAGACTCATTCCTGCTAAGAGGAAGTTTTGGAGGACCTTCTGCTCTCTTCATAGCTCTCTCTCCAGGGCCTAATGCTGTATTTGACACTGAGTAGCTGCTCAAAAAATATTGAGTGAAAAATAATAGGTATCTGTATATGTGTAACTGAATCACTTTGCTGTACACCTGAAACTAACACATTGTTAATCAACTCTACTCCAATATAAGATAAACATTTTTTAAAATATTGAATAAATGGATCATTGTTTTTAATTATTTTGGTTAATGAAATACAGTAAACATTAACAAGAGGCTAGGCTCCAAAGGCTTGGCATCTCTTAAACGCATGAACTTGGGCAGTGGGGCTTCTGGTCACCACATTGGATTCTTGGACTTGCTGACCAGCTTTAATTTTCACCGAGTTCTTTTAAGGTCATGAGATGCAGGTGAAAGACATGAAATTCAGGATGTGAGGGCCTGCCTTAGCGTACACGAAATGTGACATCTTCAGCTTCCAGGGAAGAGGACATATTCCTATTGCTATCAATCAAAAACACAGTGTTATTTTCAGTGCTTAGATAAATAGGTTAAATGGAGTGATTTTACTGATGTGTTAAAACTTGCTAGTTGAGAAACACTTTTACAAACTGTAAATGGAAATTGAGATGAATCTAAGGCTTCCTTTCATTTTGCAAAGCAGGTGAATCTTCCAGGATTTATTTTCTTCCTGACATTCTTTTATATAATGCATTTGAACAGACTTAAGAGATTCTTCATATCTTTTGACCCTGAGCCATTTATATGAGAGAGGCTTTTAAAACATGAATATTTTTGGCTCTAACAACTGCATCCTTGAAATGGCATGAAACAGTGTTTAGACTGCAAATATCACTGACATTTCAAAAGTGCAAACAATGTTTAATAGCATAGCAGAAAATTTATTGCTTCTGCATGAAATGGGTATTGCTTAAGAGTTTATGGTATTTAAGAGTTAAATAAATCAGTGGAAAACTCACTATACACTAGCTCTATGTAACCAGAGGTAGGTATAATAATTAGGAGGACTGTGAAACTCTTTTAATGCTTCAGTAAATACACCATATATCTGTGGCAGCCTGCTGTTCTCTGAGCCCAGATTGCTGCTTTGTAGGTAGATATCAATCTTCACTACTTGCTGTGTTCAACCTTTCTGAATCTGTGATCAGGATCCATCTGTTCAGCTGTATTTGTTAGTGTGTTTTCTTATGACATAAATCCTTCAAAAATGTTCAACTCCAAGTGGTGTAATGATACCTGCTGGGTTATATTTGTCAGACACTGTAATAGTATAATAGTCTTTAACCACAGAGAACAGTAAGTAAAATATGCAAAACAAAAAGTTGTGTATTTCTGCTGAGGCCAGGGCTGCCTTGGGAGTCAACAGTGGCGCTCCTGGCAGATTGGTCAGAAGGGATGGTAATTATGAAAGATGGCCATGGCTTGGGAGGTACCCCTGACTCAGGATAGGTTACGTGAGCTCAGTAAGCATTTCTGAGGCTTCCATCCTGGTATTATACTGCTTAGTGTCTGGTCATAGGAAATAAAGTTGGAGAGAAATGACTGCAAGTGGCAGTGCAACAGGTGTAACATCCAGGGACTACCACTCTTCATTAAGGGAAGAATTTGGTGATGCCTTAAAGATGGAAAAAATGCTTTTAAAATTTGGACAGGGCTTCCCTGGCGGCGCAGTGGTTGAGAGTCCGCCTGCCGA
Source organism: Physeter macrocephalus (assembly GCF_002837175.3). Lineage (NCBI taxonomy): Eukaryota > Metazoa > Chordata > Mammalia > Artiodactyla > Physeteridae > Physeter > Physeter macrocephalus. The sequence continues at coordinate 110,854,292 of NC_041234.1, forward strand.
TGCAGGGGACGCGGGTTCGTGCCCCGGTCCGGGAGGATCTCACGTGCCGCGGAGCGGCTGGGCCCGTGAGCCGTGGCCGCTGAGCCTGCGCGTCCGGAGCCTGTGCTCCGCAGCGGGAGAGGCCACGACAGTGAGAGGCCCGCGTACCGCAAAAAAAAAAAAAAAAAAAAAAAAAAAAAAAAAAAAAAAAAAAAATTAAAATTTGGACAGATTTTAACGTCGAAAGATGTGATGCTCTTTTACCTACTACCTTTTTCAATTTTTTCCTACAGTTTTTTTTCCATTACAGGGTCTTTTCCATGCTTTTATATACTTTGAGAAAGTAATATTGGAAAATAATTTTTACTATAAAAATGATTTGAAAATCTTGAAGCAGATCGTCCAAGAGACAAGAATTTCCAACAATTTATTCTTATTGAAGAAGGCATAGAGCATTAGACCTGGAAAGGACAGTTCCCCTATTTCACAGGTTAATCTTTTTTTCAAGAAACATTTACTGAGTGCTTACAGATAAGTAAACTAGAGCTGAGAAAGGTTAATGACTTTGCCATATTGAGAAAATCAGGCCCACATTCTCCCCTTTTTGTTTTGTATATATAAACTTTTATGCCACTGTTTACCAATATTTTGTATTTCTGTTCCATCCTTTATTTTGTACTATGAATTTAATCATTGTTATTATTCTATATAATGTTCATTTAGATTGATCTCATGTTTAACAATTGCCCGCTATATCTTCTCACATCTCGGATGTTCTGTAATCATTTTCCTTATACCTTAAGTTCATCTTTTAATAGTCATTTTAGTGACACTACATATATATATGTGCATACACACATATATATGTGCACAAATATATATATGTGCATATATATATGCACAAATACACATATATAATGGCGTTATGATTCTTTCTCCTATTTTGCAAGTATGTTTTCATGCCATTTATTCATATTAATTAATTAATTAATTCTTCCATTCATTTATACAACAAATTTTTGGGGTGTGCCTACTCTAGGCAGAATTTGTCCTACATGCTGGTGAAATGAAAGGTGAACAAAAATTATCATGGCTGCCCTCCTCATAGAGCTTAAGTCTGGTGAAGGAGAAAAACATTAAAGAAATTATCACATAAATACATAAGTTCAACATAACAAGAGAGAATAACAAAGGACTTAATATAAATCCCAAAATGGGGATAGAAAGGAACGGTCAAACAAGACCTCTTTAAGAAAAAAGAAATTTATTATTATTTTTATTTATTTTTGGCTGCGTTGAATCTTCGTTGCTGCACGGGCTTTCTCTAGCTGTGGCGAGCGGGAGGTACTCTTGTTTCAGTGCATGGGCTTCTCACTGTGGAGGCTTCTCCTGATGCAGAGCACGGGCTCTAGGCGCACAGGCTTCAGTAGTTGTGGCACGTGGGCTCAGTAGTTGTGGCTCGCAGGCTCTAGAGTGCAAGCTCAGTAGCTGTGGCACACGGGCTTAGTTGCTCCGTGGCATGTGGGAACTTCCCGGACCAGGGATCAAACCCGTGTTCCCTGCATTGCCAGGCAGATTGTTATCCACTGTGCCACCAGGGCAGTCTGAAAAAAGGGCTTAAAATTGAAACCTAAGCATGATGTGAGTGGATGGTGGGGAAAAGTCTTCCATGCAGTGGGAACAGAAAGCACATGTCTCTGAGGCAGAAACCATCTTGCCTCTTTCAAGACACAAAAGAAAGTCAGGAGGGCTAGTGTGTAGTAAATAGGGAGGGGTAACGAGATGAAGCTGGAAATGTAGGAGAAGGCTAGATAGCTAGACAATTCAGGGCTATGTAGACCAAAATGGAAGCCATTAAAGCTTTCAAGTAGAGGAGTGACATAGTTGGTCCAAATTTATAGGTGTGTGTGTATATATATATATATATATATATATACACATTCTGCACATGTACTTTTTAATCTTAATTTCATTTATGTATTGTATCTAAAAATATATGTAACTTATATGTTAGTTTGAAATAATAATAATAAAAGGAATAATGAATACCTCTGAACCTACTATCCAATTTTGGATATAGAGGATGAGTAATACCTTTATTTTTGATGTTAACTGTGAATTCTTCCCCAATCCCCTTCCCCTGTTGTATTCTCCACATTACTATTCTAAATTTTGTTTTAATCATTTCTTTGCTCTTTCCTTTTTACAAGTCGTTTTACCATATATGTATACTCTCTAAATAGTATAGAGATTTGTTTGTTCTCAAGCTTTATAAAAATGACATCACACTATATATATAACTTGTTTTTTAAAAAATCAAGATTATATTTGTAGGATGCATTCATGTTGATAATTTGGCTGCAGTCATGCATTTTCACCATGGTATAATATTTTGTTGTGTGAATATTTCACAATTGGTTCATTTTACTGTTGATGGACCTTTGAGATGTTTACAAGTTTCTTGTTGTTATCAACCTTCTTACACATGTCTCTTGGTTAAAATGTTCAAGAGTTTCTAGGGTGTATATTTAGGAGTAGAACTGCTTGGTCATAGTCTGTGAGCATGTTTAGCTTTGTAAAATAATGTCACATTGTTTTCCATTTAACACTTCCACCAGTATTATATTCGTTCTTCTTGTTTCACATCCTCACCTGCAATTGGTATTTTAAATTTTTGCTCATACTCCATGGATGAAATGCTATCTCATTTTGAACTTAGTTTTCATTTCCATGGTCACCAATGAAGTTCAGTTGTTTTCAGGATTATTGACCATGTTCACTCTCACTTTTGTGGAATGTCTGTTTGGTTTGACTCATTTAAAAGAATTGTTTATTTTTATTTGTGTCATTGATTTTGCAGCTCTTTATATGTTTGGATACTAATAAGGATATTTTTCAGTTTATTTCTTACTTTTTCACTTTCCTTATCACGGATGTTTTGATGACCAGACGTTATCAACACTAAGGTAGTTGAATTTTTCAATGTTCTATTTTATGGTTTGTGTGTGTGTGTGTTTCAACAAGTCCTTCTCTACTCAGGGGTCACAGAAATAGTCTCCTGTGTTTCCTTCTATAAGTTGTATTATTTGTATTTTTCCTGCCTTATTGAGGCATAACTGACAAGTAAAAATTTTATATATTTAAAGTGTACGGTGTGATGACTTGATATATATATACATTATAAAATGATTACCACAATCAAGGTAATTAACACATCCATCACCTCATATAGTTACCAATTTTGTGTGTGTGTGTGTGTGTGTGTGTGTGTGTGCACTGAGAACACAAGATTTACTCTCTTTGCAAATTTAGATTATACAACACAGTATTATTAACTATAGTCATCATGTATACATTAGACCCCCAGAACTCATTCATGTTATAACTGAGTTTGTACCTTTGACCAATATTTTCCCATTTCCCCCACCTCTAGCCACTGCAACCACTATCTTATGAGGTCGACTTTTTCAGATTCCACATATAAGTGCTATCATATAGTATTTGTCTTTCTGTGTCTGGTTTATTTCACTTAGCATAATGTCCTCCTGGCTCAACCCTGTTATCACAAACAGACACTTAGGTTGTTGTTTCCTTATCTTGGCAATAGTGAATAATGCTGAAATAAACATGGGAGTGCAGATATCTCTTCAAGGTACTGATTTCATTTCCTTAGGATATAGACACAGAAGTGGGATTGCTGGATCACATGATAGTTCCATTTTTAATTTTTTAAAGAACCTCCATATGGTTTTCCATAGTGTATGCACCAATTTACATTCTCACCAATAGTGCACAACGGTCCCCTTTTCTCCACATCCTTGCCAACACTTGTTATTTCTTGTCTTTTTGATAATAGCCATTCTGACAAGTGTGAGGTGATACCTCATTGTAGTTTTGATTTGCATTTCTCTGATGATTAGTGATGTTGAGCATCTTTTCATGTGTCTGTTGGCAATCTGTATGTCTTCTTTGGAAAAATGTCTATTCGAGTGTTTTGCCCATTTTTGAATCATTAAAATTTTTTTTGTTTTGCTATTGAGTTTTATGAGTTCCTTTTATATTTTGTATATTAACCTCTTATCAGATATATGTTTTGAAAATATATTTTCGAGTGTTTTGCCCATTTTTGAATCATTAAAATGTTTTTTGTTTTGCTATTGAGTTTTATGAGTTCCTTTTATATTTTGTATATTAACCTCTTATCAGATATATGTTTTGAAAATATATTTTTTCTGTTCTGTAGGTTGACTCTGAAACCGAGTGAGGCCCTCTGGGGCTCCCGGGCATGGAGGCCCTTTTTGTCCCCCCATTTCTTATAGGCAAGACTCTAGCCCCCATGACCTTCCCTGAGTTCCGAAGGGAGGATTCGAACAGTTGCTAATCAAGGGAGGAACAGCCAAGAAACCACCTGAGGCAAGATGAAAGGGACCAGAGAAGCTCATCAAGATTAGGAGGCCAACCACCTGAGACTAGATTAAGGGAGTGCAAGCCCTACACACACCCTAATCTTGTTGGAGACTCCATCTTTGAACCACTGTTATAAAGCCCTTCATCAAATCCTCTGGGGTTGGGACACATCGTTTTTTGAGGCAGAAACCTGGTACGTTCCCCTTTGCCTGGCAAAGCAATAAAGCTATACTTTTCTACTTCACTGTCTCTGGGATTTGATTCGGCACTGGTGCACAGAGAGGCCAAGCTTTTGGTAACAACTTTTCACTCTGCTGATTATTTCCTTTGCTGTGCAGAATCTTTTTAGTTTGATGCAATCCCACTTCTCTATTTTTGCTTTTTTTGCCTGTATTTTCGGTGTCACATCCAAGAAATTATTGGCAAGACCAATGTCATGAAGATTTCCCCTATATTTTCTTCTAGGAATAGTATAGTTTTAACCCTTTAATCCATCTTGAGTTGATTTTTTGTGTGTGGTGTAAGATAAATTGAACAAGTTGGGTTTACTTATTATTCATGCAGCAGGGGAGAACATGCACCTTGGGGAACCCTGGGGCTTCTCAGGAAGATGGTGTTAGATATGGTTTATTTTGGGCTATGGGATTGAGTTAGGTGATTTGGGGGAGAGTATAAGAAAGCAGGGCTTTTCTCTAGATTGCGTGATATCAGGAAGTGGGGGTGATTTTAATGATTGGATATCTTAGTAAATCATATCTAAGAGGAATGAAAACTAACACACGCTAAAACTGTAATTGGTATAGAAGCAGCAGTCACATTAGCGAAGTTAGGGATATTTGGTCATTTTTGCGTTTGTACAATCAATGTTTACTTTTTGTCAGCGTTCATGTGATTATTGAGTGGTTGTGTTTTTGTCTTGATCCATCATATGGTCACAGAGTAACCTTGTTTGAGGTTAATGTTCTGTGAAATTGTTCAATAGGAGACTACCAAGACCTTGCTCTGTCAGGCCAGCTCCTAGCTACACCCAGACCTAGAGATAGCACCAGGCCAGCTCTCCGACATCAGAGCTGCTTTTCTCTTAAACTGTGTACTACAAAGGGCAGAATAAATTTTGGTGCACAGCTACTCATCTCTTGCATACTGACTAGAAATTTATAATGATATACATCTGATAGGCAGATTTGTGAATTTCTTCAGCAACTCTCAGCTATTCTTATAAAATTCCTCATTGTGTATATCCCTATTGCACGTGCTATGTACCAATGCCTGCAGTCAGTGAGAAAGAGTGACAAGGAGTTGCTGAATGATTGCCATGAAGAGCGGGAGCGGCTAGCATAACTGGACGACATGAACCCCAAAGTGTGGCGAGCATTGCCCTCTGAGGAATGCGCCATTAAGACCCTCCTAAGCCTCAGGGCCCGATTGTACTCTCCTTGGTATGCATCCTGGACTTTATGGTATGAACGTAAAAAAGGAGATGGCCTTTGGCCAGATCGCTCCAGGGACCTGCTCAGATACTGAGAGTCCCTGGTTGTTCCCTAAAGCTAGGAAAAGCAACCCTGGAGGGGAAGGTGGTGCCTTTGTGGAACAAGCCATAAACCCGCTGATGCAGATATGGTAGGCTGATGCAGATATGGTAGCGACTGAGCCTAGATGAAAAACCAGTTCTATAGAACCATGTTTATACAAAGTTTCTGCCTTAGGGCACAATGACTGTGCAAAGTCCCTGCTTTAGGGGTATATATATGACTATGCTTTGTTAATAAATTTGCCTCGCAACCATCAGTTGTTTGTGCCCTTCTGATCCCATACCTTGGTGCTTTCCGTTCCCTACCCCCTCTCGTCGACTGTTGCTGCACTTTGAGGACCCGCCGCGGCTGGCGGCACCAAAGGAACTAGATTTATTTTTCCCACAAAAGAAGTAGATGAAAATAACTGTCTTAAAGTGGCACTTTAAAAGTGGTAAGTGGGGTTTGAGAGACAAAATAACTCCCACTTAGTGGACTGAAGGGAAGGCAGTGTCTTCAGAGGACAGCTAGATTCAAATGATGTTTTCATGATGAAATGATCCATTGACAAGAGGTTTAGGACTTTCTACTCAAAATTTGTCCCACTGACCCGCATGATTATCATCTGGGAGCTCGTCAGATGGGCAGAATCTCAGGTCCCACTCCAGAGCTACTGCATCAGAATCTGCATTTTAACAAGATATCCAGGCGATTCAAATGCACATTAATGCTGGTGAAGCACTAGCTGAGGATCTAGAGAAGCTTGCTGAACATAGACTGGGAATTCCAAAGGACATACTGGAAGGCTTGGGGCTGAGAATAGCGGCAGGAAAGGTTGAGTGAGCAGAGAAGTTGAAAAGAGAAGTACAGAGATAAGAACACATACTTTCTTTACCCCTTCAGGCTGCCTCTCACTCTCCATTCCTTCCTCCGACTCTCAGAATCTGGTGGATCTTTTCCATGTCACTTCACTGAACTCAGTTGTTTCTAGCAGTTTGTCTAAAATGAATGATTACAGTGGTGTTATTTTCCTCCCAATTTTTCTATTTTCCAAATTTCTTACACTGCTCACGTTGCTTTCATAGTAGGACAAAATAACATAAAATATGTATTAAGGAAGTACAAGGGTTAAAATGTTAGGCCGTGCCATGATTTGCTATTCTGCAGGAGCTAGCCTATCAGCTGTTATCTGTCAGCTGACCCATTTACAACCTCCAGTTCTTTAGAAATCAGTACTATCTCTGGAGATAAGAATAAGACCTGTAGTGTCAACTGAAGCTTCACAATTTTTCTCCTGGCTGTGACTTTTCCTATCTGATTTGGCTACCTCTGTGGTGCACAGCATACCTGAAACAACCTCTGTTAATCATATGGTCAAGGATAGCTCACTGATCCTGCAGAGATGTACGAGGGTTGGGTAAAAGCAATAAATACAGAAGGGAATGATGGGTTTTGAGAAGGCACCCACAAAACACAACTGTTTAGAGACTTTCATATAATACTTTTATTCTCATATGCTTTAAACAGTCGTTGGAGCCATGCGCCTATAGCATACGCTGTCTTTCTATGCCAATTGGAGTCTTTTCATACCATTCAGAAAGACATTTCATTCTCCTGTAGCACAAAATATATATTTAGCCATTCTATGACTCAGTTACAGTTCCCTTCAGCAGTGCTACCTCCTCTGCTGGAAGCAGCTGAACTTCTTTTATAGATTTCTTTATCACCCAGCTTGCAGCACTTAAAGAGATTCTTATCACTTGACCCTTTTTCATACCCTATTCACTAAAAAAAAAAAACTTACTATGAACCTCGAAATGGCACAAAGTTTTAAATTTAAATCAAAGTGAAATGTGACCTTTCTTGTGAAGCAATGATTGCGAATCAGACCAGATCTTATGAGATTTTTGTAATGGGATAAATAAAAATCAGAATGAGTCTACCTGCGGTAGGAAAGATAGTATCAGGTAAAATGCTGGTATAAGAGTTATCTAAAGTTCATGACAGTATCTAATCCCAGTTTTTGTATCATCCACTGTTAACTATACAGTGTCTTTCATTGGGCAAAAAGCGTTTCATTAAAAATTATTTCTTGGGCTTCCCTAGTGGCGCAGTGGTTGAGAGTCCGCCTGCCCATGCAGGGGACACGGGTTCGTGCCCCGGTCCGGGAAGATCCCACGTGCCGCGGAGCGGCCGGGCCCGTGAGCCATGGCCGCTGAGCCTGCGCGACCGGAGCCTGTGCTCCGCAAAGGGAGAGGCCACAACAGTGAGAGGCCCGCGTACCGAAAAAAAAAATATTTCTTCTTAAACAATCTATGTAAGAGTGGTAAATAATTATACCAAACTGACTCTGTTTAGTAAAGGTTAATGCTGAAAAGGGTCCCAAATGATGCCCCTCCTTTTGGAATGAACAATGGTTTCCCTACCAGTGTTTCTCAAGGTGTGGTATAAAGAATTGTGTCCATGATAACAGTCACTTGGGGTGCCCGTTCAAAACACAAACTCCTAAACCCTAACTCAAACCTACTGAATCAGATTCTCCAGGAAGAGACTTGGTCACACGTATATTTATTAAGCACTCTAATTCTTACCAGCAAATAAATATGCTAAAGTTTAGTCAGGAACTACCTGCATCAAAAAGGCATGGTGGTGGTTTCCCATTAAATATGTAGATTCCTGGACTGACTCTCTGAGAGAGAACCATTGGGTCTTTACCGAAGAACTATGTCTTTAGCACTGACTGTCTACCTGAACCTAAAAGATAATTCATTGTGTGTCAGAAGTCCAGTAGTATTTTCAGAAGGGCTCTTTCTAGCTGAAAGATAGAAATAAAAAGTATAAGATAATATAAACGCTGGTGAATATTGCTGCCTAATAAACCCACACTTCAGAAATAAGTCATCTAGGTCTTGCAAAATATTGATAACATCTACTTGGGAATTAGAGAAAAATTAAGTAGCAGAACTAATGCAGTAATGTTACCAACCCTTTCAAATGAGGCTCAAACAAGGGTGCTTCTGCCTGGTGTGGCTCCCGCCAATACAACGAGATTGAATTCGGTTCAGAAGCAAAGGAAAGTTTTATTCTTTGATCAAAAGAATGGAGAGGTTCGACCTTGCACTATAGAGCACACACTCTAGCCCACAGGCTGTGGGTGGGGCTGCTTTATAGGATTCTCGGCAGGGGTGAGGGGGCGGAGTTCTTGCAGGGTTCTCGCGGTGTTCTCCTGGCGTTCTCGGGAGTGCAGGCGGGTTGCTCCCGGCTCCAGATGGCAGTGCGGTGCGCAGCGTCTCTGCACACGGCTCACCGCCGCCATTTTGAGCTGAGGCGTCGGCGCAGCCGTTCTCCGCAAGGCTCGCCAAGTTGGGGTGTCAGGAGCAGCAGGTCTGCACTGGGACCTCTAATCCGACGTGCAGTTCTTTACGTGGCCCCCTACGGGCAAGTGAAACTAGACTACGCACAAAGGAAGAGGTTAGCCCTTACCTTCTCACCTGGATTCCATCTTATTTCTCCCTGGGACCTCAGTTGGGCTTGGCCGGTCGCGGTAAGTTTAATAATACAATCATTATAATAACATATTTTTCTAGCTGTTTACAAAGTTTACAAAGAGCTTTATAAAAATATCTTTATATTGGGGCTTCCCTGGTGGCGCAGTGGTTAAGAAACCACTTGCCAGTGCAGGGACACGGGTTCGAGCCCTGGTCCGGGAAGATCCCACATTCCGCGGAGCAACTAAGCCCGTGAGCCACAACTACTGAGCCTGCTCTCTAGAGCCCGTGAGCCACAGCTACTGAGCCCACGTGCCACAACTACTGAAGCCCAGGCGCCTAGAGCCCGTGTCCCGCAACGAGAGAAGCCTCCACAGTGAGAAGCCCACGCGCTGCCCCCTGCTCGCCGCAGCTAGAGAAAGCCCGCGCGCAGCAACGAAGACCCAACACAGCCAAAAATAAATAAATAAATTTGTAAAAAACCAGAATCTTTATATAGGTCATCTCGTTTGATCTTACAGCTACCCCGAGGCCTATATAGGTAGGCCAGGTGTTATAGCTGAAGACGTTGGGGTTTAAGACGCAATCGATAAATGGCACTCAGGGCTAGAATTCATGTCTTTTTTTCTAGAGGCTTCTTGTAACCTATGTATGACCCAGTTCCCTGCAGTTGCTGTAGTTGCTTTCTCAGACCCCACTGACTCTGCTGCTTGACACAGCTGTCCTAGAAGCCACTAAGCATGGTTTCTTACAGCTAAACAGTGAATAACAAGCAGCTTCTAGCATTAGCGAAATTCCATGCTTAAATGTCGTAACACTGCTGAGACCAAAATGAAGGGGCTCTGTTATTCTAGGCCTTCAGGTAAGATAGCCTATCTTATATTCTACAGGAATTCTGCTGTATGTGATTCTACTCCCAACGAGTGCCACCTTCATTCTTCCAAGCAGGAAATATTCTGAGAAGTCTGGCTTCAGCCCCAAATGTTTATTATAAGAGTCTCATTTTAGGGACTCCTCTCTCAAATGGTTATCTTGAGTTCAACCTTGTGTTGCCCTTTTCCTATACATTCTCTGCAGGGAATGGTAGAAGTTGGTGGGACAGGGAGAAGAAGGCAGCACCTTGGACCTAACCATATTAACTTGCTATTTTGTCATTTTTCATGCCTTTGGAAAAGAAATAGAAAATTTGTATACAGTTTTTAAATATTACAGAAAGCAGGGTTGTATTGCCTTGCCAAATTCTGTCTTGTATTTTGGAAATAGGGGCACTTGTCGGGATGTTTTGGCTACATTTAAATATTAATAATTATTTCTTTATTAAAAAACAGTGTTCCTGGGAAAAGAGCATAGGCATATGTTTGACAAAAGAATGTTGTGCACCTCAAAAAACATTTCTAAGAAAACGTTTGCCCTTTGACTAGACACTACATTTCCCCCCTCCCCACACAATTCCTCAACCAGGCATGTAAATAAATCTGGCCTAGTAATAACAATATGTTTTTTCTCAGTATTAAAACATATATTTCATATAAGTAGATGTCAGTGAGTGTTCTCCCAGGTATTTGTGGACAAGAGATTAATTTAGAGGAAGAAATCTGAGAGAGAATTTAAGTAGTTAAATGGATTGGTCTTATATTTAGAAGTTCTTTTCTCATTTGTGGCTTAACTCTTTCCCAAAAGGGCAAGAAGAGCCAGACGTGCTGCAGTCGAAGCTTACCATTCCAGAAGCTCTTCTGAGAAGGTTAGTAGTAACATGTTTCTTCATCAAGTCTGGTCCGAAACAGTTACCACAGCTTCTTATCAGCCAAGTTCAGCCTTGACAGGAGAGGGAGTACAACTCAAAAAAATAAGGGGAAGAGGCAGCTCTTCGGAAGCAAAGGCAGGAGTAATTTTTCACCTATCCAATGACAAGTAGTCAGATATTGCTTTAATTTGGAGGATGAGGCACATTTGGCCTAAATAAAACCTGTTCACCTTGAAAACTACTGCTTGGGTTACTGCTACAGAACAGGAAAGACAAAAATTGGGATTGGGGGAGGATTATTACATGAAAAACGTTTCAATTTTTATTTTAAACGAAATATATGATTAAGTGTTCTAAAGTTGTTTGCAAAAGTTGCTTCGGCCCGAGAGAAATATTAGACATCTTAATAGAATATAGGAAAACGTGGCTTGGGTTTAAGTATTGCAACAAGTGAAATGGAAGACTGGAGTGACTGCTTGAAATGCCACTAGGCAAATTCCTCTTGTCCAAAGTAATATTATAAAGGACTGAGTTCCATGTGATAACTGTCAGTGCTGATAATATCAACATAGAAAAACAGTCTACTTTAATGGTGAATCTTTGCAGTTAATTACTTATACTTCCTTAGTAACTAATTTTATTTTAAAAATTGATTTTCAAGGTTTAAATTTTGAATACTTGGCTGTGCCATTGATAGATGTGTGAGTTATGGGTTTAATTACCCTCATGGCTCTTGGGAGTTGAACACATTGGAATAAGAACTACAATTATTTATCACTCAGAATATACAGCAGCTATTCTACTTATGAATCAGTTATGTTCCAGGTTCCTAAAGGCTATTCTCGAGGCCATTTGTTTCTGAGTTCTAAGTTGCACTGTAAAATGACTGCCAGTGACATTTATTGGTGGAATGCAGTGTTGGCCATTTGTTCTGGCTTATGATTCCTTGGTATCTATGCAATTGGGTAAGTCAGAACTTTGTGAGCAGTTTCTGTATTATGGCAGAAAGCACTGGATAGTGTGGGATCCAAATTATTGTCCTGGCTCTGCTAGTGACTGGATTTGCGACTTTGGGTAAGTCCTTTCATCTTATTGCGTCTCAGTTAATCCTCTGTATACTGAGGGATCTGGACCAGGTGATCTTGCTTCAGGTTCTAGTTTAAAGCATCTTGAGCCCTGAGACAGGTTTACATCAGAGCAGTTACCCTGAACATTTGAACAGCAAGCAGACAAACCTGCTAAAATGGGTTATTTCTGCTCTACTACTGAAGTGGACTTAAAAAATATCTACTTTATTTAGGTATAATTTATGCACAATAAACTGCATCAATTTAAAGTGTACAGTTTGATGAGTTTGGTAGTCGTATACACACATAAAACCGCCACCACAATCAAGGTAGAGAACATTTCTATCATCCCAGAAAATATTCCTTATGCACTTTTGTAGTTTGTCCCTCCCTCTGCCCCTAGCCCTGGACAACAAATGGTCTGTAGTTTTTCATTAGAGATTAGTGAAAAAATCTAGAGTTGCGTTTTCTAGAGTTTTATATAAATGGAATCATATAGTATGTACTCTTTTTTCTGTATGGCTTCTTTCATGAGCACAATTATTTTGAGATTCATCCATGCTGTTGCATGTATCAGTAGTTCCTTTTTAAAATTGCTGATTAGTTTTTCATTGTATGAATATTTCACAGTTTTGTTTGTTCATTTATAAATTGATGAACATTAGGATTGTTTCTAGATTATGGCTGTCATGAATAAAGTTGTTATGAGCATTTGTACGGACATTTGTTTTAATTTCTCTTGAGTAAACACCTAGGAGTGGAATACTGGGTTTTACCGAAGGGATATGTCTGAATGTTTAAGAAACTGACAAATGCTTGGGCTATACCATGTTACAGGTCGATCAGCAGTGTATGAAAGTTCCAGTTGCTCCAAATCTTACCACTGTTTGTTAAGATCAGTCTTTTAAATTTAATCATTCTAATGCGTGTACAGTGGTATCTAATTGTGATTTTAATTTGCATTTCTGCTGATGACTAATGGTATTGATTATCTTCATGAACTGACTTACCATTTGTATATCTGCTTGGTGTCTGTACAAATCTTCTACTCATTTTTTATTGGGTAGTTTGGTTATTATTTGTAAGAATTCTTTATAAAATCTAGATACAAATAATTTGTCAGTATATGCATTGTGAATATTTTCTACCATTCTCTGGCTTGTCTTTTTGTTTTCTTCATGGTGTATTTCAAGAGTAGAAGTTTTTAATTTTGATTAAGTTAAATTTATTAATTATTTTTCAATTTTTTTCATACTTTTTATGTCCTAAGAAATTTATGCTGACTTCATGCTTGCAAAGATTTTTTCCCAAGTTATCTTGTAGAAGTTTTATAGTTTGAGCTTTTACACATAGGTCTATGATCCATTTCAAATTAAGTAAGAGACAATGTTCTTTTTTAAAAAACAGATACACAGTTATTGATCCATTTTTTGAAAAGACTCTGCTTTCCCCATTTAATTGTCTTGGAACCTTTCATGAATATCTACTGATTTTTTTTTGGCATTTATTTCTAGCATCTCTTTTCTGTTTTATTGATGTACCTGTTTATCCTTTTGCTAAAATCATGCTGTCTTGTTTATTACAACTTTATAGTTAGTCTTGAAATCAGATAGTGGAAGTCCTCCCACTGTGTTCTTTTTAAAAATTGCTTTGGCTATTCTAGGTTTCAATTTTTATATCAATTTTAGAAACACCTTGTCAACTTCTGCAGAAAAGCCTGCTGATATCTTGATTAGGTTTGCCTTCAACCTATAGATCAATTGGGGGTAGAGTGACATTGTAACAATATTGAGTCTTCTATTCCATGAACAAGATGTATCTCTCTATTTATTTTGATTTTCTAAAAACATCTCTCAGTAATGTTATATAGTTTTCACTGAAAGGTTTACACATCTTTTATTAAATTAATTCCTAAGTATTTTATGATTTTTGGTGTTATTTTAAGTGAAATTTAAAAAAAATTAGTTTTCCAGAGGCTTGCTGCTAATGTGAGAGATAGAATTACTTTTTGTATATTAATTTTATACCTTACAACTTTGCTAAATTTTATTAGTTCTAGTAGCTGTTTTGTTGCTTCATTGGGATTTTCTACGTAAATAAGCATGGTCATCTGCAAACAGAAGTAATTTTATTTATTTATTTCCAGTCCTTTTGCCTTTTTTTTTTTTTCCTTCTTGCTTCAGTGCCCTGGCTAGGACCACCGATACCATGTTGAATAGAAGTGGTGAGACCAGTCATGCTTGTATTTTTCCTCATATTAGGGGAAAGCATTCAATATTTTATCAATTAAGGATAATGTTAACTGAAGGGGCTACACGGATTACCTTTATCAGGTTGAAGAAGTTCTGTTTTGTGTCTATTTGGTGAAGTGTTTTTATAATTAATGGGTATTGAATTTTGTCAGATATTTTTTCAACATCAATTATTTGATCATATGTTTTGTTTGTTATTTAGGCTGTCAATATGGTGAATTATATTAATTGATTTTCAAATGTTAAACCAGTCTTGCTTTACTGGGGTAAATACTAACTGGTCATTATGCATTAGCCTTTTTATATATTGTAGGATTAGATCTGTGATTTGTTAAACATTTTTGCCTCTATATTCTTAAGGGACATTGTTTGTAATTTTCTTTTTGTATAATGTCTTTGTTAGGTTTTGATATCAGGGTTGTGTCAGCTTCATAAAATGTTCTGTGAAGTGTTTATTTTTCCTCTGTTTTCTGAAGAACTTTATATAAGTCTGTTGTTATTTCTTCATTGGAAGTTTGGTAGAATTCACCAGTGAAACCATATGAGCATGGAGTTTCCTGGTGAGAGGATTTTTGATAAAAATGAACTTATTTAATAGATATTAAATAATATTAAGATATTAACTTATATTTTCCAAAAACATTGCCTGGTTCATGTCATTGGTGTAAAGTTATTCAAAATGATAATTTCTTTATTGTCGGTATAATCTCTACTGATGGTTCCTTTCATTAAAAATTTTTTTTGTATTTCTTTTTTTCCCTAGTAAGAGATTTATCAATTTTCTTTATTTCTTCAAAGAACTAGCTTTTGGTTTTGTTAATTTTCTGTAAGGTTTGCCTATTTTCTATTTGTTGATTTCTGCTCTTATCTTTATTTTCCCTTCCTTCTATCTATTTGGGTTTATTTTGTCTTTTTCTAGATTCATGATGAGAACTTTAATTCATTGATTATTAGGTGTTTCTTCTTTTCTCATATAACTATTTAAAACTAAAATTTCTCTCAAAGTACTTCTTAAGCTGCATCACACAAATTTTTGTTTTGCATTGTCGTTAATTTTCAAATGGTTCCTAATTTGGTTTTTGATTTCTTCTTTTACTTATAGATTATTTAGAAATATGTTATTTAATTTCCAAACTTTTAATGAATTTTTGTCTAGTTCTTCTATTATTTGATGAGAAAGGGTTGTTAAAATTCTCCACTCTAATTGGGAATTGTCTATTTTTCCCTTTAGTTTTATCAATTTAGTTTTCATGTATTTTGAGATGCTGTTGTTAGACATAGATGCATTTATGACTATTGTGTCTTCCTCATTTCCTCTTTAGATCTGTTAATACTCTTTTTCTTTTTTTTTTCTTTCTTTTTTTTTTTTTTTTTTTTGCGGTATGCGGGCCTCTCACTGCTGTGGCCTCTCCCGTTGCGGAGCGCAGGCTCCGGACACGCAGGCTCAGCGGCCATGGCTCACGGGCCCAGCCGCTCCGCGGCATGTGGGATCTCTTTTTCTTAAAATCTGTTTTATCTGATATTAATATAGCCACTCCTTTCTTCGTAGGCATACTGCTTGCACAGTATATCTTATTCCATCCTTTTATTTTCAACCTAGCTTTGTCTTTATATTTAACATGTGTCTCTTGTGAATAGCACACAGTTGAGTCTTGATTTTTTCATTTATTCTGATAATCTCGACCTTTTAACTGGAATGGTTAGTCTATAAATATTTAATGTAATTATTGATATGGCTGTATTTACGTCTGCCATTTTGTTTTTTTTTATTATTTGTATTCTGTTTTTATTCCTCTGTTATCCCTTTTCTTTTAGATTATTTAAATATATTTTGAATTTCATTTTAGTTTATTTATTGGCTTTTTCATTATATCTCTTTATGTTTTTTAGTGGTTTCTCTAGTAATTAAAATATACATTCTTAACTTTTACCCTCTACTTGGAGTAAGTACTACTTTATGCTACTTCATGTAAAATGCAGAAACACTGCAACCATGTAGATCCATTTGGTTTTTTTCACTGACCTTTATGCTATAGTTGTCATATATATTACATCTACATACATTATGAACTCCACATGAGAATGTTATAATTTTTACCTTAACAATGTTATGTATTTTAAAGAAATTAAGAGAAAATTAGTATTTTTCTCAGATATTTATCATTTCCATTTTTCTTCCTTTATTCCTGAAGATTTGAGTTTCTCTTTATTATCATTTCTCTTCAGGACAAAGAATTTGCTTTAGCATTTCTTTTAGTGGAGGTTAGATGGCAACAAATTCTCTTAGTGTTCCTTTACTTGAAAGTGTCATTACCTTGCTTTCACACTTGAAGTATATTTTGTTGGATATAGAATTCTGGATTAATAGTTTTTCAGTTTTTTTCTAGCAAATTGAAGACGTTTTTCTCCTGTAAAGATGTAGTCTCCTGGACTACATGCTTTCTGAAAAGAAGTCTGTGGTTATTCAGATTTTTGTTAATGTACATACAGTGTGTACAAGGTATAGATATCTTTAAGGTTTTATTTTTTCCTGAAGGTTATCGTTATTATCTTCAGGAGGGACAGTTTGTTACATGCTTACTCTTCCATGTAGGAAGTGGAACTTATGGTGAAGTTAAAGCAATTTAGCTATTCTTAATTGCCAGAGTCCATTGGTAGCTTCCAGTGATTGAGTAGGGCAAACCTATAAGTTTATTCTTGATTCTGTATTTCAATAAAAATAAGTTGCATACCAAATTCATCCAATGAACAAACATTCATTAGCAAGCATGCACCCATTCTTGGTGAAATTCCAGCATTCTGTCCTTTAGGCATTTAGACAAGAACGTTGCATGAATGGTTCACTCCAGGCAGTTGTTGTAATCAGGTGTAATTCCATTAATCTTCTAGTTGGATTTAATGACAAGGGTTCTATGTAAAGGAGTGGGGTATATGACAGGAAAGAATCCTTAGGCATAGAGCGCAATTTTGAAGGGTACTAGAATGCTGTGCTCACCAGTAATTACACCCAGTTAGTACAAGAATGGAGGTGCCATTACAATATTTCCAGCCAATCCACATATATTAAACATAACTAAATTAACCACAAAAATTTATTTCTAATGCCCCTTAAGCTAATGAACCAAGCCTTTTACTTAAATTAAGAAAATGATAGTTCATCCTGATTAGAGCCTTTCAAAGCCAACTACAGATGGCATGCTTTCTTGATTAGTGCATTTCAAATATTAATTAGCTCCTCCTAAGGGTATAGATTTTTTTTTTTTTTTTTTTTTTTTTTTTTTTTTTGTGGTACGTGGGCCTCTCACTGTTGTGGCCTCTCCCATTGCGGAGCACAGGCTCCGGACGCGGACGCGCAGGCCCAGCGGCCATGGCTCACGGGCCCAGCCGCTCCGCGGCATGTGGGATCCTCCCAGACCGGGGCGCGAACCCGGTTCCCCTGCATCGGCAGGCGGACGCGCAACCACTGCGCCACCAGGGAAGCCCCTAAGGGTATAGATTAAAACTAAGTCACACATGTATGTCACACTGTCTATACTAAAGTATTGTAATGTAAATTATAGATAACATAAAAACCATGCAGTGGCAGAGTCCCCCTCCCCCTGTTATTGTACCCTTATTGATGAAGTTTCCTAGTTCTTCTTTGCTGTCCTGGTTAATTCCACTCTCCACCCCCATCACCAAATAACAATAGGTGAATTTTGTGCTTCATAGTACAGCACACTCCGAGGATGAGATAAAAAATACGAAATCCTAATTGCTTAGGAAGACGGGTTCTGCCTAGATAAATTTTCTCAGCCATTTGTAGAACTATCTGTCTCTGGTTAAAATATGCCAACTGACACATAATATTTTCATAGTAGAAAAATAAAGTTTCCCTAGGATTAAAATTGTCCTCTCAAAGAAAGGATAGATTAAAAATCACACTTAAGTCTTGTATTAGTTCATCTGGACTGCTGGAATAACATAATACCACAGACTGGGTGGTTTATATACAACAGAAATTTATTTCTCACATTTCTGGAGGCTGGAAGTCCAAAATTAGGGTGTCAGTATGGTCGGATTCTGGTGAAGGCCCTCTTTCTGGTGGCAGACTGCTGCCTTTTCATTGTGTCTTTACATGGTGGAAGGGGTTAAGGAGTTCTGGGGTCTCTTGTAAAAATAACACTAATCTCATTCATAAGGGCTCCACCCTCATTGACTTAATCACCTCCCAAAGGCCCCACCTTTTAAAACCATCACATTGGGCATTAGGATTTCAACATATGAATTTTGGGGGGACACAAACATTCAGGCCATAGCAAGTCTGCATGCATATACTTTATATTATACTTGGTATCTTCATATTAAAATAGTACTTTGACCCTAAAATGGAGAAAAGAAGGTAGCATTATTTTGATTGCATACACGTTTTATATAGGAAAAATATTTATTGGAATAAATTAAGTACAGCAGCTGACAGTCAAATAAGTAAATGTTATAGGATATGTTCCTTGGAAACAGAATCTGAGATGGAGAGTTGGATGCAGATTTACTGTAGAGTGCTCTTGGGAGATTTACCTGCAAGGAAGTGAGGAAGGCAGAGTTGAGCAAAGGGAGAAGCTGACATAAATTTACAGCTGGGGCCTCAAGTAACCTTATGGAGAGTTTGGGGTCAAAGATGGTATTTCAGAGTTCTCTCAAATAAAGGCAAGGGTGCTGGAGCTTTGTATCTCTTTCTCAGCCAGTCATTAGCCATGGACAACCCCTGGGAGGGAACATGAGTGTAGGTTGAGGCAATTCTTTTAGTCAAGGAGAATGTCCAGTGAGGGACTGAGCTGTCAGCTATTAGCATCCGATAAATCCACCTCCTTCCCCCTTACAGTATATCAGCCAAGAAGATATAGATGGTGCAAAACACTATCCACTCGTTACACTGCTCAAAACTACTTGTCCCTTATGGTAAGTTTGCCCTAACTGGAAGAGTTTGTTCAGAAATCCGGTTGGTCTCATTCGTTTTTTTTCCCTGGGGAACCTTACAAGGGAAGGGCTAGAAGGACAAACAACAGAGCTCTCCTGCTGCATTTGATCTTGAGACTACAAATGATACATGAAATCCTCCTCAGTGACATATTCTAGATTCCTTTCTCTCTCAGCTCGCACTTTTGTTGGCCTAAATAACTTGCCTGGTGGATTGATGTAGATTGTCATCCCTGAACCCTGGGTTAGCACATTGAGAGACATAGAAATCTACCACTCAGATGCTGCTTCAAGAAAGGACACATTGCCCAAATGTGAGGAATGTGGTCAGCCAGCGGTTTCTAGATGTTAGCTTCTTCATGTCTCCTTTGGCTTTCGAGCAGAAATCATGTACTTCTAGGGTGGCTCCAGCCAATGACAGAACAAGACTGTGTTATAAGGGCTTAGCCATTTCCGCCCAAAGTGGAACTCTTCTAAAGGAGCAACCTGTTGTGCTGACAGCATTGTGTCAGGTCTGTATCATGGTCTGAGGGGTCCCCCTACACAATCCTACCATCTCCATCTCCCTTTTACTTTCACAAGAGTGTTTTCTCCAATACATCTTTGATACTTCTAACTATATATTGGCATTACCTTCCTGGAGGACCCAACTGACACAGTGGTACCAGAAATGGTGTAAAAAAGCAGGCACTGAGATATGCTTTGGGGAATGAATCACTCAATGTGTGACTGACAGTGAGGACACCGTCCTGGGATGTGATGGAGGATAATCTCTAGCACTAGATGGAGGACCAATTGCTAAAAATTCACCAGTTTTTTAGGAGGATGAAATGCCCTGGCAGGAGCAATGTTTAAAGTGTTTGAAGCAAAAATACATACAAAGACAATGAAGTTGGTTGTTAAGATACACTCATGCCCTAGAGAGGGATAATGAAAAGATAAGAGCTGTTAGCAAGCAGTGGGAAACTAAGTTTGAAAGCCAGAGGAGCTCTTTGGTAGCTTACAAAGAGGCCGAGACAAGAAGAAGCTGAAGACCAAACTGAGTGCTTAATAGTGGCAGGGTTTCTCCTTGGCACAACTGACATTTTGGGCTTAACAGTTCTTTGTTGTCCTCTGCATTGTAAGCTGTTTGGCAGCATCCTAGTGTCTACCCACTAGATACCAGAAGCATCCCCACCCCATCATGACAATAGAAATTGATTCCAGAGATTGCTCAATATCCCCTGGAGGGCAATATTGCCCCCACTTTAAGAATGACTGAGTTAGAATCACTGAGCTTCAAAGATAATTGAATGCTTAGTTTAAGTAGATTTGTTATGCCAAGGCCAGAGACCTAGTTAGGAAAATCTGGGACCCTGACACATGAGAAGGGAACATATGGTTGTGTGCCCTAAATATTTTGGATTCCCAGATTCCTCTAACCCTCACAGACTGTAGAGGCTACCTGCCATTCTCTATTAAGAGCTATCACTTTCTCTCCCAGCCACCTCTGTGCCAGAAGACACTGCAGAGACCTTTCCTACACAAAGCAATAGAAACCTCATCAGAATTTGCCATATCTCCTCTCCTGGCTACCAGGAAGATAAGTAGGGTTATGTCACAGCATAATCCCACTGGAGATATACTGAGCACAACAGAGGTATAATACTATACCTCAAAGGAGCTACAAGAATTAGCCAGCATGTACCAGTAGGAGCTGAAGGAATATGTACTTGTATGACTGAATTTTGAAGGTGCTTGACCAAGGAGACTGGATCATAAGACTAGATAAGGAAGAGTTACTGACTTGGGAGCACTCTCCCAGAATGCTGGATTTAACACGCTATTAAGAACTCCAGGGAATGGTGCAATCTTACTGTTAGGATACCTCCTAGAAGCTTGGAGAAGGCAATGGTCCACACTGAACAGTGCTGAAGTGTCATAGTAAACAGTGGACAATGGATTAAAAAGCTTAGGAAAGTGGGAATTCAGGAGTGGATAAAATGTGGCCAGACCTACCAAAGGATTGTATTCCATGGCAAGGCCGTTAGGAATATGCTGGTGAGAGGAGTAACAGATCATTCGGAAGTCCAGTGTTGGGTTTCCTCTGCAGGCTGTGTTGATGGTGGGAGAGGCTGTCATGGAGCTTGTTGATAGTAATGGGGAAGATGGAACCATGAAGGAATAGTGGTCACATG
Organism: Physeter macrocephalus; assembly: GCF_002837175.3. Classification (NCBI taxonomy): domain Eukaryota; kingdom Metazoa; phylum Chordata; class Mammalia; order Artiodactyla; family Physeteridae; genus Physeter; species Physeter macrocephalus. The sequence goes on from NC_041234.1 coordinate 110,875,873, forward strand.
AGGCTAAACGTGAGGCTTAATGGTCAGAAGCCAGAGATGCACAATTATTGTAATGACCAGCCAGGTTGGAGAGGCAGCTAAGGGGGCTTGATCCCCCAAGAGTTGTAGAGATGATTAATAGATCATGGTGTCTGTAGGGCCAAAATACATGGACAGCAAATTAGGGTTGTACTTAATACATTTAATCAAAGAAAGTGATAATTGATGGCAGGAGACTGAGACTATCACCTCAACTAAAAGTCATGGCACCTTGTACAATTCTTGACCCTGAGCCAGATTTCAGACCCATAACCCACTGACTGAGGGTATGGCTGGGTCCCTGGGAAGGGGAAACCTGAAACACTATGGCAAGTATATATAATGATGTTTCCCCTGGTTTTACCCTAAAGGGACATCTGGTCATTTACTCTGGTGATTGTACACTGAGAAAAGGGGAATAACCAGATGCTTCAAGGAATACTGGGCACAAGCTCTGATTTGACATTAATACCCAGAGACCCAAAACGTCATCATTCCTCACCTGTTAGAGAGGGGACACATGGAGCTAGGTAAATGGAGTCCTGGTCAAAGTCTGGCTTACAGTGGGTCCAATGGGCCCATATACCCACCTGGTGATTATTTCTCCAGTCCCCAAAGATATACAGTCAGCCCTCCATATCCACGGGTTCCACATTCGGGGATTCAACGAACTGCAGATCTAAAATATTTGGAAAAAAATTCCAGAAATTCCAAAAAGCAATAATTGAATTTGTTGCATATAGGCAACTATTCACATAATATTTACATTATATTTACAATGATTTACATAGCATTTACATTGTATTAGGTATTATAAGTAATCTAGAGATAAAGTATACAGGAGAATGTACGTAGGTTAAATGCAAATACTAAACCACTTTATATAGGGAACTTGAGCATCTGCCAGTTTTGGTATCTGTGGATGCTGAGGGCTGACTCCTTAGTATTGTGATACTTAGAGTTGGAGTAGCCCCTTATATTGGGTCATTAGCCTGTGGGATAAAGGATGTTATAGTGGCCAAGGCCAAATGTAAGCCTCTTAAACTTCCCTCCTTCCATCCAATGCAATAAATCAAAACAATATCACATCCCAAGGTAGGGGATGGTGCAGATTAGTGCCACACTTAAAGATCTCAAAGACACAGGAGTCGTGGCACCTATCATAGCTCCATTTAATTTGGCAGTCTGGCTTCTGCGGAAACCATGTAGATCCTGGACAACAACTGCGGCCCTAGTATCATCAGTATTTCAGAAGGGAAAAAAAATCCAGATCAATATTAGTCTGCTCTTGCATAGATGCATCATATGGCACAGGAAGTACACTTAGGATTACTTCTTGTCTAAGTTTGTGGCAGTCCACTGTCATTCACGTGATCTATTCAGTTTTTGTATGTGCCAGACTGGTGAACTAACTAAATGGAGTGTGATGGAGATGACCAACCCTGCGTTCTTTAAGTCTTTTAGGGTGGCACCAATCTCTACCATTTATCATGTGAGATGAGGTATTGTTTTTGATTTACTATTTTGCGGTGATTGGGGGGGGCAATTAGCAGTGAGTGATGCAGTTGTCAACCATATGCAGTTGATGGTCCCAGTAGTTGTGGGATGGGTGTAAGAACTCTTTAAGAGGAGATCTGGATGGAACACCATAGTATCCACCAAAGTAACAAGTACAGCACATCAGTGTGTGTGTGTGTGTGTGTGCGCACCCATGCACGTGTGTTTTAAAAGAAGTCTTTTCTTCCATCTGTGCAATCAAGATGGCACAGCCTTATGAGTGGTTCTGAGTTTTTGATGTAGTTTAGATCACAGGTTATGGCACAAGGAATGCTCCCCTGGGGTTTTGAGGGGGTAGCTGTTGTCACACTCCAGGGGCCATTCCACAAGGAATTGCATACTGCCAGTCCTACTTTATATCCTACCTTCCATTTTCACAACTCTGGTAGCTGAGCCCAAACTCTGGTTTTGTCTTCGATCCTTGGTGTGAGTTACTTGGCTAATTTACTTGTGGTATCCCCATTGGTCTTGGCAACAATTCTAAGAGGCAATAGGGTAGGAATTATTAGCCTTATTCAGCAGATGAGGAAATGGGGATTGAGAAGCTAAGTGATTTGCCCCAGGTCAAGTCTCAAAGCTTACTTTTAGGTCAGTGTTCCAAAGTGTGGTCTGGGGATGTCTGCATGAGAATCGCCCGGGCTTCTTGTTAAAAATACATGCTCTTAAAATCCTAGGCCTTACCTCCCATATGCTAACTCCAAAATTTTTGGTCCAGGAAATCTGCAATTATATGAAGTACCCTGCCCATTCTTGTGGTATCAAAGTAGAAGAACAATCCATTCATACAGTGTTGCTACTCATAATTTGTAGGTAGCAACTGATAGCATTGGAAATGCTGAATCTCAGGCCTCACCTCAGAATTATTGAATTAGATTTTCATTTAAACAAGATCTCTCCAAATTATTCTTATGCAAACCAAAATTTGAGAACCATTGTTCTATGGCAGCCGTCCTCCAACTTTAGCGTGCGTCAGAACCCCTGGGAGGACTTGTTAAAAGTTTGCTGGGTCCTACCCCCAGAGTTTCTGAATCATTGAGTCTGGAGTTGGGCTAGAGAATTTGCGTTTCTAACAAGTCCCCCGGTGATGCTGACGCTGTTGCGACAGGGACCACACTTTAAGAATGCTGCTCTAACATGTGGTTTTCAAACATGAGTGTTCACTAGAATCACTCAGGGAGTTTTAAAAAGTACCTAGATACACAGGCCCCTCCTGATGAGTCAGAACACCTGGGGGTGGGGCCCAGGCAGACAGCGTTTGAAAGCCTCCCAGGTGATTCTAATATTAAATAGGGTTGACAGCTTCTGCTTTATAGGAATCAGGATTTCATCCTAAAACCTTGTGAATTCAGCTATTCCATATACTACATCTGTGCAGAACAAAGAATCTGCGTAACCACCTCGGAGTAAAAAATATTAATTCATTGGTCGATGAGTACAGAACTCCTATCTGGAGGCGTTTTTTTTTCTCCTTTGACCGAAATATTAGGTAAAAGGCTGTCTTTCTAATAGATGTCTTTGCTTTTGCTTTCTCTTTCTGGTTTGTTATCTGAGCACATAACTTCCCACCTATGACTTGAATCAGCTGTCAGGCCAATACTTGTTGTTCCTTACTTTTATTCTTGTATTTTCTATGACTATCTTCATTCCCCCCTCAGCCTGTTTGATTGTTTAAGTGAGAGGGTGTAGCTGTGTATTTAATATAATTCAGCCCCCGCCCTCTCACCCCCCTGCCAATCTCACCATTCACTGTTAAATAAAGTTCATATTCAAAGGGCGCCATTCCAAATTATTTGAAGAATTTCAGTTGGCAATTATCTTTAGAGTTTTACTGAATCTGCCAGTGAATATATTCTCTTATGTTGATTCATGGAAGTGGGTGTCCATGGTTTCCCTGTAATATTTTTTTTATTCTATCCTAGGGGTTCCCAAATTTTATAGGAAGAAATGACTTTTCCCAGAAGCTGTTAGAGCACAGGAGAGCATGCCTGTGTGTACTGGAAGGTGGAGATAGAGGAAGGGAGGAGAAGGGGGTGTGGTGTATATTAGGGGTCTGGATGCAGGGGGCAGTAAGGGGACAGGTGGAAAGGCTGCTGATCCCAGTGTCAGAGTGGGGTCAGGGAGAGGATGCTGCTGTTGCTCTCCAACTGCTAGAGATTCTTGAAAGCCCAAGTGAAGGCGATGCAGACTTTGAGATCTAAGGGCATTCTAGTAGCTGAAACCCTGACTTCCGGACACTAGTCTGTGACTTTGTTTACTTCGTGTATTGGAAGTCATCATGTGACTCCAAAGTCCAACTCCATAGCTGGAAATCTTTTTGTATGTGTGTGAAGCTGGAAAATTAACTTTCTTTTTTGAGACTCGGGAAGAGACTGAGTAAGTTATCACGAGATTCTTCCTGAGCGTAGTGGCCACCACGGCAGAACTGCTTAGTTTTGATTTTCATTAAGATAGGAGGAGGGCTGTGTCAAAGCTAAGCAACTGTACCTTCCTCACTGTTTCAGGGGATCTGGAGAATTACAACATTATTATCACTGTGTAATCAATACCACTATCTTTCCCAGCTGTGTTTTAAGGGGTGACAGAGGATTCTAGGGATACTGCTTAATGTTAACACATCCTATATTCCAGCTAGTAGAAAAGAAAAGGAAAACAAAGACTAGATGTCTTTTTCTGTGATATCTGGTCTTTGCATCTATGACTCCATTACTGGTGGCCACTGTGGTTCTTTCAGAAAAAACAAGATTGAGTTAAAATGCAAGACTGGGCTTAGAATTAAAATCCCTTTGAATTACACTATTGATTTCAGAAGCATAATTACAAATATGATTACGTAGTAGTCAGTTTCTGGTTTCAATATGTGCTGCATGAAAGCCAGATGTGTATACTCTTGCAAAGATCTCGGGAGACTGATTCGTTGTGGCAGCTCAAATGTTTACAGCTTGCACTCTGTACTTGAGTGGGTTTTCTTTGGAGAGAATTGACTCAATGCATTTGAACACATTTCTGTTTGTGATTGGTTATGTAGCAGGGATTTCAAGCTCAATTTGGATAAGAATCTGGTTCTTTGAATTACTTCTCTATTTTGCCATTCAACTACAGCTTGCTTGCAGTCCTCTGTGTGCCCTCCCACTTACCTCTCTAATCATTCTTACTAATAAATACTTGAAGGTTTTAGGGAAATATCAGATTTTTGTTGAGCTGTATTTATAACTTTTCATTTTCCAGCTTCCTCAGCTGTAAAACTAGATTGGTAAAAATGCATGTATAGCAATGTGGCTGATAAAGCTCTGTAAATTGAGTTAAAATCCAATGCAAAGTCTGAAAATAGCAATCCTTAAAAAATATGAAAATATACTCACTACATTTTCTTTTCCCTACAATACCAAGCTGTGATTTCCTGGAGGATAGGGTCCATGTTTTCTGTATCTTTGGTACCTACCATGGCACTGAATAAAACGATTTGCGCAAAAGATACTCTGCATAAGCAAGTGAACTCATCTGTGTAACCTGACCTAAGTCAGTCAATCAGTCAAACAATTGTCGGGGTTTCTTGGTAGATATGAGTAGCTTCAGAAAATTAAAGCTGGAAGTGAGCTATATATCTCCTCCCCTATAATCTTGCTACCAGGTGGTATGTTATAATGAAAGCAAACATCAGACCACACTCCAGCACACCTGCAAACATTTATTAATGAGCAGGTACAAACACAGTTGCACAGCCTGTTTCTGTAAGCACTTCCTACTCTCTGTCTCCTTAGGGTCGCTACGCACTTAGTCAAAGCCCTTCGCGTGAAAGATGCTTTCTGAGGCAAGGACACTATATTATGAAGGCAGAGTCTGTTACCATGTTCATAGGCTCAGGTGACAGAATTCCTCATTTAGTGGCAGCACACAGATCCAGAAGAACAGTGTTCTAGATCTAGGGTGCTACTTCAAATGCGTAAAGCTGCTGGTCTTGACAGATTGTTCTGCCTCTTTCAGGAAAGGCTTGACATAAGCCTTCTAGACAAACACATATCCTCATGCTAACTAACCAAGCCTCTGGTGCAGATTTAGATACCTGTATTTGGAAGATTTGTAATAGCTCCACAGGGAGTGAGGACCTCTGAAATAGGGTCCTTCAGATACTTACTAGCTCTGGAGTATTCATTCCTGATTAGGGCACTTTAAATGGTAACTGTCAGAACCTAGGATGTGGGAGAGAGTTAATTCACACAATATCTATGCTGAAATTTCTAAAATTAAATTACAAACATAGGGACGTTTCTCTCTCATCCTTTCCTCGAATACCCTCTGAAATGACACTGTTTTTAGGATGGGTGATTCTGATGGGCTCTGGCCTTTATAATTGTGGGGGAGGAGTCTCAGAACATGTCTAAATATGCCAAGCCTTTACTTTCTCCCCTACCCTGATGTGGGTTATGTTTGAGATCCCCTCTTAATAGCTACTTTTGGAGACAAAGAGTCTTGTTGGCTCCTAATTTGCAGTTATGTCCCTTGGACACATTGCACACCTAAAGCAAACTTCCTCAGCGATGCAAGTCCACAAGACAAGAATGCCTGACAGAAAGTGAAAAACCCCACTATCTACAAGCAACAGCTTTGTGTTCTGATGGTACGTGTCTCTGACCAGTTGCTCCTGTGGCCCCAGAAATATAGATCAGAGGTCTACAAACTATGGCCCTAGGGTCAAATCTGCCCTGCTGCCTTTATTTATGTTATTGGTAAAGAAAGTTTCACTGGTACGTGGTCATGGCTATTCATTTACATTCTATCCATACATGGCTCTTTCATAGATATTCATTGATTTTTTACTACAATGGTAGAGTTGAGTGGTTGAGACAGATATGGTATGTAGCCTGCAATGCCAAATATATTTACTATTTGGCTTTACAGAAAAAGTTTGCTAACTTCTGATACTGATTCTAGTGGAGTAGTAAAGAGACTTGTGCCTCAGTTTCCTCATAGTTCAATGGGGATATAATATTACCTATCTCATAAGGTGCTGTGATGATTAAATCATTGGTGCACGTAAAACAATTGGAGTGGGCTTCCCTGGTGGCGCAGTGGTTGAGAGTCCGCCTGCCGATGCAGGGGACACGGGTTCGTGCCCCGGTCCGGGAAGATCCCACATGCCGCGGAGCGGCCGGGCCCATGAGCCGTGGCCGCCGAGCCTGCGCGTCCGGAGCCTGTGCTCCGCAGCGGGAGAGGCCACAACAGTGAGAGGCCTGCGTACCACAAAAAAGACCCCCAAAAAACCAAAAAACAACAATTGGAGCATGTCTGAAACAGTTTTCACTAAATGTTATTGTTAGATGAAAGCACTTGAGCAGACTTTACTTCATATCCTTAGTGAGCAGTTCTCTGAGAGACTCCTCCTTAAATTTGCCTGCTGCTTGTCCCTTGTGTTCCTCTTCATTTCTCCAGGGAAAGAGTCTTGGTTCCACTCATGATGACTTCCCAATCTCCATCAGGCTGATATGTCCTCCCCATGAGGAGATCCATGAGTGCCATTCAAACTCTTTCTCTTTCTCCTCCAAAACTGCATTGTAAAAGCATCTGCTTTTATCCTGCCCTCTTCCTCATTTTACTCTATTTTCCAGCTTTTATTGAAATATAATTGATAAATAAAAATCGTAAAATATATATTTAAGGTGTACAATGTGATGTTTTGATATGCATATACATTGTGAAATGATTAGCACAGTCAAGCTAATCAACATATTAATCAGCTCACATAGTTACGATTTCTTTTTGTAGTGAGAACACTTAAAAGATCAACTCTCTTAACAGTGTTATATTAGTGAATGGATGTGTCGCCTGTTCTGTCATGTCTGTAGAGAAGTGTTTAAAAGCACATGTGAAAAAGATCGTTGTTAAAAAAATCAGCTGGCTTAACAAATTTCAAGTATCTAATACAGTATTATTAACTATAGTTACAATGCTGTACATTAGATCTACAGAACTTCTTCTTATAACTGAAACTTTGTACCCTTTGACCAACATCTCCCACTTTCCTGTCCCCCTAGCCCCCTGCAACCACCATTCTTCTCTCTGCTTCTGTGAGTTTGACTTTTTTAGATATAAGTGAGATCATGTAGTATTCGCCTTTCTGAGTCTGGCTTATTTCACTTAGCATAATGTCGATTTACTCTTTCTTTTCCTTTTGTTCCAATGGTGATTTATAACTTAGTGCATATTTCTGATGGAATGGGTCAGTAGCGCAGACAGAACTTTGACCTGTGGTAGATTTGAAATGTGTTAGAAGTTGTGATTTTTCACGTTAGTGTTTGGGGTTTAGATACTCGTGTGTGTGTGTGTGTGTGTGTGTGTGTGTGTGTGTGTGTGTGTGTGTGTGTGTGTGTGTAGGGGGCAGGGTTGGGGATGGGATTCATTGCACATAGTCCAAGTTTGAAACTCCTCTTGATAGGGAATTCCAGGTTGTGGATGATGCAGTCCCATTTCTGGAGCTGGGACTGGAGTGTGGTAGTCAGATGAGAAATGATTGAAGACTTTCTCTAAGGACGATGGCTTTCACAGGTGAAAGGACAATGGATGAACAGGGAGATGCTGCCAGTTTGCTTTGTTCTGAACATTAGTAAGCTTGTGGGAGATTTGCTTGACTCGTCCCAAGTCGTCAGACTTTGTTACAGCCCAGACCAGTGGCTGTAGCTCAGTGGGAAGCTTGCAGTATAAATAGTCTTCATTCCCTAATTTCAACTAGTGCTTGAAAAATATTCATGGCTCAGGGAGATGCTCAATTTTATAAAGGATTACAGGTTCTATATACCAGCTCTGAAAAAAAGTGGTTAGTCAGTGAAAGGCAGATACTGAGATGTAGAGCAGCCAAGGGGTGGGAGCTGAGCTGTTGATATTTTTGTAGGAAAGACAGGTTTTTGAAGACTAGCCATATCTAAATGCATTGATAGATTTTATTTGAACAACATATGCTCTGCTGACCCATGAGTTGTCAGGGCTCCCACTCCTCAGTGTTTAGAGCAGCTGACTCAGGGAAACTGAAAAAAATGAAATGACCTATTTATTCCTTCACATTGCCCCTCCTCCACAGCCTTATCAAAAGAGGATTTCATTTCTGAAGATAATTACCCTGTTCTCTCCAACCTTGCAGTGTATTCCAGGTGAAAAATCACTTGCCTCTAGGTCTCAGCCCTTTTTTTCCTTCTGGAGGCACTTATCCCCAGTGAAGCCAGAGGAATTATGCTAAGAATAGTAATAGCCAGAAAAAAAAAGACCATTAAAGCCTTTTTCAGGTGTGACCAATGGGTAGCGTCTGGTCAAGAATGGACCCTCAGACCCAGGTGCAAAATTCCAGCCTATGCTGCATTCCTAATCTTTGTGCAAGGGAGTTAGCTGAAAAATAGCCAATGCTAATTTTAGGTGTTTAATCATTTTGGGGATCCATTCATTCAAAACTAGCACACAAAAAGGAAAGTCTAGGCAATTTAAGAAAGATGCTTATGTATTTTATTTTATATTCCACACACATTATCTTCCAACTCGGATTGCATTTTCATAGGAGACTTGGAGGCGAATGCTGTTTTCCCAGCTGCCCAGTCTGGTACTCTTAAGATGCACACTTAAGCCTCTTTTGCCAGTTTCTCTTCCTCAGTAGAGTCTGCCCATATTTTTATTTACTTACTTACTTACTTACTTACTTACTTATTTATTTATATTTTTGGATGCGTTGGGTCTTCGTTGCTGCGCGCAGGCTTTCTCTAGTTGTGGTGAGCAGGGGCTACTCTTCCTTGCGGTGCACGGGCTTCTCATTGCAGTGGCTTCTCTTGTTGCAGAGCACGGGCTCTAGGAGCGCGGGCTTCAGTAGTTGTGGCGTGAGGGCTTCAGTAGTTGTGGCTCGCAGGCTCTCCAGCACAGGCTCAGTAGTTGTGGTGCATGGGCTTAGTTGCTCCGCAGCATGTGGGATCTTCCGGACCAGGGCTCGAACCCGTGTCCCCTGCATTGGCAGGCGGATTCTTAACCACTGTGCCACCAGGGAAGCCCCAAGTCTGCCCATATTTTATGACTGCTTTTCTTTTCCTTATGCTCCTTTACCTTGCCACTAAATTGTATGTGGGGGTGAGAAGAACCATGCTTAAAATGACAAATAATGGGGAATTTATTTTTTAGCTGAAATATCATTCTCAGATAAATCTTTGGTTCTTTATCATAGCCGTGTTGATTAATTAACTACAGTGATCCATTTCCTCACTTATTTTTATTTTGTAGCAAAAACAATATAACAGCACTAAAAAATTTTGGAAAAGGAAAAAAAATTAACTTCCACTTCATCCCGTGATCCAAAACAACTTTTTTTAAACAACTTTTTTTTTGCATATTCTCCTCCAAGTAATGCCCACAGCATATATCTTTTTACATAGTTGTGAGCATTGTGTGCATGCAACTGTGTATTCTGCTTTTTATCATATGTATTATGTTTTAAACATTTGGCAAATTGCTATAGTCATCACAGCTATATTTAACAACTTCGAAAATTCCATGGAATGAATGGGATACAATATACTTAGCTGTTCCCTAATTATTAATAGTCTTCTCTGCCCCTCTTTTCTCCTCCTCTCACCTCCATCCACTTACTCTTCCTCCTCCTTTTCCCCCCTTCCTCATCTTCTTCTTCCTTATCCTTTCTGCTCCTCCTTGCCATTATAGATAAAATGAAAAACATCTTTGAATATACATATTCTATATATATTTATAGCAAGTCTCATATATATATATATATATACCTTCTGCAGAGAACATAGCCATCTTTTTTTTCTTTAGGGATGAATGCAGTATTAGAGATCACTAGGAGAGAAAAAGAAAACTGAATTTTATAACAGTCACTTAGGCACAGAAACGAGTGCATAAAAATTTACTTTAGAAATGCTAAACAATGGAATATAATTATTGAATTATTTGATATTTTAAGAGTTTCTTTAAAGTGACTATGATAGATAGAATATCACAACTGAAAACAAATTGTATTTGAAACACATTCACCTTCCAATGTATATGAGCAGTATTCTAAAGTGTGGACATATCCAAAATACTTTATAGAATACATTTTAAAAAGTGTGTAAAAAAATCTATTCTTAAAATATCATTAATAAAATGTAAAAATAACATGCTATAAAATGAATGCAAAATTAACTGAAAAATACATGAAACACATTTTATGTGTTCTAAACAGGCATAATCAGGTTTTAGGATATAATCCTCCATTTCTTAAGAAGTTTCTAGTTTCTCTGTTTCACTCTTTTATTTTTCAAAAAATTTTATTGAAGTATAGTTGATTAACAGTGTTGTGTTAATTTCTGCTGTACAGCGAAGTGATTCAGTTATACATATATATACATTCTTTTTCATATTGTTTTCCATTATGGTTTATCACAGGATATTGAATATAGTTACCTGTGCTATATACAGTAGGACCTTATTGTTTATCCATCCTATATAAACTAGTTTGCATCTGCTAATCCCCAAATCCCAATCCTTCCCTCCCCCCACCGCCCCCTGGCAAAACAAGTCTGTTTTCTATGTGTGTGAGTCTCTTTCTGTTTCGTGGATAAGTTCATTTGTGTTGCATTTTAGATTCTACGCATAAGTGATATCATATGGTATTTGTCTTTCTCTTTCTCAATTACTTCACTTAGTATGATAATCTCTAGGTTGATCTATGTTGCTGCAAATGGCATTATTTCATTCTTTTTTAATGTCTGAGTAATATCTATTGTATACGTATACCACACCTTCTTTATACATTCATTTTTCAATGAACATTTAGGTTGTTTCCATGTCTTGGCTATTGTAAATAGTGCTTCTGTGAACATAGGGGTGCATGTACCTTTTCGAATTATAGTTTTGTCTGGGTATATGCCCAGGAGTGGGATTGCTGGATCATATGGCAACTCTATTTTTAGTTTTTTGAGGCACCTTCATACTGTTCTCCATAGTGGCTGTACCAATTTACATTCCCACCAACGGTGTAAAAGGGTTCCCTTTTCTCCACACCCTCTCCAACATTTATCTGTAGACATTTTAATGATGGTCATTCTGACCAGTGTGAGGTGGTACCTCATTGTAGTTTTGATTTGCATTTCTCTAATAATTAGCGATGATGAGCATCTTTTCACGTGCCTGTTGGCCAATCTGTGTGTCTTCTTTGAAGAAATGTCTATTTAGGTCTTCTGCCTATTTTTCGATTGGGTTGTTTGTTTTTTTGTTATTCAGTTGTATGAGCTGTTTATATCAATATTTTGGAAATTAATCCCTTGTTGGTCGCATCACTTGCAAATATTTTCTCCCAGTCCGTAGGTTGTCTTTTCATTTTGTTTACAGTTTTGTTTGCTGTGTTTCACTCTTTTAGCTTTGAATTTTGAAGTGTTCATAGTTTCTTCTGATACGTCCCACCAAACCTTTAAGGGAGCTCTGACAAAGTATGTGGCACGGAATGAGCAATGGCTACATGCAAAATTAAGAGAAAGAAATAAAAACAAAAACAAAACGAAACAACTCTTTCTACTGAAGTTCCAGAGAAAGCTTCAAATGTTCCCAGTAAGGATTAAACTTTCCCCTGATGATTTTCTTGTTTCTTCTCCCTTCTCAAAATGGACTCGGATTTTATAGCAAATAGTTTCTTCATTAGTAATACTCTCCCAAATTCCTCATCTGTCATTAAACTCAGGAGAGCTTCTTACACAATTATCATGCCATACACTCCTGTCTGTGTTACAACTTCAAAACTGATTTATAAAGGACATGTTCTGCATTCACAACATCAAACATCTATAAAGATCCTCTAACCATAAGCGTGCTTCATGATGGTTGGAAACTCCAAGGGGGTAGAGTGACTATTGCCAGGGCTATTTTTCTGTTACATTTGGCTACTTCTGTTCCCAATACACTTGACTCCTTTTGCTGAATTTTAAAGTAGCAAGGCTTTACAAAATACACTTATCCTGACAAATGTTGTGGAAATCTATTGTTAGTATCTCTGATTGTTAAATCATCATTATCCTTCTTATTATTGACAGCAGCATCCTCACAGTGAAACAGCCAACACATTTGTGACCCATTCAACTGATTATTTCCTTGACCATCCAATGGTTTAGAATTTGTAATATTTATGTGAAAAGGAGCTCTGGATAAGAGAGTGCTGATGTATAATATTCATATGTGTTTGAAATTCTCTCTTGAAAAGTTCTATTCTCTGCATTTTCAGTCATAATTTAGGGTGTTTTCTTTTTAAAAATCAGGTTAACCAAATAGGTTTCCTTATTGGTCTAGTTCTTCAGGTTAAGTCCATATCCTTATGAGAAAGCAAACTATCCTTGGATTTTGTATTCTCTGGAAAATCTGCCTCAAAAACACCTGAAGATTTTAGTTCCAAATAGGATTTAAGAGCACTAGAATATTTTTCTCTAAAACCAAAGTAATTTGACTGTCTTTTCTTATGAAGACAATAACAGGACCATCTTTCAATCTCTGCAAATTCTCTGTGATTTCAACTCTGATTTCAAAATTTGTCATTATTTTAAAAAAATCATCTGACATTTTCTTAACATGGTCTTTATTAGCTTGCAGCCTGTTTTGCTGAGCACCGGCAAAACCTGCTGTCCCCAAGTCAAATAGTGATTGCATTGCTATGGACAAGCTTTTCTGGCTTGCATGCTAAATGGCACCACACTCTTGGAAGACTGTTTAACAGACAATGTCTGGAGTGATTTTTTAGGTGAACTGTGATCATCTTCCCATACTCTATTGTTTTCTTTTGGCAGCTGGCCTCCTGCTCAGCCCAGAGGCTTGCCATTTGTTCAGGGTACAGCAGCCTTGAAGTAGTAGCCTGAGTTGAGGTACTGATGATCATAGGCCTGGTCCTAAGGAGAGGGTGGGGCAGGCCTCACTGAGGCAGAGAACACTAAAGAAAGGCCTTGAGAGGCAGCCACTCAGGGCTTTGGAGCCTATCTAGAGCCCCAGAGAAGCTCAAGGGAAAGCCAAAATATAGAGACTTGCTGTAGTTACGGTGGTAACTGATGCTCCCTTCTAGCTTCTTACTCCCTGGTGCCAGGCTCTGGGCAAACATTTCACTACAGTCCCCTTTGCCACATGCTCGCCTGAGGCCTAAGAGAGTGATCGGAGGGGCTGAAGGAGAAAGGCTTCTCCTTATGACTTCCCTCTTCAGTATTCTCCTTTTCTCCACCGGTCCTCTAGGCTTCCTGTCACTTAGAGGATCATTTAAAACACACAAGAGATCAAGTTAGCTTTCCTAGTGCTGTATTTCTAGCATAAATGTTGGGTGCTCAGAGAGGCTTTCCCTGACCAATAAAAGCTAAAATAATCCCCACTGTTTTCCTGATAACTCAAGTGTTCTTCCTACTCAGTGTAGCATAGGAGCTTGTGCTCTGTAGTCAGACTGCCTGGGTGTGATTCACAGCTGCTCCACTCATAAGCTCTTTGACCTTAAACTAATTGCCTAACATAGGTGTGCATCAGTTTTCTCCTCTGTAAAATGGTAGTCTACCTTTTGCAGAAGTTTCTGACACAAACCTACTTAGTAAAGCATTGGTTGTTATACTCACATTACAGTTTATAAGTACACATTTATGGGTCATTTACTTGTTTAATGGTTCTTTCCCCCACTAAAGAGCAGGGATTGTATATTTTTTGTTTGTCACTGCATGCCTATCATACAGTACAGTATTTGTGACATAGGGACTTAAAAAACATTTGCTGAATGAATCACTCCTATAGAGTTTCAGAGTTAAGTAACTGCATTTTCATTGCAGTGTTATAATAGCTCGATTTAATTATTTACTTCTATGTGCATGACTTATAGTTAAAGTCTTTTCTTTTTCAGATGTGTGTTCCACAAGGGTTATGTCTCAGCTGTTATATAAACCCCTTTTGTGTGTGCCTAAAGACACGCATATATATGCATTTATACACACACATTTATAACATATATAGTATACACAAACAATATTTAAACAATAAGAAAATGGAAACAAATATGTCTACCATCGATTTAAGAAATAAAATATTGCCCGTGCATTTGAAGCCTCTTGCATGTCTGTTTCCAGTCCCATATGCCCTCAACACCCACACTGGGATACTACTCAGAATTTTGTATTAATTATATTCTTACACTGTTTGATAGTTATACCACAAATGTCTGTATCCTGAAACGATGTATTGTTTAAAGTTGCCTGTTTTTTGACCTTTATATGAATGGAATCACACTAAATGTGTTCTTCTGTGTTTTTTTCCCCTTCTTAATTCTATGTCATGTATGGTTGTAGTTCATTTATTTTCACTGTGATATTGTATTTCATTGTATATCTATAACACTATTTATCCTGTATAATGTTTATGGATATCTAGATTGTCATCTGTATTTTCCCACAAACAGTGCTGCTGTGAACATTCTTGTAATGTCTCCTGGTACACATGTGCAAGAGCTTCTCTGGTATAAAGCTAGGACTATAATTTGGGACTGTAGCGTATGCCATCTTAAACTTTGCTAGGTTGTTTCTCTTTTTGTGATATCCACATCTATTGATGATTTTATATCAGTTATTTTACTGTAGAGTTGCAGAATGGTGATATTCTAATTTTATCATTCCTTCTTCATTTATTGACTGGAACACTTCTATGAAGGGAAACTGTCCCCTCAACTATTTAGTTACTCATGGTGCAATTCATTTAGAAAAGGTGAGGATTAATGGTTCATTGTTTTCTCTTTCTTTACCAGTTTTCAGAATAAGGAGTTGGATCCCTGGCATCCTTGAAAGTCTACCAGTGCGCTTTTTTTTTTTTTTTAAAGCATCACTATGAATACATGGATTTAAACATATGGGTTAAACACATTTTAACTCATTGAAATGATTATTCTTATTGAGGTTTAAATGGTCCTATCTTTGGCCAACAGAACCTCTTCAGTCGGTACCTGAGTTTTTTTTTTCGACAAAATCCCAGACACCTTTGGTAGCTTTCTTAACTTCTTATACGACAGTGTGTCCCAGTCTCACACGGTTTGTTCACTTCCAGTCCTAGACCTGTAATACACTATCTTTCCAAGGATCTCTGCTTTCCTTTAGTGGGAAATAGTGTTTCAATACCATAATCTTGGTGCTTAAGGTCCTTGTTTCTAGAACATTTCAGTGGACAGAGCTAGGAAATATTTTTCTTTAGAGTAAATCACATCATGAGTTCACACTGATGTTACAATTCAAATTCAAGATTACACAATTTTAAGTTAACCTCTTTTATCTGTATCTCCTTTCTTTCATGTTGAAAATTTTGCTTCTCAGTGACCCTGACATATTTGTTTGTTTTGTCCTTCGATACACACATCACAGTCTCAGAATAACAATCTGGATCTACCACCATAAACATGATTTTTCTGTTTAATTTTATATTGCTGTGCTTTTGAAATAATTTTCTTAAAAGTCCCCTGAAATAATTATGTGTTATTTTGCCACCACCTGATACATAGCTAGATTCATATATTTCATTTTGCTTTCAAATTTTAGAGACTGCCTTATTTGGATTTAAATTTTAAAATTATGTACAGTGAAATCTATAAATCGAGGTATATTCAAAGAAATATAGTACCTATTCCTGTATCCTCCATCCTATCCCTTCCTTCCTCAAACATTTTTTGAGGTTTTGTTTTATGCTCTCATTTAAAAAATATAAGCCAGTATGTATGAATTAGTTCCCTAGCATCTTCCAAAGGTGTACAATGACTGTTTTTAAAATACCACTATGAAACCATGATTTAAACACATTTTATGTTTTAATCTATCAAAATTATTGTTTTAATTGATGCCAACATTTTTCTCTTTTTGGTCAGTAAAAGTCTCTTAAAGTTGGCACCAGAGGTTTTTGGGCACAACCTCAGTAGTCTTTGATAGCTTCCTTGATTTCTGGTATGACAAGATGTCCCTGTCCCCACCTTTCTTAAACAGTAGCATAATATGCACTGTTTTCACCTCACATGAATGTAATATAATTTGTTCATACAGCACCCTGTTGATGGTCATTTGGGTTTTGTTCAGCCTTTTGCTATTATAAATAATGATTCAATAAACAGCCTTGTATTTTATTCATATATTTACCAACATGTCTTTCCTAGAAGTATGATCTCTTGGTCAAAAAGTATGTTTATACTCAATTTTGGGAACAATCTTAAAAAACAGACCATCTAGTGAATTGCAAGCCATTTATAATCTGGCTGCCTGTACTTTAGAATAGGCTTTCTCATGATAGATGACCAGTTCTACTCTCGATCCTAGTGAAAATAGAGAAAGCAGGTTAATTGGTCTTTCTTGACAGTCAGTAAGATTTGACAGATGTTGTGTGGAAGGTTTGCTCACTGGCTTTGTTTATTCAGTATTCTTTCAATCTGGACTAATGGAGTCAACCTTGAGGCTGAAGCATTCCTTTAATACTGCTGGGAAAGTTGAGTGAAAAGGGAATATGGAAAGTTGTTACCAAATAATCTCATACCCTGCACAGGGTATGATTTTTTGAGCCCTACAGCCAGCATACAAGTAAATTTATAAAAATATCACCTCTCAGGCACTGAAGAAATGAACCCTACTTGTCTCCTCCCACCTCATTTCTCTTGCTTCTATTCTTCCCAACTCCCCCATGGATGGTACCTTAATATTCCCACTTCTCCCTGATTCATTCATTCAATGACTATTTATCGAGTTAGTTTATATGCATGTCTCTGCTAGGATGTTATTATTTTCACTCAGGGTCCATGTTACGTTTTGCAGAAAATTCTTAAGATTTACCTTTATCACAGTTCACTTTTGATACAGAGTGTTTGTCACTGCACTGTTAAGGTAGCTCCCCCACCCCACCACAATACAGGCAGCAAAATGCAGTCTGCCTGAATTACTGCTTGCTAGGAAATGGCTTCTCTCTTATTTGTGTCAGTTTGTAATCTTCATCTCACTTACTCCAGTCTGACATTCAGTATCCTGAATCTTGCTGTCTACTAATTCTTTTCTTTAGATTTTTTGGCAGCATTACAGTGAAGGGAGAAATGTTCTTGTTTCCTTTGACTATGAAAAGTAGCATCCTTCTTGATTAAGGTACAAACAAACTGAAGATGAAGATGTATGTACACCATGGCACTTCCTATGAAACAGCATTAAATGTTTTCCCTGCCACATGCCCTTTGCAGCCGTTAAAAGTTCTTTCCTATTCAACCATATTATGACTTTTATCATATGGACAATACTTACCCTTGGTAGTACTCTTCCTGAGGACCAAGTGTACTCACTTATGGCACAGTTCTAAGTCCAGGTAGCCTGCTCTCCTTGGAAGGGAGAGATCTGATCCTTGACAATACCTACCTGGATTATATTTCACTGTGCTCTGTTTATGAAAAACATTTTATTTTGTCACTGAGGATTTTCCTACCATTTCCAGTGGTCAGCTCCCTAGAAAAAAGAAAACTACTGTCTCGGAGGATAGTTGGAAGAGAGATACTTCCTAGGCAATTACTTATATAAAAGTATAAAAATCTTCCTGAAATTAAATATACTTGTTAAGTTAGAAATAGAAATGATATGGACAGACTCTAAATGTTAAAATCCCTTTATGTGAAAAAAGACTGTTGGAGAAAGGGTCTAGGTGCTCACTAATCTCATTTACTCTTGCTGTACACACAGGAAGACTACATTTCCCATTTTCCCTTATTGCTGATATGGGTTATGTAACTGGGTTTGGCCAATTGGATGTGTGCAGAATTGAAATATGTCACTTCTAAAAGTAGCCATAAAACCCTATTGGATCACTCACAGTCTCCCTTCTCTTTCCCTGAAGACCTCAGAGGCCAGTGTTTAAAATGACAGCACCATAAGGTGACAGGAGTCATCACTTGGAGGACAGCTGCCTGAGGAGCCCCCAATCCACATCTAACTGTGAAATGAATAAGAAATAACAATTATGTTAAGCCAATGAAATTTTAGGGTTATTATTAGAGCATCTAGCAAGCATTACCTTAATGACTACAAAAACCAAGGTTCAGAGAGAGGCTTTAGGTGGCCCAGAAAATATTGTGGTTAAGAATTTTTCAAGGTGAAATTTCTTCGGATAGCCCATTGTTATAGTAAAACCTTTATTGTATACTTGATAACAGTTTTCACTGTTTATTCATGAAGAAGCAGAAGCTGAGAGAAAGTAACTTGCCTAAAATCACACAACTATTAACATATGGAGGCCTGATTCAAACTCAGCTCTTTCTGCCTCCAAATCCCATGATTTTTGAGAACTGATGTCAGTAAGATGGCAGAGTAGGAAGTCCTACCTCTTATTCGTCCACAGAAACACCAATAAAACAACAGTATTGGTACCAAAATATCTTGAAGAGAAATTTAAAAATAGCTAAGAAGTAGAAGCACCCTGGAGGAGCACAAACTTAGAGCAGTTGCATTTATATGGGTAAGAAAAGCTGTTTCTCTTTGCAAGTGTGAGTCCCTCCCCCAAACTGGCTTCACTCAGCAACAAGATCATGTCACCTCATGATTTATCCCAAGGTGAGGAGGAGAGTGTTGAGTATACCCTAGACTTCTGGTCTCTCAGGGCATCCTCTGTGGAGCCAATTTCTATCTCACTTCAAACTGAATATCCCGAAGAGCCAGATCCTCAGGTACAGCTAGGCATAAAGGAAAGTGCTGGGAGTAAAGCCCTTACAGCTGGCACATAAATGAGGTTTTTCCTCCATGAGGTAAGGAAGGAAGCTAAGGGCACCTTATCCCAATCATCTCAGTGCACCCTCTGTGGAGCTCTTTTCTATCTCACCTAATATCAAATGCTGAATGACCTGTAGAGCCTGGTCCCTTGGGACACCTAGAAACAAAGGGCAGGGTTAGCCCCTATAGCCAGTGCTGCTTTACAAGATTTGGAATAAAGACATAACTGAGTCTTTTGCTCCATGTGGGAGTGAAGAAAAGTGTAGGAGGGGCCTTGTCTCCAGCCTTACAGTGAGCTCCCTGAGGGGTTGTTCTCTATCTTGTTTCATACTGAGACGGTTTATTGGTGACATTCTTTCTGGGTCAGAACCATTCCAGTGGGGGTAAGCTGAGATGAAGTGAGAGAGTGTCATTGACATATATACACTACCAAATGTAAAATAGATAGCTGGTGGGGAGCGGCCGCATAGCACAGGGAGATCAGCTCGGTGCTTTGTGACCACCTAGAGGGGTGGGATAGGGAGGGTGGGAGGGAGATGCAAGAGGGAGG
Source organism: Physeter macrocephalus (assembly GCF_002837175.3). Classification (NCBI taxonomy): domain Eukaryota; kingdom Metazoa; phylum Chordata; class Mammalia; order Artiodactyla; family Physeteridae; genus Physeter; species Physeter macrocephalus. Next base: position 110,895,724 of record NC_041234.1, read on the forward strand.
AGATATGGGGATATATGTATACATATAGCTGATTCACTTTGTTATACAGCAGAAACTAACACAACATTGTAAAGCAATTATACTTCAATAAAGATGTTAAGAAAAACCCAAACCATTCCAGTGATATCTGTTTCAAGTGTGCAGACAACAAAGCAAACATACAAGGAACATAAAGAATCAAGAAAAACATGACACAATCAAAGTACAAAAACAAATCTCCAGTAACCTAACCCAAAAGAAATGAAGATGTGTGAATTGCTGGACAAAGAATTCTAAACAGTCATCTTAAAGAAGCTCAGTGAGTTATCAGAGAATATAAACAAACAAAATCAGGAAAATAAGGCATGACCCAAATGAGAAATAAACAGAGATAGAAATGATAAACATGAATCAAACAGAAATGCTGGAGCTGAAGGACACAATAATTGAACTGAAAAATTCACTAGAAGGATTCAAAAGTAGACTTGATCAAGCAAAAGAATGAATAAGTGAATTTGAAGGCAAGTCATTTGAAATTATGTGAAGGAGCAAAAAAAAGAAAGAATGAAAAAGAGTTAAGAAAGCCTAAAGGACTTATGAGGCTTCATCAGTTGAACCAATATGGAATTATGGGAGTCCCATAAGGAGAAGAGAGAGAGAAAGGGGCAGAAAGCTTGTTTAAAGAAATAATGGCTGAAACCTCCCAAACTATGGAGAGGGAATCAACATCTAGATTCATAAAACCCAAAGGACCACAAATGGATTGATTGTAAAGAGATTTACACCAAGACACACTAAAATCAAATTGTCAAAAGTCAAAGACAAAGAGAATTTTGAAAGCAAGAGAAAAGCAACTCATAACACACACGAGAGCCCCCATAAGATTGTCAGATTTCTCAGCAGAAAGCCTGCAGGCCAGGAGAGAATGGGATGATATATTCAAAGTTCTGAAAGAAAAAACTGCCACAGAAGGATATATACAGCAAAGCTATCCTTCAGAAATGAAGGACAGATAATAACTTTACCAGACAAACAAAATTTGAAGGAGTTCATTGCCACTAGACCTGACTTACAAGAAATGCTATGTGGAAGTCTTCAAGCTGAAATGAAGGAATGCTAGTTAGCAGTATGAAAACATATGAAAGTATAAAACTTACTGGCAAAGGTAAGTGTATAATCAAATTCAGAATAGTCTAATAATGTTATAGTTGTGTATAAACCACTTTTAACTCTAGTATAAAAATTTAAAAAGTATTAAAAATAACCATAACTACAATGACTTGTTAATGGATATATAACATAGAAAGATAAATTTTGACATAAGTAACAAAGTGTGTGGAGGGAAGTATAGAATTTTTGTATGTAATTGAAGTTAATTTATTAGCTTAAATTGATTATTATAACTACATTGTTTCATTTAAGCCTCATGGTAAACACAAAAAACATGAAATAGATACACAAAATATAAAGAGAAAGGAATCAAAGCACACCACTACAAAAAATCATCAAATTACAAAGGAAGACAGTACAAAAGTAAAAAAGGACCAAAGAAATTACAAAACAGCCAGACAACAATGAACAAAATGGCAGTAAGTCTTCACCTATCAATAATTACGTTAAATGTAAATGGATTAAATTCCCCAGTCAACAGGCATAGTGTACATGACAGGATAAACATAAAAAAGCAAGACCCAATCATATGATCCTTACAAGAGACTCATTTTAGCTGAGAGTGAAGAGTTGGACAAAGTTATTCCATGCAAATGGTAACCAAAAGAGAACTGGAATGGCTATTCTTATATCAGAAAAGATAGACTTTAAGTAAAACAATGTCATGAGAGATGAAGTTGGATATTATATAATGATAAAAGGATCGAATCATCAAGAGGATATAACAATTATAAATATATATGTACCCAATATTAGATCACTTAAATATATAAAACAAACATCAAAAGATCTGAAGGGAGAAATAACAGCAATATAATAATGGTAGGGGTCTTCAAGACCTTGTCTTCAACAATGGATAGATTGTCCAGATAGAAAAACAAAAGAGAAATATTGGACTTGAACAACACTATTTACCTAATGAACCTAACAGATGTATACAGAATATTCTATCCAAAGTTAGCAGAATAGTCATTCTTCTCAGGTGCACATGAAATATTCTCCAGGATAGATCAGATGCAAGGCCACAAAGTAAGTCTTAACCAGTTTAAGAAGACCAAAATCATATCAAGAATCTTTTTCTGATCACAGTGAAACTAGAAATCAATAATGAGACAAAAATTGGAAAATTCACAAATATGTGGAAATTAAACAATACATTCCTGAACAATCAGGAGATCAAAGAAAAGATCAAAAATAAAATTTAAAAATTGAAACAAATGAAAATAGAAACACAAAATACCAAAACTTATGGAATGCAGCAAAAGCAGTTTTAAGAGGGATGTTTATAACAACACATGTCCACATTAAGAAAGAAGAAAGATCTCAAACAACCTGACTTTATACTTCAAGGAACTAGAAGAAGAACAAACTAAGCCCAAAGTTAGCAGAAGGAAGGAAATAATAAAGGTTAGAGCAGAAATAGTTGAAGTAAAGACTAAAAAGATAATAGAAATATATCAACAAAGCTAAGACCTGTTATTATGGAAAGAGCAACAAAATTGACAAGGTTTTATCTAGACTAAGAAAATAAAAATATAAGACCCCAATAAAATTATAAATGAAAGAGGAGTCATTACATCTGATGCCATAGAAATAGAAAAGATCATAGGTAGAAAATCTGAACAAACCAATAACTTATGAGAAGATTGAATTAGTAACCAAAAACCTCCCATTGTATAAAAACCCAGGGCCAGATGACTTCACTGGTGAATTCTGCTAAATATTTAAGGAAGAATTAATGTCAGTCCTTCTCAAACTCATCCAAAAAATTGAAGGGAATATTTCAAAACTCATTTTATGAGACCAACATGACCCTCATACCAAAGCCAGACAAGGCACTATATTGACAAGAAAATTACAGACCAATATTTCTGATGAACATAGATGCAAATATCAACAAAATGCTAGCAAATCGAATTCAACAGCATAATAATCATAAACCATGATCAAATGAGTTTTATCCCTGGGATGGAAGGATGTTTCAACATATGCAAATCAATAAATGTGATACACTGTGGTAACAGAATGAAGGATAAAAATCTTATGATCATCTCAATAAATAAAAGCATTTGAGAAAATGCAACAAACTATCATGATAAGACTCTCAACAAAGTAGGTATAGAAGGAAAGTACCTCAACATAATAAAGGCCACATATGACAAGCCTACAGCTAACGTTATACTTTATGGTGAAAAGCTTGCAGCTTTTCCTGTAAGATCAGGAACAAGACAGTGATGCCCATTCTTGCCACTTCTACTTAAGATGGTACCGGAAGTCCTAGCCAGATCAGTTAAGGAGGAAAAAGAAATATAAAGCATCCAAATCAGAAAGGAAGAACTAGGACTATCTCTGTTTGCAGATGACATAATCTTATAATAACCCTAAAGACACCACCAAATTTGTTAGAACTAATAAATGAATTCAGTAAAGTTGCAGGATACAAAATAAACTTAGAAAAATGAGTTGCACTTCTATACATTATCAGTGAACTATCCAAAAGAGAAATTAAGAAAATAATCATATTTACCATAGCATCAAAACCAATCAAATATTAGGAATAAATTTAACCAAGGAAGTGAAAGATGTGTACACTGATAATTATAACACATTAATGAAAGAAATTGAAGAAGATGCAAATAAATGGAAAGATACACTATGTACATGGACTGGAAGAATTAATATTTTTTATATGATGATTCTACCCAAAGCAATCAACAGATTCAATGCAATCCCTATCCAGATTCCAATGGCATTTTTCATAGTACTAGATAAAACAATCCTAAAATTCTTATGGAACCACAAAAGACTCTGAATAGCAAAAACAATCTTGAGCAAGAAGAGCAAAGCTGGAGTCATCCCACTGCTTGATTTTTTTTAACATCTTTATTGGAGTATAATTGCTTTACAATGGTGTGTTAGTTTCTGCTTTACAACAAAGTGAATCCGTTATACATATACATATGTTCCCATAGCTCCTCCCTCTTGTGTCTCCCTCCCTCCCACCCTCCCTATCCCACCCCTCTAGGTGGTCACAAAGCACCGAGCTGATCACCCTGTGCCACGCCGCTGCTTCCCACTAGCTATCCACCCTATGTTTGGTAGTGTATATATATCCATGCCACTCTCTCACTTCATCACAGCTTACCCTTCCTTCCCCCTCCCCGTGTCCTCAAGTCCATGCTCTAGTAGGTCTGTGTTTTATTCCCGTCCTACCCCTAGTCTCTTCATGACATTTTTTTTTCTTAGATTCCATATATATGTGTTAGCATATGGCATTTGTTTTTCTCCTTCTGACTTACTTCACTCTGTATGACAGACTCCAGGTCCATCCACCTCACTACAAATAACTCAGTTTCTTTTTATGGCTGAGTCATTTTCCATTGTATATATGTGCCACATCTTCTTTATCCATTCATCTGTTGATTGACACTTAGGTTGCTTCCATGTCCTGGCTACCGTAAATAGAGCTGCAATGAA